>NC_064640.1:599271567-599580942 GCF_023864345.2 Schistocerca serialis cubense
CCCACATACCATTTTAAATGAGCAGACAGAATTGGCGAATAACTCCTTCTTTCAGAATTTTAAGGATTCTTTGAACTTAAAAAACTAAACAGTCATTCAGAAACAAAATGCCCCCCCCCCCCCCACACACACACACACACATAAAAGCTTGTACCACTTCTGCCCCCCCCCCCCCCTTCAGCTCTCTTCTCTCTCCACATCACCCTCTCAACCCCCCCCTCTCCTTTTTCCTATACACCCCCCCCCACCCCCCCCCCCCCACCCCCCACCGCCAACTCCTTTTCCACACCCTTTCAAGTACCAGCATCACTTATTATTTCAAGTTAACCATCAACCTCTCATCCCAGACATCATATGCCAAGATCAGCCAATGGAAGGAGCAAGAAATTAGCTGTCATAATACTCTCAATACCAATAATCTTAAATGTAACTGAAATATAATGTAAAAAAATCTAGTTTTTTATATACCTGTTAAAATTGCACAGTTAATTTATAAATAAACATTTTACTAGTTTAAGCTAATTTACATTTATTTTCTATGTAATAAAGACAAATCTCTTGTCAGTGTGTGTGATGACTAATAATGCCTCTGGTCAACTTGAAATCTTTGATACTGTTGTTATATTGCAATCTTTGGCTTGTTTATAATGTGTAAATCCTGTATTCGTATCTGTGGCTAAGTGTGTTCAGTGATGTTTACGAAAAACAAGATATATGTTTCCAACAGTGCCTCATAAAAGTAATATACATCTAGTGAAAGTTTTAACTTGTGAAATTGTGAAAAACAAGACACAATGGTTCAAAAATACGTCCTAAAAGAGAGATATATATATACCTGCAGAAAGGTTTATCTGTAAGTAACACCTCAAAACGTAAATCAAACTGTAAATATTTCGTGTAACTGTACCACATGTAGTGATTATTTGCTCTTATACGTTAAACATAAATTATGCTGTAAATATTTCGTGTTACTGTACCACATGTAGCGATTATTTGTTCTCGTTTCTGTCTAGCCACAGATACTCAACCACCCACACAATGGGTACAAAAAAGCACTAAATGTATATACCATCTGATGATGAGTTGCTAGGCAGCTCGAAACCGGGTCATGGTTAAATAAAATACATCTACATAAAAGGCGACTGGTTGCAGTAATTTCTGAAAACCTTAGGACACTGATGGCCGTGATGCCGAGTGCCCCTCAGCTCAAAACATCATCATCATCCATTTGGGAAGTGGATTTAGCTCAGTTTAAGGCTTGTGGTACTGTGTGTGGTCACAACAAATCTGATGCAATATGCTGAAAAACTTGGGAAATAATGTCAAATCGTCTTAGAATGTTTTTAATGTAATATAGGAGACAGATTATTATCCCAATTCACTGAGGGAGGCAACTTGGATACCTCTCCTCAAACCAGGAAATGGCCAAAAAGTCCTGATAGTAATGGGAGCATCGCCTTAACGAGCTATGTAGGAAAGACCATGGAGCGAATGGTCATTTCCTTTGAATGTTCGAAATCAGGAAGCTCTCCATCACTCTCGGTATGGACTCAGGAGGTACTGATTACCTGTTGACGTTCTGACTTTACAGGAGGCAGTTTTCCAGCTGGGTCCCCTATGTAAACAGCATTGTGTAGGTATAAATTTTACATCAGTAAGACATACAAAACACTGATGCACAGTACTCTCGTACAACTCTACCAATGAGGCTTTCATGGACTCTTCCCCATATTCATTGGTGGTTCTTGCTACAATACTGTTTTTGTTGCTGAGATGGTGACATGTTGTCAGATAGTTTTGAGCAGGAGAATAGTGTTCCCCGGAGAAATGTTTTGTCACCCCCTCTTCACTATAGCCATTAACAGCATTCATATCTAGGGTTAGGGGTCCTGTACAGTTCTCTATATTTGTGGATTTTAAAGTTTTCTGTTCTTCCTCCAACATTGCAATAGCAATTCATCAGTTAAAACTTACAGTAAAGAGATTTGAGAAGTGGACTGCTATATTTTTTAATTTACGTGACTTGCAGATGAGGGACATATTTTAAAGACTCCATGAAGTTATTGGCCCACATTTTTTATTCAAATATTTTGTGGTTACCACACCTGACTGCCCTGAAATCAAGGACCTAGAAAACACTTAAACCTGATCATGCCATAGCCACAGGTCTTGGCGATCGTACTGTCAAGTGTGCCCCATTCTTTGTAGGGCTTTCATGAGATTTCATCTGAACTATATGCACAGTGTACAGATGAGCAAGGCCTTCCTACTGGAAGATGATTGAGGCTCTCCACCACAGTAGTTTACCCAGTCTCTGCGCTGAGGCCATGAAATTGCATCTCACCATCCGGAGGTAACTCCTCATGGTGCATCAAGCATATTAGTTCATTGCTGCTCCCAAATCACCAGCATGTAGTCCGCATTGCTCATCCAGCTATGGAAACCTTTCTCTCTAGTTGTCCACAAGCAAAAGGCCCATTTGGGATTTGCAATTCGTATGGCACACATAGAAACAAAATACATGGTTTTTACCAGCTACCACCCTGGTCACTGCAGAGACCTAGAGCACTTTGTATTTAATGCAATACAGGAGAGATTGTACACCTACATTTGTTTTTAATACAATGTTTTGTGATATTTTAAATGAGTGCCACATATGGGTAGCTGTGAGTCTAAAAATGGTGATTCCATTTCGTGGTCAATTGTTTCCCATAATCATATCAGCAAGATCAGATTGCCTCGAGATCTCACTGTGTTAGATACAGAAATAAACCCATTTTGCATGGACTGGAGAAATATATTTGGACAGCTCCCACCCTACACCATCCACTGTGACCCCTCCTCCCACCCCACCCCAAACCACCTGCTGTGCACCCTCCTCCCACCCCACCCCAAACCACCTGCTGTGCACCCTCCTCCCACCACACCCCAAACCACCTGCTGTGCTCCCTCCTCCCACCACACCCCAAACCACCTGCTGTGCTCCCTCCTCCCACCACACCCCAAACCACCTGCTGTGCCCCCTCCTCCCACCCCACACCACCCCACCTGCTGTGCCCCTCTCATGCCACCCCAGGCCGAACCACCCCCTGTGCCCCCCCAGCCCGAACCACCCCCTGTGCCCCCCCAGCCCGAACCACCCCCTGTGCCCCCCCAGCCCGAACCACCCCCTGTGCCCCCCCAGCCCGAACCACCCCCTGTGCCCCCCCCAGCCCGAACCACCCCCTGTGCCCCCCCCAGCCCGAACCACCCCCTGTGCCCCCCCCAGCCCGAACCACCCCCTGTGCCCCCCCCAGCCCGAACCACCCCCTGTGCCCCCCCCAGCCCGAACCACCCCCTGTGCCCCCCCCAGCCCGAACCACCCCCTGTGCCCCCCCCAGCCCGAACCACCCCCTGTGCCCCCCCCAGCCCGAACCACCCCCTGTGCCCCCCCCAGCCCGAACCACCCCCTGTGCCCCCCCCCAGCCCGAACCACCCCCTGTGCCCCCCCCAGCCCGAACCACCCCCTGTGCCCCCCCCCAGCCCGAACCACCCCCTGTGCCCCCCCCCAGCCCGAACCACCCCCTGTGCCCCCCCCAGCCCGAACCACCCCCTGTGCCCCCCCCCAGCCCGAACCACCCCCTGTGCCCCCCCCCAGCCCGAACCACCCCCTGTGCCCCCCCCCAGCCCGAACCACCCCCTGTGCCCCCCCCCCAGCCCGAACCACCCCCTGTGCCCCCCCAGCCCGAACCACCCCCTGTGCCCCCCCAGCCCGGACCACCCCCTGTGCCCCCCCAGCCCGGACCACCCCCTGTGCCCCCCCAGCCCGGACCACCCCCTGTGCCCCCCCAGCCCGGACCACCCCCTGTGCCCCCCCAGCCCGAACCACACCCCGTGCCCCCCCTACAGCCCGAACCACACCCCGTGCCCCGCCCAGCCCGAACCACCCCCCGTGCCCCGCCCAGCCCGAACCACCCCCCGTGGCCCACCCAGCCCCCCCAGCCCGAACCACCCCCCGTGGCCCCCCAGCCCGAACCACCCCCCGTGGCCCCCCCAGCCCGAACCACCCCCCGTGGCCCCCCCAGCCCGAACCACCCCCCCGTGGCCCCCCCAGCCCGAACCACCCCCCGTGGCCCCCCAGCCCGAACCACCCCCCGTGGCCCCCCCAGCCCGAACCACCCTCCGTGGCCCCCCCCCCACAGCCCGAACCACCCCCTGTGCCCCATCCTCACCGCCCCTGATTACTGATATTCATTCTGCCTTTCAGTTGTAACACATCTGTCAGTGATTCAAATGCATGTGCCTGACACATCAACATGCTGTCCAAATGATCCAATTTGTGGTTAACCTTTACATGGGAAAACTGTGAGGTAGAGTGTGCTCACCACTCACAGACTTACCATGTCTTCAAAAATAGAAAATTTTGATCAGCTTACATACTTTCTGACTCTGAAGTAATATGAGCACCTTTATCCTTCATAAATTTTCACACAAGTTGTAACCAAGGTAGCACTTATAGCCCCCCTTCCCCATCTCCACCCCAATCCTCTCTCTCTCTCTCTCTCTCTCTCTCTCTCTCTCTCTCTCTCTCTCTCTCTCTCTCTCTGTGTCTCTCTCTCTCTCTCTCTCTCTCTCTCTCTCTCTCTCTCTCTCTCTCTCTCTCTCTCTCTCTCTCTCTCTCTCTCTCTCTCTCTGTGTGTGTGTGTGTGTGTGTGTGTGTGTGTGTGTGTGTGTGTGTGTGTGTGTGTAGGTTTTCTGTAATAGTTTGAGGAATGTTGTTAACTACCATAGTAAAATCTGGGAAGGTACCAGCTAGTACAAATACTAAAGTAACCATCATGTCTGGTGGGGAGGGGGGGTTTCAGGATTGGTGAAGGTAGATGGAATTACTTTCGAACCAACAAGCCTTTTAGAACATTTAGAACAGGATAGCTTGGATACAGCGATCCTTGAGTGGAAAGCCACTGGACAATAGATTTACAAAACATTTATTAACATAACTTAAGGAGCAGACATTGCTACTTCCAGCACTCGACAGCCTTACTCACATCATGCTTCAAAATGTCTTGTTTTAATCAAATAAAAAAGTTAACATTACTGAGTGACAGCACTGAGCCACTTAGAAGGTTTTTGACAAAACTAGCAAGGTTTCTTTAATTACTTTGAAGCAGTAGCCATACACATTTTAAAAGAAACGAGGTAATAAAAACATTTAATGACACCTAGACCATTTAACCACTTAAGTTTGAGCTATCTGCTTGTCATCCAAGAGAATAATCCACAACTTTACTCTTGGAAATGAGGAAACAAGAATACATGGTCACGTACAGTACCTTGAGCTGACAGCCAGCTTTTCAGCAGTCACAATCAAAATTATACTACCCATTCCACTGCATGCGGTTTACCAATGGGTATGGCTTCAGATTTGCGAAGTGGCACCTTGCTGTATTACCTTCAACCTAATACAAAGAAAGTTTAAAGACAATTTGCTTATGACAAATAAAATTTTATACGCCAAATTTGCATGAACACACACTAGTCCTTGGGAATAAATTATGTAAAATTTAAATCTCAAATTTAGCAAGTTTTCCAGGAGATATGGGATCTAACCCTTTTAAAATTACAAGGCATGTGGTTATTACTGAACCAAAACAAATTAAAACACAGATTTTTAGATACAGACTGTAAATGACAAACTTTGGGCAATAGCCCACAGCAGCCCAGATCTATGGCCAATGTGGTTGTCCAACCTCGGGCACCAGCCAGTTTGAACTACAGGTTGACTGACCAATTTTCCTTAAGTGCTGTTATGTAAGTAACAAGAGTAAAGATAATTTTAGTTTGAAATAAACAAACACACCGAGCAACACAACTGTCTGTTCCCTTAAGGTTTTACACTTAAAATTGGTGCTTTCAGTCTGTGTCATTAAAGAGAATGATCTTTCAGTTTGGGCTCAACAACCCAGTTAAGCGACACAACTGTCTGTCCCTTCTAAAATTTAACCACTGAAGTTTGAGCGATATCTGCTTGTCATCCAAGAGAATAATCCACAACTTTACTCTTGGAAATGAGGAAACAAGAATACTATGTCACGTACAGTACCTTGAGCTGATAGCCACCTTTTCAGCACTCCGAATCAAAATTATGCTACCCATTCCACTGCATGCGGTTTACCAGTGCATTTTACTGTCAGCATAGAAACAGGCTGTTGGTAAGCACACACCATCAGCTGATGACGTTACGAAGCATCACACTCCGGACATTTTCTTGCTTACATATAAACAGTCCTGCTTGTACAACAGATAACAGAAAAAAACGTTAATCCACATTGGAGCACGAAAGACAGCAAATGCCACACTTCTCAAAACACAAGCAAAAAGAAAAATTTGATGTGCAGTTAATTTGGTGGATTGAAGTAGAACACAGTAATGACTCAAACTATCGTAGTGACCTTCCAGTCAATGGCATCTCACTGGCCCACTTTCGCTGCTCCCTGGTACATCAAAACAACTGTCAAATATGGACTGCTAAGGTGCAATTGCATCCACCACATGTGATTCTGTCAAACTACCTTAGAGAGAACCTCTCCCGTTGATGGTTCACAGCTCACTATTCAAGCGCATGGACAGAGGGCCTTTTCTCTGTTCGGAACAAGTACGATCTCTGACTTTGGCCACATCAATACTACTATGTTGCTGATTGATCGGTTCAATCGATACACACGTATCAACCTCCACTACCCCACCCCAAAATAAAAAGACAATATTGGTGGTGGGGGGGGGGGGGAGGGGGAGGACCTCTGACTTATATGAGCTCTAATCTGCCAGTGTCTGCAGGACCTCAACCAAGAAACTGACCTGAGAGAGAACTCTGACAATGGTACATGGACCTACACACCGTGGCAGTAATTTTTCCATCACCCCCTGTTCCTTTCTGCTCTTTCCCCACACATTCCGGACATACACTGTCTCAGGTGGAATGCTATGCTGCCTATGGAAGCATGCAGGGGTGTGTTGGAGACAGAATAGGGCTGCTAGGGGAAGTATTGGGAGGTTGTGTTGTGGGGGGGGGGGGGGGGCTGCTAGGGGAATTATTGGGAGGTGATGAGGGGGAGGGGGGGAATAGACAGTGGGGGAAGCCTTGTAGAAATTTTGGTGGAATAGAAGGAAAGTTCCCACCTGTGCAGTTCAGAAAAGCTGGTGTTGGTGGGAAGAATTCAGATGGTGCCATATCCTTCATTCCCGTAATCGCTCTGTCCTCAATCTCCACCAGTTACTGGTGTGGGCTACCAACACAAGTACAAGGATAGCATACCAATAGGGACAAGAAAGGAGGCATGAAGGGCGCCAAAAACAGAAATAAGAATCATCCATTTATTGCACCATTACACACGCACATCATGATATATGAGACATTATAATTGCCATACTCAAATACAAGGTGTTACAAAAAGGTACGGCCAAACTTTCAGGAAACATTCCTCACACACAAAGAAAGAAAATATGTTATGTGGACATGTGTCCGGAAACGCTTACTTTCCATGTTAGAGCTCATTTTATTACTTCTCTTCAAATCACATTAATCATGGAATGGAAACACACAGCAACAGAACGTACCAGCGTGACTTCAAACACTTTGTTACAGGAAATGTTCCAAATGTCCTCCGTTAGCGAGGATACATGCATCCACCCTCCGTCGCATGGAATCCCTGATGTGCTGATGCAGCCCTGGAGAATGACTTATTGTATCACAGCCGTCCACAACACGAGCACGAAGAGTCTCTACATTTGGTACCGGGGTTGCGTAGACAAGAGCTTTCAAATGCCCCCATAAATGAAAGTCAAGAGGGTTGAGGTCAGGAGAGCGTGGAGGCCATGGAATTGGTCCGCCTCTACCAATCCATCGGTCACCGAATCTGTTGTTGAGAAGCGTACGAACACTTCGACTGAAATGTGCAGGAGCTCCATCGTGCATGAACCACATGTTGTGTCGTACTTGTAAAGGCACATGTTCTAGCAGCACAGGTAGAGTATCCCATATGAAATCATAACGTGCTCCATCGAGCGTAGGTGGAAGAAACTAAAATGAGCTCTAACATGGAAATTAAGCGTTTCCGGACACATGTCCACATAATATATTTTCTTTATTTGTGTGTGAGGAATGTTTCCTGAAAGTTTGGCCGTACCTTTTTGTAACACCCTGTATATTATGACAAACAATATGTATCACGAAGGACACACACAATGGAGTTTAAGAAATTACAATGGCACATCAATTCTGCTATGAAAAACAGTGTGCATAATGAAGGCTGCACAATTTTACCAATGTAAGAAATTAAAAAATTACTAGCATAAAATTAACTAAAATTCCTTGAAGGAAATGTTTATGAGAACAACACGACGGGGCCGCAAGGGAGGAGGCAACACAATACTTAACTCAGGTGCACCACAACAAACAATGGAGACCAGGCCACACCAACAACGGTTCATACTTGAAACAGTACACCAGTGATCAGCAAATAAAAAAAAAAAAGACATAAAAATATAATAATTTAAGAAAATCACATCATGTGACTATGAGCTTAAGGTCTTTCGGTAATTAACAGATTACAAAACAGGTAAAGGGGCATGTGCCACTATTAAATCTTCTGTAATTACACTGTTAAATTTCTCAGTAACCAAGTTGCAATTAACGCAACAAGAATTAAATCATTGAATTGATAATGTTACTTTAAAATAATAATAAAATCATTTCATACAGCAGAGGACGAAGAATGGCCCGATCAGTTCTCCCCAGTGAAGCAGTTCACACAAATGGTACTCCACGGCTCCAAACACACAGCCCCATACAAAATGGCGTACTACCAGAACCACCAGGCAGTAAACCAAAATCTTACTAAGCCAAAACAAGGACTGACTTTTAAAATAACGAGACCTAGCCCGGGCCGGACAACAGACCAAATGCCGGGAAATCCATAAGAAACCTCAGCCAACTTAATACCAAAACAACAATTTATGAACAATATGCAAAACACAAGACCTCTCAGCCCATAGGCTTCCGCTCAGTCGCAAAGGTGGCTCCAACCTGCCTGCTGAGGTGCCAAGCGTCGTATGGAGTGCCAAATCAAGCTTAACCTTAACGGAAAGCGGAAGCACCACAAGACAAAATAAACTCCAATCTAACTGCGCAAGGCAATCTCTAAGGAGTGCCACTCGAAGACTATGCACTTGAAGATCAAACAGAAAGCACCCAGACTAACGTGCTGCTGAACGACGCACTTCCATCACCAGCGTCTAGTAGAGTACGGAGAGCAGCGTACCCAATCGATAAACATCCATGGGACGGTAAACGCGGATAGCAACCCCAGTGACGGAGAGATAGGAGGACGAAATGACATCCCGCCACACATAGAAGGTATTTGAAACTCAGGCTCGACAAACTACAACAGGCAAGATTTTGCTCCCCTTGCAAATCAAGTTAAACGGCACACCACGCCGCTGTCCAAACTATTAACTGTAAAATCACAGTCCGGTCTTCCCATCGGGCCCCACTCGGCGTCCAGACGCAAACAACCCCAGCCGAGCCGAACTGTCTTCACGCCCAGGCAGCCACCTCTTACCTCCTCACACGCCTCCAGCTAAGCTCCAGCCAGCAATCTCACACAGAAACAACTGCCTAACGCCAAAGTGCCGTCTGAGTGAAAATTCAGCACTAAGATCGATACGGACTGGGAAATAAGCGAGCACCGTAAGAGTTACTTTCCTCCAGCCATCTACTATCCCTCTCCCTACTCTTGTTCCAGTATTGCAAGCATCTTCTGTCACACCAATGCCCCTACTTGTATTTCCCCCTTCCTGTCCCCCCCCCCCCTCTATCACCGCCTTTCGCTCACTTCCTCCCCCCCCCCCCCCCCCTCAAAAACAGTACAGCCTCCTGACACTGAACCCAGCAGATCTGTCTTGACCCCACCATACCCCTGCGCACTTAGAGGTAGCACATCATCTTCACCCATCCGTACCATGATACCCCTCCCCTCCCCACCCCATCCCAGAAGATTGCTGCACGCATCAGATTCAGCTGCAGGTGGGCTCCAGTGACTGTGTGCGTTTGTGTGCATGCGCGCAAGTGTGTGTATTTTTTATTTCAGAAGACCTTTGTCCAAAACTTTAATATTTTATCATTCTTTCTCATTTCGCCTGTCTGAGACTCGGTGCCTGCTTGCCTTTCTGTGTGGTGATTACCGTGTTATCCTTTCCATATTATTTTCAAATACCTTTGTGCAATCTTTGTGAACGTGGGTGCTTAACATACACTGCTTGCCAGTTACTACAGAATAGCTGAACAATGGTAGTAAACGGAAATGTAGAAGACAGGACATGTTAACGATAGCAAAGCTTGTGCACAAACACATTGTATTCATTCGACAATTTGTTGAGTACGTTGTTTGATGGAGGTTGTTGTGGAACTGATTAGTGCGACATTCCATGCGGTATGGTAACATGTTTGCGAAACATCATTTGAATGCTTGAGATTGTGGACGAGCAGTTGGGCAGCTAGAAGCTGGTCAGTGTCACTACTGTGGCCACAATAACATCAGTTAACAAATTTAAACTTTTTTCTGCATCTGGTTTGTAAATGAGTGGATTTACCTAATTTTGGGGTGCTGAATAAACTGGTAAAATCAGTTTTTCTCTATGATGTCACATTTCCTAGATACACAGCAGAATAAAAAATGGCAATAGCGAAAATTGACACAATTAAGTAAAACAAAAATACACATTCAGAATGTTTGAAATCAATACTATTTTGTATGTATATATGGCCATGATGCCAATAAAAGGTCCAAATTAGTTCAGAAAATATTTTCACCTTCAATCTTCTTTGGTTTTTGGAAAATGCGATGGAGCTCTTCTTTTGTTTGCTATTTCATCACTCTCCCTAACAAGGCCCCAGCAGTAGTTCCCCATCATATAAGGGCTCCATTGGCCTTGGTAATGGGGTTTTTAACATTTTTTAAATGTTAAGGATAAAAAGTTGCTGTCTCCTCATCTAAGAATAGATGATGAATGCAGCTAGCCGCTAACTTTGTGTAATGTCTTGTCTGTATAGATGTGTATCTGTTGCCTTTAAGATCCCTTCACCTTCACACACAAATCTATACAGTAAAGTAAGGGCCTCCCATTTCTTGGCTGATCCGTGATAAGACAGGCAAAAAGTTAGACTAATGGAGGATTATTAGTATTATCTCTATTTTCATTCGCTCTCTCTCTTTCTCTCCTTTATCTATGTACAGTTTTTAATATAATATTTCATTACATGAAATCAGCCAAATAGAATCTTTGGTGGAGTCCTTCGTCTTGGTAATCAGCGGCTGGCTTGCTGTAAGAGATCTTTACATTTATTATTACTGGTAAACATTGCATTCAGTCGGGAGAATCAATCGTGTGGACAATTTGTTCCTTTTATGAAAGATTGCGAATTCCAGATGTGTACGAAGCCTTTTTGGACGATTTAACACAGACTCAGTGATTGCAGGCTCTCTTTGACACAGCTGAAACTTCCCCACTAATTACAGGGCCAACATGATCATCAAATGATTCAGAAAAAACTCATTCATTCATTCACTCCAGAACAAAAAAGTCACAAACCTTATTTATGAAAGAAATTGTGTATTCAATCCATCTCCATTACATGTCCAGATCTCCGGTGATTCCACATCTTAATTATTTTCCGTTTACAGTCTCTTTCTCTTCAAACAAACCGCTAGCGGCACAAATGTTAATTGGCTCGCTTTAGCGAGAAGAAAAGCAAAATATGTATCTCTCAGAAACACGTCAATCCCTCAACAGATACTCCAGAAGCTGTCCTAGTTACCACTCCAACAACCATGGAGAATGCATATATGCATCTCTGTTATTTCAAAGAACAAACGCACTAGAAAATACTTTGGCGTCGTCGAGCTGTCGCCGCATATGTTACGAGAAAGTCAGATCAGATACTTTTCCAAAGTGAATGAATGTGGATGGTTTGATTGACAATGATTAATTGGTGCGTGGTAGAGGGTATTTTCTGTGGGGACATTACAGGTTCCATGGTAAGAATGTCTTGGCGAAAGCGTTCACCGTACTCATCGCTTACATCTCCCAAATTTTATGGGAAGAAATCAAGGTTAGAATGTAAAAAGTTAATTTTAAGTGACATTCTACACCCCATGTTCTTATAGTTATCCAACAGATCATTCACAATGGTAACATAGTTTTTGTCTTTTCTGAAACCCAAAAAGCCCTTCACAGTTGCTTTAAAAGAAGAACAAGCAGCTAATTGGATATCTGTGAGTTTGGTATCAAAGGTTGGATCTTTCAGCACTTTCCTTATTTGTGGTGCAAGAAATATACCCTCTTTCAGCTTTGCCTCACTTAATTTGGGAAACTTTTCTTTCAAGTGATTGAAGGCCTCACCTTCTTTATCCAGAGCTTTTACAAAGTTCTTTATAAGGCCCAACTTGTTATGAAGAGGAGGCAAAATGATTTTATTGGGCTCAACCAGTGGGGTATTGTTCACATTCACATTTATATTTTCGGGAACGTGTGACTTCCTTACAGGCCATTCCTTGACTGTATAGTGGTTCTTGGTGTCACGGCTGTCCCAAAGGCACAAAAAGCAGCAGTATTTCGTGAATCCAGCCTGCAAACCTGTAAGGAGTGCAACAACTTTTAAAGCACAGCAAAGCTGCCATTCATGATCCTTAAATTTGATTGCCTCTAGCAGCAAAGCCATGGTTTCATAAGTTTCTTTCATGTCTACTGCGTAAGCCAAAGGTACCGATGGAAAAGCATTGCCATTATGCAGTAGTACTGCTCTGAAGCTAGTTGTACTGGAGTCAATAAATAGTAGCCACTCCTGTAGCTTATATTGTACACCTAGCTGCATCATCAGACCATTGACATCTCTACATACACACATTGAATTCAGCATATTGAAATATTGAGCAAAGGGAGCACCTCTTGATCTGAAACAGAAAATTTTTGTCCCTGGTGCTAGAAGGTTCTGTTGTTGCACTCTCTACCGCAAGAGTTCAGCTTGCTGTTTCGAAAGTTTTAGATCGCAAACCAAATCGTTCAATTCCTTTTGATTAAAGAGCTAAGGCGAAATGTCATGATATTGACAGCAGTATTCTTCTATATGTTCAATACTTTCTGATTCACTTGGCATGGCGTCTGGTTTTGCGACTTTAAAGTTGCTGGCAGCAACAGGCAACCCCTCATCATGGTGCACAGGCAGATGCACTGAAGATACATTTGGATACTTTGTTTTATGTTTAATTTTGCTTGAATGTCCCCAAATATTTGTAAGACAGAGGTAACAGTCTGAATAATAGCCATTAGGCTCACACCACACCATCGGAACAGCAAATGGCATGGCTCAGTGTTTTCCTTTCAACCACTCAGTTGAGGTTGTAGCACAGGTTATGCAGGCAATATGAGATGCAAAATTTTTATCTTGGTCACCAACAGGACAATCAAAATACAACTTATAAGCTTTCTTAACTAAATCAGTGATTGGTTTTCTTTGGGCTTTTGGAGTGAATTTCCCACAAACATAACAAAAGCTGTTGGGGTGGCAACAGCTACCAGATTTACTAGTTGCCATTTTTCTTAGTGTAAGTTTTAAACACACAAAGTTTGCACTATCTTTCACGGGAAACAACTCACTGAGGTTCTCTTTCACACCACTGGATTACCACACTAACAATTTAATGATGATTTGTAGATCTTCCAGCTCTCCTCTGCAAATCAAAAACAAACAATTAAACATCAAAACAGAAGAACAGCAGAAAGCAAAATACTGAATACGAAAGATAAAAAACCTTTAAAAACTCAAAAATGGTACGTGCTAGAACATTTTGAAGGATGTAGTCAGATTATACATACCTAAATACATACTAGTTGATGTATCACATCCCAGATGCAAGATGGTTGTTGACTAGTGTAATGAGTGTGCCCAAAGTGTCATCTCACAATTGAAAAAGACTGCTGAAGGTGGAAACGCTAAGCAAAAGCATTCCAGCAGTCGTAGAGAGACCACCGCAAGGAAAGGGGGTCAATATGTAGCCCTAGCGACGAAAGGAATACACACTTCACTCCTAGGCAGATCGCTGCAGACATTGCATCTGCTACCACTATATGTGTGTTTGTGGTAATTAAATCAGGCTGGTTTGTATGCTCAGAAGTGTGTTTAATGCATCCCATTTCAACTATGCCATCATCAAGTTAGTTTGCTGGTGTAGGGAGCATGTTGGCTGGTTTCAGCAACCGTGGTCCAAAGTGATGCTCTCCGATGAATCCTGCCTCATTGATTCTGGCCACCAGTTAGTGTGGAGAGAGAGGGGAACACTTTACACAGCACAGAATGTTCATGAACATCATCAATATGGCCTAGCTGCTACAGTGTAGGTAGACATTATGCACAATAGCTGAACACCGCTGCATATCTTTGCGCGAAGTACCGTTACAGCACAGCGATATTGCAGGGAGATGATTCCGGATCATGTCCGTCTGTTTAAGGGTAAGGTAGGTCCCAACTTTCTGTTTATGGATGACAGTTCCTGACCACATAGGACTACTGAGTTGTCAGACAGGACAGCGATGGTATTGAGTGTATGGAATGGCCTACATGCTCCCCAGACCTAACCCCTCTCCGATGAATCCTGCCTCATTGATTCTGGCCACCAGTTAGTGTGGCATGCCTGGGTTGCTCTTAGCTGTCGTGTTTCGCAGCTAACATCCCTTCCGCAAGAACTGAAAACTGCCTTGAGGAGTGTGACAATATCCCCAAGGACTACTCAACAGTTTGCTAGCCAGCATGAATAACAGGTGCAAAGTGTGTATTGGTGACAGAGGAGGGCATTTCCTTACTATGTGTCTGATATTGACCTTCATGTTGGGAGTCGGACCTGTTTGAAACATGATTATTTATGTCTGTTATCCTGCTTTCCCATGTGGTAAAATCTATACCATTTTTCTGTATAAATATGCTGCTCTACCACTATTTTGTACGTACTGTGTTTCATGTCGTCCATCATTGCCTTTGATTATTCCTGCCCAGTGGTGTCTGTTCTGTAGCAGTTCCCCCCTGCGGGTTCGGGGGTAAGAATAGGCCCGTGGTATTCCTGCCTGTCGTAAGAAGCAACTAAAAGGAGTCTCAAACTTTTCGACCTTATGTGATGGTCCCCTGTTGGGTCTGACCTCCATCTCTCAAAATTTTTCCGAAGAGTGAGCCGATTGGGGAAGGGCGCCTTACTTGGTGCATTGTGTCCATCTTGCGTTGAGATCTTTCGCCAGCTTATTCGTTGTTGTATTGCAGTCCTGCCTACTCTCCATCTCTTGGGCGTGGATACGTTTCTGCATGCAGCTTCCGCCATGCAATGTGCAGTGCCACTTTCTGCACTGATGGCGACAATGGACTACATTTCACCTAACATCTAGCACGGTAGCGAGTCCGTTGTGGTGGGGCCGCCATGTACCCTGTTGGTTGTAGCCCCCTGACAACACAGGGATCGCTCTACTGATGCCTGCGCCGTTAACTCCCCGTAGATGCCCATCTCCCTGGGGCATCAGGACTCCCGGCAATGGCAACCATGTCAGGTGGCTATTGCTGCGGCTGGGTGGCGCCCGTGGGGAGGGCCCTTGGTCGGAGTAGGTGGCATCAGGGCAGATGACCCGCAATGAAGCGTGGTACATCATCTCTCACTGGCTGGCCAGCCGCCAGCAGTCTCTAAGCATTCCAAAGCTCACTTTAAGGCTAATGTGTATGACCCCAAATCGTTTCCCTCCCTGGCCACACCATGGGAGGAACGAAAGGCTATGAATGACAGCGAAAGGTATTCACCTCGGTATCTCGTCTGTACCAGAGCTGACGGGGAATTGTTTGTGTCTGTGAATCCTCAGTTCTTTGTAGAACATTTAGAGGACAAGTTCGGGGAGGTGGAGGGCTTGTCCAAATTGCGGTCAGGGTCAGTCTTAATGAAAACAGCATCCTCTGCCCAGTCACGAGCCTTGCTCGCTTGTACGAAGCTGGGGGATGTTTCTGTTACTATCGCCCCACATAAAAGCTTAAATATGGTCCAGGGCATTATTTTTCACAGAGATCTGCTTTTACAGTCCGATGACGAGCTGCGCGCCAACTTCGAGCGACGAGGTGTCCATTTTGTCAGGCGCGTCCACCGAAGTCCGAGGGATCATCAAGTTGCCACCGGGGCCTTCATCTTGGCCTTCGAGGGTGTCACATTACCTGAGAAGGTCAAGGTGATGGTCTACCGTTGTGATGTTAAACCCTATATCCCTCCCCCCATGTGGTGCTTCAAGTGTTGGAAGTTCGGCCATATGTCTTCACGCTGTGCTTCCAGCCTCGTATGTCGCGATTGTGGCCGACCATCCCATCCTGATACTCCCTGTGCCCCGCCTCCCATCTGTGTCAACTGCTGAGAGCACCATCTGCCTTGCTCGCCGGACTGTCCGATTCTGCAGGAGGAAAGGAAAATAATGGAAATCAAGACCCTGGACCGACTGACGTACACAGGCTAAGCGGAAATATGATCGGCTTCATCCAGTGTGTATGACATCTTCTTATGCTGCAACTGTCACTCCTGCTACAGTTCCATCAGCTCCAGTAGTTCCAGTCAGCTCTCAGAGTCAAAGGACCACACCTGCCCCTTGATGGTGGGGGGGCACTAAACTCTCTGTTGCTCCTGCTCCGTCTACTTCAGGAGCAACGCCCCACCAACCATCGGGGACATCAGTTCCCCCTTCCCAGCTGGAGAAGTGTAAGACTTCATTGGCTCCTCTCGCCAGGAAGGGGTCCCTCGGGGACCTCCCTTCGCAAGTTCCGACCGGTACACAAGCGGACACCCGCAAGTGGCTCAAACAACCACCGGTCCCTGGTCGTAGGGCCTCACGGTCGTCGTCCGTCTCTGAGACTGACCCAGTGAAGCCCTCCCGGCCTGAGCCACCGAAGGCACAGCGAGATAAGCCGAAAAAGAAAATGGTACCCAAGAATCCCGACATTGCGGTGGCACCCGTCCCACCGCTTCCTACAAGCTCAGCGTCTGAGGATGAGGTCGAGATTCTGGCGTCTGCTGAAGACCTGGATCTCGCTGGTCCCTCAGACGCCATGGATGTCACTCGCGCGGGTACTGAATCGGTGGCAGGGAGTGAACAAGCAGCGTAAATTGCCTTCCGAGTCCCTTCATGACTTTCTCAGCCATGGACTATATCATCCTCCAGTGGAACTGCAGCAGTTTCTTTCACCATCTAGCTGAGCTCTGACAACTTATCAGCCTTCACCCTTTCTTCTGCATTGCTCTTCAGGAAACTTGGTTTCCCGCAATGCGAACCCCCGCCCTCCGTGGCTATCGGGGTTGTTATAAGAACCGGGCAGCTTATGAAAGGGTGTCTGGTGGCGTCTGCATCTATGTTCTTAACTCTCTTCACAGTGAGTATGTCCCTCTACAAACAGCTTTAGAGGCTGTCGCTGTTCGGGTGTGGAAGCAACAGGCTGTTACCGTCTGCAGTCTTTACCTTTCACCGGATGGTGATGTCGCGCAGCATGACCTGGCTCCGCTGCTAGCCCAATTGCCGCCACCTTTCTTGTTACTGGGCAACTTCAACGCCCATAACGCTCTGTGGGGTGGGTCAGTGGCAACAGATCGAGGCGCCACCATTGAGCGTTTATTGGCACAGCTCGATCTTTCCATTTTAAATGATGGTGCACTCACTCACTTCAGCATGGCGCATGGCATGTACTCCGCCATCGACCTTTCGAACTGCAGCCCTAGCCTATTACCTTCTGTCCAATGGAGAGTGCATGACGACCTGTGTGGTAGTGTCCACTTTCCGATCTTTCTGTCACTGCCACAGCGTCACTCTTCTGGGCGCCCTAGCAGATGGGCTATGAATAAGGCTGATTGGAACTTGTTCTCCTCCAGTGCCACTATTGAGCCTCTCTCTAAGGCCGCCATTGATGCGGTGGTTCACTCCGTCACCACCGTCATCGTTACTGCCGTAGAATCTTCCATTCCCCATTCTTCTGGGTCCCCTCGGAGGAGGAATGTGCCTGCCTTGAACACCTCATTACCTTCAAACGGCTGCGTGCATGGGCCCGCCGCCTTATCTGCCAAAGCAAGCAGGATTGCTGGGAGCGGTATGTGTCCACCATTGGCCTCCATGTCTCTCCATCGCAGGTCTGGGCCAAGATCAGACGCCTCTATGGCTATCAGACCCCTGTCAGCGTCCCTGCGCTCTCACTGAATGGAGCAGTTTGTACAGACTCCGACAAAATTGCAAACCGCTTGGCAGAGCATTTTGCTCTGAGTTCTGCTTCTTCCAAATGCCCACTGGCCTTCTGCTCCATTAAAGAGCGGGTGGAATGTCGGAGCCTTTCTTTTCGCACCCACCATCCTGAATCCTACAATGTTCCATTCAGTGAGTGGGAATTTCACAGTGCCCTCGCCGCTTGTCCTGATATCGCTCCTGGGCCAGATAGCATCCACTGTCAGATGCTGAAACACCTTTCAGTGGACTGCCAGCGATGGCTCCTCGACCTTTACAACCGTATTTGGGTCGAGGGTGAGTTTCCGTCGCAATGGCGGGAAAGTATTGTTATCCCCATTCTGAAACCAGGCAAGAACCCTTTGGAGGTGGACAGCTACCGTCCCATTAGCCTCATCAACGTTCTTTGCAAGTTGCTTGAACGGATGGTGAGCCGGCGGTTGAACTGGGTACTGGAGTCTTGGGGCCTTCTGGCTCCGTCTCAGGATGGGTTCCGTAAAGGTCGCTCCGCCGACGACAATCTGGTGAGTCTGGAGTCGGCCATCCGTACTGCCTTTGCCCGCCGTCAGCAGCTGGTCGCTGTCTTTTTCGACATGCGGAAGGTGTACGATACGACATGGCGTCATCACATCCTTTCTACACTTCATGGATGGGGTCTTTGGGGCCCTCTGCTGATCTTTATCCACAATTTTCTGTCGTATCGTACCTTCCGCGTGCGAGTCGTGGCCTCCCGAAGTTCCTCCCGAGTCCAGGAGAACGCAGTACCACAGGGATCTGTCCTCAGTGTCTGCCTGTTTTCAATAGCAATAAACAGGCTCGCTGCAGCGGTGGGAAATTCTGTCTCCGCTTCCCTGTATGCTGACGACTTCTGCCTTTACTACAGCTCTATTAGCATTGCAGCTGCTGAACGTCAGCTACAGGGCGCTATCCGTAAGGCGCAGTCTTGGGCTGTAGCTCATGGGTTCCAGTTTTGAGCGGCCAAGACCTGCGTTATGCATTTCTGCCGGCGGCACACTGTTCACCCGGAGCCGCAGCTTTATCTTGATGGCGAACTTCTTGCTGTGGTGGAGTCACATAGGTTTTTGGGTGTGGTTTTTGATGCCCGGTTGACTTGGCTGCCTCATATTCGGCAGCTTAAACAGATGTGTTGGCGGCATCTAAATGCTCTGCGATGCTTGAGCCACACCCACTGGGGTGCCGACCGATCTACCCTGTTACGGCTCTACCAGGCGTTAATCCAGTCCCACCTGGATTATGGGAGCCTGGCTTATGGCTCAGCATCCCCATCTGCGTTGCAGGTGCTGGACCCTATCCTCCACAGTGGGATACGCCTTGCCACTGGTGTCTTCCGGACCAGCCCTGTGGACAGCATACTTGTGGAGGCAGGTGTCCCTCCACTGCGGTTACGGCACAAACGTTTGCTGGCCGCTTATGCTGCCCATGTTTTCAGCTTGCCCGGGCATCCTAACTATCGGCTACTATTCCCACAGTCACACGTTTATCTTCCAGAATGTCGGCCCAGGGCTGGATGTACGATCGCGGTCCGCGTCCGAGAGCTTCTCTACGGGCTTGGGGCTTTACCTCTTCCACCTCCTTTCCGAGCACTTCCGCGTACACCCCCGTGGTGTGTGCCTTGCCCTCGCCTTCAGCTGGAATTGACACAGGGCCCGAAGGACTCAGTCCCTCCAGAGGCCTTCCGCGACCGCTATCTTTCCATCCTCGCAACGTATCAGGGCTCTGGCATTGTTTACACTGATGGCTCGATGGTTGCTGGTCATGTCGGTTATGCGCTAACTCTAGGGGACCATTCCGAACAACGTTCATTGCCGGCTGGCTGCAGCGTTTACACTGCTGAGCTGGCCACCATCTTTCGTACCCTAGAGTATATCCGCTCCTGCTCAGGTGAGTCCTTCGTGATCTGTAGCGATTCCCTGAGCGGTTTACGAGCTCTCGACCAGTGTTTCCCTCGTTCTCGTCTGGTGAGGGCTATCCAAGAGTCCCTGCATACCCTTGCCCGTTGCAGCCGCTCTGTGGTTTTTGTTTGGACCCCGGGCCATGTTGGGATACCCGGCAATGAAAATGTTGACCGCCTGGCAAAAGAGGCCACCAGTACACCATCTCTGGACATTGGCCTCCTGGAAACTGATTTGAGGGCAGTCTTACGCCGCAAAGTTATCTCGCTTTGGGATGCTGAATGGCGCGGTCTGGCAACCCCTAACAAACTCCGTGCCATCAAGGAGACGACGACTGTGTGGCACTCCTCCTTGCGAGTCTCTCACAAGGAGTCTGTCATCCTCTGCCGACTGCGCATTGGGCACACACGGATGACCCATGGCCACTTATTGCGCCGTGAGGACCCCCCTCTATGTCGCTGCAGCTCGGCATTGACAGTGGTCCACATTTTGTTGGACTGTCCACTTTTAGCTGTGCTCAGGCAGACGTTTGCACTGCCTGACACGCTCTCTGCCCTTTTAATATATGCTCTGCCATGGTGGACTTAGTTTTGCGTTTTATTCGGGCAGGGGGTTTTTATTGTTTAATCTGAGTGTTTATGTTTTTTAGTGTAGATTCTGGCTTTTAGCCTCTGGTTTTAAACTGAGTTTTTAATGTGTTCTTGGTGGTTGGCTTTTCCTTTTTTTTTCTCTATGGTCGGCCACCCACCGACACACTATGTGTGTTTTAATTTGTTTTGTCTGATCTCTGTCGGAGTATTTCTTGTCCTGTTTCGTCTGCCGTCTTTCCTGTTGTTCGTTTTTATTCTCTTTGGGTGGTTTTAGTTTTTTGGAAAAAGGGACCGATGACTGTAGCAGTCTGGTCCCTTTAATCCCACAAACCAACCAATCTGTAGCAGTTGTCAAGCAGTGCATTATGCATCTCATGTGTGATAATGAAACTGTTAGTGATACACTAGAGTTTGAAAAATATTAATAATCACTTCTTGTCAATTATTGGTATGTTAAATAATAAGTTCAGTGGTACAAGTAAATGCAAAAGTCTTGAAAGCTGAAAGCTGATGTCTCAGAGAGAACTACATATTCAGCTACAGGAAACAAGCAAACATAAAACTAAATCCATTATAAAGTCATTAAAGGATAAAGACTCTCATGGCTATGATGAAATTTGAGGAGGATTATGAAGATCAATGCCCCATACATTAGTTCTGTACTCACTCAACTGTGCATTCTGTTTTTCACATGTGGTCAGTTTCATGTCAGACTGAAATACTAGTTACTAAAACTTGTTTATGGAAAGGATGGAAGAGAGAACACAGACAGTTATTAGCCAATTTCATTGTTGTCAGTGTTCAAAGAAGATTTTGAAAAAGCAATGTAGAGGAGAATAATGCCACATCTCAGTGCAAATAGTTTGCTGTCAGGCTTGATTTAGATTCAGGAAAAGATTATCCACAGACACACTGGCAGGGCTAAAAGATTATTTGAGGACAGCAGACATTTTCGTTCATTTAACAAAAGCATCTGATTCTGTGGACTGTGGAATACTTTTGCATAATTTGGAATGGTATGGGACTAGGGAAAAATCCAAACAACGGTTCACTTCATATCTGGAAAATAGGAAGCAGGAGGTTGTCTTCCAGTATTGACAAACAGGAAACAGGTTTGATCAGTGTGGGATACTGTAAAGTGAAGGGTGCAATTAGGCTCTGTTCTGGGTTGACAGCTTTCCTTGAAATATATTGGTAATATGCCACCAAACATGACAGATGACTCAAAAAAATTTCTCTTTCTAGATGACATAAGTAATGTGAAAGATGTTGAATGTAATATAAGTGATGCAGTTAATAGGTTAGTCAGTGACATCAGCATGTAGTTTTTAAAGAGAGGATTAATGCTTAACTACACCAATATGCAATGCATAATGTTCCTGACACTTAATTCTTGTAAAAGGAAAATTTCATTGTCCCAAGGTGGCCAGTCAGTCAGTGAAATTGAACATTTCAAATTTGTTGAACTGAGATTAGATGGAAAGCTTTCTCGGAAGTATCTCATAGGAGATTGTGTGCAGAAAATGAAATCTGCTATTGCCACTATAAGTATTGTCTCTACTGTATCTGACACTGGAATGTGAAGACTTGTTGTACAGAAAGATGTGCAGTAGTCTGCAGGTTTCAGTTTTGGTAAGCTGAAAGCAGAACTGAAAAAAATTGAGTATAAACCCTAAGTATTTAAATCCAAGTAGAAAGACATTTTGTTGTTCTGTTTATGCAGACTGTGCCTCACAATTTGTCGATTTTTCTTTACCAAATTGACAGGTTCACTTGTGGCACACTACTTCTTTTCCAAACAGGAGTTTCTTGCAGTAGTTCAGAGCTTGTCATGTATACTTTCAGTATTTTTTTGTGTTTTATTATTTCTTTTATTTCTTTGTTTATAACTTTTCTGGTCTGGTGACTCATTCCATTCGTTGGCTTGCACGGTCCCATGGAACCTAATAGACAGATATGTAAGTAATACAGACTTTATGTATCACTTGAGAGTGGCACACATCTGAAAATCGTGATTGTGAAATAAATACGTACATTGACAATTGAGACAAAATAGGCCCTTTCTGAAATACTGTAGTTGCCAAGTAAACAGGAAATAATAATATTGTTTCATGTAATTATAGTGAAGTTTATTTCCAGTACTAGTTCTTATGAATGGTCATGCATAAAAAATTTAAAATGCTTGAAAGAATTACTCCCACTGAAAACTTGAAAGCTACACGATTGATGAATCCCATCACATGAGTCAGATTTAACTGAAGTTTTACACATTTTGTTTGTGTAGTTCATTATCATCAGTGGCAGCTTTTAAAAAGATGGAAAATAAAGGTCACTCTAAAGTTTCTTCATACTTGCATAGTTTTGTTTTGAAACAGTTGTTTCCTATGTACTTTCTGTGGCATTTGAGAGCTTCCTTATCTCTATCCCCACTGCACCACTAAAGACCATTAGGGACCTATGTGTAAGAAATGGAGAATGGCCACTTTCAAAACAATGAGTGTACCCTTCATCGTCCAATGTTTGACTTTTTAACATATTGCGTATTTTGGTAGCTAGATGTCATCTCTCTTCAATGGTCTGTTCTTAAAGTACAAGAAGTGGATAATAGCTGGAAGTACCTAGAGAACAACTGGCAATATCTAGTGCTAGGAAAGTATTGAGCAAAATTCTATCAATTTTAAATCATTGCATAGAAAACAATGTATCAAATGATGGTAATATCCTCCCCCATGCCTTCGCAGAAAACTGTGGAAGTCAGATTTAAAATATTTTGATGGTTGAGTGGTTGAGTATACTTGCTACATCAGGTAAATTTATTACTATTTTCTTCTCTTGGCCACACATTTATGCCATATGATCATATGTTTGCCCAAACTGAGAAGTTCAAAAGAAAGGTGTCAACTTCCAGTAAATTCGTTTTGCTGAAAGTGCAGCGGGGTATGATTTTGATTTCAAATCACATCTGGCACCATTTTTCAAGAACAGCATCGAATGATTTACAATAAGTATATATCTCAAACTCGTCTGTAAAGGGAGGTAGGTGATGAACTTGGCTACCAAGAATACTTTCCTGGTACCCGCATTTTAAAAGCACTGCCTCACAATAGCAAGGAATATCCAGATTAACACATTCGCTGCGGTCACCAGTGCGGGCCTCTAACACTCTTAAGCGCATGTGAGCTGAGACCTGAAATCACATCTCTGCAAAACGTGTAAGTTCATGTTGTGCACGTATGTAATATTGACAGTGAATATAACGTCTGCACAAGAGGTTGTGCTAGATATAGAAGTATGCTTTAGCTGCATGCTGATCATGCTGCATGCTGTCTGACACTTACAAGCGTCATATGCATTTATTGCAAACAATTCCCACAACGCCTCTGATTTATTGATTTTATTGCAAATTGGAAAGAAAATGCAATTCAAACAAGCGATAAATCCGCTCCGTTGAGAAAGAATTAGTCTGAAAACACCAATAGATTTATCAACTCGAGAAAAAGAAACAGGACTCATCTGCAATGTGGTGCTATGGAAACCCAATCCCATATAACAAATATGTTTGCAAGGTGTAAAGGTGATGTTTTTATAGCAAACCACATATAAGTCCACATACTGTACAGAAACCTCATGTTCTGAGCATTCAGTGTAACAACATTTTACTTGGCTATCAAATAAAACAAACACAAACAGTATACAAATCAAACATGAACAGATCTTCCTCTGAAGGTACGACATCTCATTAATTGTGCAGCAATTCAAACAGATTTCAGGCTTGTTTGGACACGTTATGCACACGTGTGGTGTGTATCTGTAGGCTCGCCCATTCCGCATGTTTTACATCGCTTCCTCATAACTTGCTTCTTTCCTTCAGTTGTGCCCCACTTTTGCACAACTTGTATGTCTTTATGATATTTGTTATGCACACCTTTTGTAACGTCAATTGGTGGAAGTACTCCCTTAATTATTCGTATTCTATAATCATACGACGTCATTTTATCCCCCCAGGGGGCTCGCCACTCTTTGGCGGGTTCGTGTTTGGCTACCACAGGGCCCCAGCCTTTGCAGCATTTTTCCCTTCCATGCTGCATGTCTATCATCTTGCTATTCATTTTCCCCTCCTTGGGGAACATGTCTGGGGTATTATTGGGAATGTTCTGCATCCTGTCTCTGACGTGCAAAAAGTCTCAACTTTCGTTTTTCACTCCCTTTTCCTTTCTTCATTTCCCTTCTCCATTCATTCCTCCACTTCGGTGTTTGAGGAGCCTCCTTTTTTTATTTTCCCCCTTCTTCCTACCTGTGCGCTCCTGAAGGCCGGCCCACGTGTCTGATGTGTAACAGGTGACTGGGTAACGTGTAATTCGCAGCCCCGGGTCAACAGGTAGGGTTTGCACATACCCCTGGTACAGGCCAGGCCCAGGGAGGTGTGATTGTCTGAGCTGCAACTTGCCCAAGTTGCTGATTGGTCCCTCTATCAGATGTTCGGGGGGTGTGACCTGAGGTGTGAACAATCACCTAAGGCGAGTGTGCCCCCCTTGTGAAGGGAGCCCCCAGTTGGAAGGAGTGCGCCAATGGAGACGCTGGCAATCGTGGGAGATTTTCTCGCAATAAGTCAATCATCTCCCCATTTATCCCCCCAGGGGGCGCCACTCTTTGGTGGGTTCGTGCTTGGCTACCACGGGGCCCCAGCCGTAGAGCATTTTGCATCTTATCGACACCCAGCCCAATGAGGCTATTGATTCAAATACCCTTCCTGCAGCACCACGGTTCCTTGTGGTCTCACGTGCTAAAGATGGTCAGTCCTTTGCCAAGGTCAATCCATTTATTATTCAGAAAGGTGTTGATGCAATTGCTGGCCTGGCCCTGTGAAATCCTGCTCTTGGTTACAGACTGGCACTTTGCTTTTGGAGACGACTTCTGAGTCTCAAACACAACAACTGCCTGCTGCCTCGCTTCTCCACGGCTACCCTGTTCGTGTCGAGCCCCACAGAACTTTGAATTCTTCCAATGGTGTAATTTACATCATGCTGCTTGATGGTCTAACAGAGGCCAATATACAATCTTACCCCTCTGATCAGGATGTCATTGCTGTCCATCATGTAATGAAAAAGTTAGATTCCTCCTTAGTGGCCACCTGCACTATTTTCCTCACCTTTGATAGGGTGGTGCTGCCGCCCAAGCTCAAAGCAGGTGATGAAATTATCACAGTCTGGCCATACATTCTGAACCCGATGCGCTGCTACCAGTGTCATCATTTTAACCACACTAGAACATTTTGTCGACACCCAGCCAAATGTGTAACCTGTGGCAGGGATGCACACTAGGGCAATTGTCTGCCTCCTCCTCCCCACTGTATCAACTGATATGGCGGCCATGTCGCCTCCTACCCCGGCATTTGGGTAAAGGGAAAAGTGCCTTACCCAGTAGCTCGCAAGTTACTGGCTAGTCGTAAACCCTGTGTTCTCCCGTCTGGCACCTACAGTTCTGTTCTTGTTACTACTCACTCCATGAAGGATATGGCCACACAGACATGTGACCTCAAATTCGGCTTGGAGGTTGTGAAATCACCTAGTGTCAAGGTATCATCACCCCCCCCCCCCCCCTCCAACCCACTGTGCAACAAACTGTCAAACTCTTGTTTCAATGGGTGAAGCCATTGACTACACAACCCGTAGGCAGGAAAAAACAGTAGTAGTACTCCCATGAAAACTTCCTCCAGCCAGTCTTCCTCTAACTGCAAAGGCTCGAAGAAGTCCGCTAAAGGCAAACGGTCTTCTCCTTCACCAACTCAGCGATCCTGTTCGACGATGTCTCCACGTGGTACCTTAGCCCAGCCGGTCTCTGTCTCACCGGTGCACACCACCAACCATTTTCCAGCATTGGACCCCACGGACCGACTGTACAAGCAAGCCGATGCTTCTGTGGACCCTATGGAGCCGAATCCTCCTGCTACTATGCCCTGTAGTAGCGACTCTACACCGGCTGTCACTCGTCAGCTGCCGAGTTGACACCCCTCCATCTCTTCCTCCTCATGTCTGTCCTCCAATGGAATGTTCGTGGCCTTCAGTCCCACAAAGAGGATTTACGGCTGCTTTTAGCATCACAGCATCTCCTTGTACTCTGCTTTCAGGAAATGAAATTGCGCCCTCATGACCACATTGAGTTTTCACTTTACTCACTGTTTCATTTTGACCTTCCCCCTGAGGTCAGAATTTCGTCTCGTGGGGGCGTCATGCTGCTCATATGGGATGACCTTCATAGTCAACTAATATCCCTGACTACCCGCTTTCAAGCTGCTGCAGTTCACCTTTTCCTTCCCCGCCTAAATTTCTCCTTCTGTACCATTTATGTACCTCTGTCCTTCAGGCTGATGGTTGTTCGAAATGTTTAGCAAAGAGGGTATAAGAGAGCAGATTTTGTTGATGGGCATGAGAATAAGTGACGTAGCGTTAAGTAAGGAGCGTATTTTACGTTTTCAAGACACTGTGCGCTTTTTGGGTTTATTATTTGACTTGAAATCCCCACACCTGAAAGACCTATGAGCAAAGGGCTTCCGGTTGTTGAACATTTTGAAATGAAATGCCTTGGCGAAAAAACATGGGGAGCTGACAGGTCCCAGCTCCTGCAGTTTTATAGGGCATTTGTTCGATCGCGCTTAGACTATGGCAGCGTGGTCTACAGATTGGCCCGTCCTTCCTACCTCCGGATGTTAGATGCTGTACACCATGAGGACATTCGGATATCAACTGGAGCCTTTCGGACCAGGCCAGCTCGGAGTCTGTGTGCAGAGGTTGGTGAGCCACCACTCCGGATTCAGCAATGTATCCTTTTGGCTCGACAGGCACTGAAAATATCAGTGTCACCTCAGTCTTTGGCATTTAGTTCAGTGATCCAACACCCAAGCAACCCGGCCATATGGTATACACGCTACGGACTGTCTCAAGGATCTGGATCTCTCGGGCATGAAAATACACACCCAGGGATGGAACGCATTGCCGCCTTGGTGTCTTCAAAGGCTCAAAGTGATTTTAAGCTTGACACAGTACCTGAAAAATTGTACTCCGGATATGGTTTTTACAACTTTGTTTTCGTCTATTTTTTAAGTATGTACCGTAGGTTTATCATTACTTATATAGGCAGATCCCAGCAGGAGAATGCTCTCGGTTGTTCTGTGGTTTTCCCTGATTGGTTTTTTAAGGTGCGTCTTCCAGAACAATTTACAAATTATGATGTGGAGTTATATGGCATTCTGATGGCACTAGAGAGGGTTCACAGACATCACCATACGAGTTTCCTTGTCTGTTCAGACTCTTAGAGCACTGCAAGCACTTCACCAAATGTATCAGGTAGATACACTGATTCAGCTCATCCGTGACTCCTTACAGCGGCCCCAACGCTGTGTCAAGGAGCTGGTTACCTGGCCATGTTGGGATACAGGGTAACAACATAGCTGACAAAGCTGCCGGGAAAGCATGTTGGGATGGTGGTGCCCATCAGTGTCCCATCCACAGGATGGGATGCACTCCATTATCCATTATCTTATTTTCTGACAGATGCATCATGTGTCAGTAGGAGACTGAATGGTTGCAAGTGTCAGACAACAAACTGCGGTCGCTCAAATCAACCACAAAGGCATGGCGGACTTAGTGTCAGCCTCGCCGCTGTAAGGAGTTTTGCGTACCAGACCGCACATCAGGCATAGCCCTCTTACACATGGCTTCCTCCTCTGGCAGGAGGATCTACCATTGTGTAAAGATTGTGTTGTGCTGCTTTCAGTTCAGCATATTGTGGCGATGTGTGTCCTGTATATTGATATTAGGGCAGCCCTTGGTCTCACTGGAGATCTGCCCACCATCCTCGCAGATACCAATACCAGTGTTAATCGAGTGGTGAAATTTTGTGCACTGTCAGGCCTCATCCCTAAACTGGTGTGGAAGGGCGGCAGACTTTTTAGTACATTATAAACTGCTCCGCATGTGGAGACAGCCTTTGTCCCCAGCCATGAGATTTCATGTTGACTTTTCATCAGGGCACTGATGACCATGATGTCAAGCGCCCCCTCAACCCAAATCATCATCATCATCATCATCATCATCATCATCATCATCATCATCATCCATCCTTCGGTGTCACCAGGGCAGACTTCCTACAGCTTATTGGACAGCTACCTCCCCCGTTTTTGCTACTCGTTGACTTTAATGTGCATCATCCCCTCTGTGGTTCTCCCAGGACCTGTCAGAGAGGTGCCCTCTTGGTTGACCTTCTTAACCAACTTTACTACTTCTATCTTAACACTGGAGCACCCACTCTCCTTTCCGACTCCTCCCACACCTATTCCCATTTGGACCTCTTCTTTTGCACTGCCCAGCTTGCCCATCGTCTTCAGTGGTCCATTCTTTCTCACACCTACTTGAGCGACCATTTCCCGTGTGCTCTCCGTTTTCTGACTCCTACCCTGTCCGCATGCACGCCCAGCCCAAATTGCAGCTTACTAAGGCTGACTGGCAGCTTTACTCCTCCCTGGCGACCGCAGAACAAGATTTCCCAGTCGTGAAGACCAGGTGGACTATCTCACCAATGTTATCGTTACTGCTGCAGAACATTCCATTCCTTGCACTTCCTCTTTACCATGTAGTGGACTGAGGCATGCCACGATGCAATTCACGCACGGAAATGTGGTATCCACATTTTTACCATCATCCTATGATGGCAAACTGCATTCATTATAAATGGATGCATGCAAAGTGTCGTCGCGTCCTTTGGGGTAGCAAACGAGCCAGCTGGCTTTCATTCAAGAGTTCTTTTAACAGTTCCACCCCTTCCTCTGTCATATGGGCCAACCTCCGATGGCTCTCTGGAACCAAGATCCATTCCCTAATTTCCGGCCTGACAGTAGCAGATGATGTTATCGTGGACCCTATTGCTATCTCCCAAAACCTTGGGCCACGATTTTGCAGAAGTTTCAAGCTCTTTGCACTATCACCCTATCACCCTGCCTTCCTCCATCGGAGGAGGCTTGGGCGATACCCTTCTCTTACTCTGAATCGTAAGTGCTACAATGCCGCTGTTACTACGAGGGAGCTCAATCATGCTCTCAGTTCATACTGATCCTCCACCCCAGGGCCAGACACCATCCACATTCAGATGTTGCAGCACCTTTCTCTTGTGGGCAAGCACTTTCTGTTTAACACATACAGCCGCTTCTGGGCAGAGGGCATATTTTCCGGACACTGGCGTGAAGCCACCTTTGTACCCATACCTAAGCCAAGCAAGGACAAAAACTTTCCTTCTAGATACCGCCCCATCTCTCTAACCAGTTGTGTTTGCAAGGTGATGGAATGTATGCTTCATGCCCAGCTGGTATGGTGGCTAGAGTCTCGCAATTTATTGATGAATGCGCAGTGTGGATATAGAGCATGGTGTTCTGCAGTTGACCATGCCGTTACTTTGTCCACCCACGTCATGAATGGCTTTTTGCAGAAATCTCAGACTGTGGCCGTGTTTTTTGATTTGGAGGAGGCCTATGACACCTGCTGGAGAACTGGTATCCACCGTAATCTTTACATATGGGGCTTCTGTGGCCACCTGCCCTGTTTCCTTCTGGCATTTTTACAAGATTGACTTTCCAAGGTGCGTGTGGATTCTGCCTTGTCGGACACCTTTGTCCAGGAAAACAGTGTGCCTCAGGGTTCTGTCCTGAGTGTCGTCTGCTTTGCTATCGCCATTAACCCTATCATGGCCTGTCTCCCACTGGGCATCTCTGGCTCCCTTTTTGTTGACGATTTTGCCATCTATTTCAGTTCTCCATGGACCTCTCTCTCTGAGCGGTGTCTTCAGTGCTGTCTTGATCATCTGTACTCCTGGAGCATCGACAGTGGCTTTTGCTTTTCCTCTGACAAAACCATCTGTATGAATTTCTGCCGGCACAAATGCTTCCTCCCACCATCTCTACATCTTGGGCCTCTTGTCCTTCCATTCGTTGAAACTACTAAATTCCTGGGGCTCATGCTTGATAGGAAACTCTCTTGGTCCTCCCATGTGTCTTACCTGGCAGCCTGCTGTACGCGGCCCCTCAATGTCCTTCGTGTCCTCAATGATACTTCCTGGGGTGCTGATCGAACTGCCCTCCTCTGTTCGTACCGGTCCCTTGTCCAAAATTAGACTTTGGGTGCTTTGTTTATGTGTCTGCACACCCATCCCTCTTATGCCGTCTCAACAGTATCCACCATCTCAGCATCTGTTCGGTCACGGGTACCTTTTGCAGCAGCCCAGTTGAGAGTCTGTATGCTGAAGCTGCTGAACTACCACTGTCCTACCACCGTTACTTCCTGCTCTGCAGGTATGCATGCCATTAGTCTACCATGCGTGGCCACCCCTCCTATGCCTCCTTCATTGATGATTCCATTGACCGTCAGGAAGGGGCTCATCCCACTTCTCTGTTACCTCCTGGAGTCCGCTTTCACCACTTGCTACGGCAGCTTAACTTCACACTACCTCCAACTTTCCCAGTGGGTGTGACCCTTTACCACCTTGGCTTCGTGATGCGGTCCATGTTAACCTAGGCCTGCATTTGTTTCCTAAGGACGCTACTCCAGCCTCAGTGTATTGCCTCAAATTTCACGACCTTTGCATGGAACTTGGCGATAGTACCTTTGTCTACACTGATGGCTCTCAGACTGACAGCGGGGTCGGGTGTGCCTTCGTCATTGGCACCCGTGTCTTTCGATATCAGCTTCCGGCACACGCCTCAGTATTTACAGCCGAGCTCTTCGCCTTGTATCAGGCCACGGAGTACATCCGGCGACACAGCCTTTCCAATTGTTCTCTGCTCAGACTCACTCAGTGCCCTCCAAAGTCTATGTACACTGTACACTGCTCTCCCCTTAGTGCAGCGGGTCCAGGAAAACTGTCACTCACTCACGCTTCATGAAGCCAGTGTCACATTTCTGTGGGGTCCCTGGTCATGTTGGTCTGCCAGGAAACGAGACTGCTGCCAAGGCTGCAGTCCTCGTACCTCAGCCTGCAAATGATCTCTGCATTGCCGTCTTGTCAGGAGGTGGTTCCCTTTGGCATCGCCAATGATCCTCCCTTCATGGGAATAAGCTTCGCCTTATTAAGCGTCTCCCAGCACCTTGGACGACCTCCTCTCGGCCCTCCTGCCGGGAGGAGATTATTTTGACTCTTCTGTGTATTGGGCACTGCCTTTTTAGCCATTGTCATTTGCTAAGTGGTGCTACCCCACCACTTTGTACACACTGCGCCTAAATTTTGACTGTCCACCAATTCCTGCTGGAATGTCCTTTTTTTTAACAATCTATGTTCCAGCTTGGGTTTGCCATCTGATTTGTCAGCTGTTTTAACGAATGATGTGTGGGCTGGTGACCATGTTTTGCTTTTTATCCACTGAAGCAATATGGCAAAGGCCATTTAATTTTTAGTTTTGGACCTTCATTTCTGTATGGTGTTTTTTCAGCCAATTTTTCCATGTGCTTGTTTTTTGCTGTCTCCTATTCTCTCAATAGGGACTGACATATTGTTGTTTAACTGCTCTCTATCATTTTATGCCCTGAGTATTTATTATATAGGTAATGTGAATTCAACATTAGGATGTCAACTACATTGAAGAATAGTTTCTCTGACCATTGAATAGTCTTTCATTCACATAAATAATACGAAAACATCTGGTCCTGCCTATCGGTCCCAGACATACAACTATTATTTGATGATTGGCAGTGGTTTCGAGACTATTTGCTGGCATGCATTTGGCACATGTCCCATTGTATTAGGATATTCTGTGGAAATACAGGAGACCTCTTGTCTATCCTTCCATTTGCCAATCATTACACTGTCCGAATATTGTGCAATAGTGTCTTCTTTCCCCAGTTTTGCGCATACCACGTCTTTAGGGGTATTTCTCCTATTTACCCTTAGTGTCCCGGTGCAATGTGTTTTTGCTTTCAACAGGGTTTTAGCTAAAGCAAAGCTGGTTGTAAAAATTGTCCATGTGAACCTGATGGCCAACATGCAGCTTCTCTTCCAACAAATATAATACTATATTTTCAGCATGCCCTTTCCCCCCCATATCACCACACATCCCTGTGTACACAGCGCATTTATTTACAAAACCATCGGGATTATTTAGCATGTACAATTTGATGCCATATTTATTCCTTTTGTTCTTTACATATTGTCTAAATTACAATCATCCCCTCCAAAGAATCATTGATTTATCTAAAGATAGGTCCCTAATTGGATAATAAACCTGACACATTCTGTTGTTGAAATAATTCCCCCCATGAACCATGGACCTTGCCGTTGGTGGGGAGGCTTGCGTGCCTCAGCGATACAGATGGCCGTACCGTAGGAGCAACCACAACGGAGGGGTATCTGTTGAGAGGCCAGACAAACATGTGGTTCCTGAAGAGGGGCAGCAGCCTTTTCAGTTGCAGGGGCAACAGTCTGGATGATTGACTGATCTGGCCTTGTAACATTAACCAAAACGGCCTTGCTGTGCTGGTACTGCGAACGGCTGAAAGCAAGGGGAAACTGCAGCCGTAATTTTTCCCGAGGACATGCAGCTTTACTGTATGATTAAATGATGATGGCGTCCTCTTGGGTAAAATATTCCGGAGGTAAAATAGTCCCCCATTCGGATCTCCGGGCGGGGACTACTCAAGAGGACGTCGTTACCAGGAGAAAGAAAACTGGCGTTCTATGGATCGGAGCATGGAATGTCAGATCCCTTAATCGGGCAGGTAGGTTAGAAAATTTAAAAAGGGAAATGGATAGGTTAAAGTTAGATATAGTGGGAATTAGTGAAATTCGGTGGCAGGAGGAACAAGACTTTTGGTCAGGTGATTACAGGGTTATAAATACAAAATCAAATAGGGGTTATGCAGGAGTAGGTTTAATAATGAATAAAATAAAATAGGCGTGCGAGTAAGATACTACAAACAGCATAGTGAACGCATTATTGTGGCCAAGATAAACACAAAGCCCATGCCTACTACAGTAGTACAAGTTTATATGCCAACTAGCTCTGCAGATGATGAAGAAATAGATGAAATGTATGATGAGATAAAAGAAATTACTCAGGTAGTGAAGGGAGACGAAAATTTAATAGTCATGGGTGACTGGAATTCGTCAGTAGGAAAAGGGAGAGAAGGAGACATAGTAGGTGAATATGGATTGGGGGGAAGAAATGAAAGAGGAAGCCGTCTGGTAGAAGTTTGCACAGAGCATAACTTAATCATAGCTAACACTTGGTTCAAGAATCATAAAAGAAGGTTGTATACCTGGAAGAATCCTGGAGATACTAAAAGGTATCAGATAGATTATGTAATGGTAAGAGAGAGATTTAGGAACCAGGTTTTAAATTGTAAGACATTTCCAGGGGCAGATGTGGATTCTGACCACAATCTATTGGTTATGAACTGCAGATTGAAACTGAAGAAACTGCAAAAAGGTGGGAATCTAAGGAGATGGGACCTGGATAAACTGAAAGAACCAGAGGTTGTAGAGAGTTTCAGGGAGAGCATAAGGGAACAATTGACAGGAATGGGGGAAAGAAATACAGTAGAAGAAGAATGGGTAGCTATGAGAGATGAAGTAGTGAAGGCAGCAGACGATCAAGTAGGTAAAAAGGCGAGGGCTAATAGAAATCCTTGGGTAACAGAAGAAATATTGAATTTAATTGATGAAAGGAGAAAATATAAAAATGCAGTAAATGAAGCAGGCAAAAAGGAATACAAACGTCTCAAAAATGAGATCGACGGGAAGTGCAAAATGGCTAAGCAGGGATGGCTAGAGGACAAATGTAAGAATGTAGAGGCTTGTCTCACTAGGGGTAAGATGGATACTGCCTACAGGAAAATTAAAGGGACCTTTGGAGAGAAGAGAACCACTTGTATGAATATCAAGAGCTCAGATTGCAACCCAGTTCTAAGCAAAGAAGGGAAGGGAGAAAGGGCGATGTACTTGAGGACAATATTATGGAAATGGAAGAGGATGTAGATGAAGACGAAATGGGAGATAAGATACTGCGTGAAGAGTTTGACAGAGCACTGAAAGACCTGAGTCGAAACAAGGCCCCGGGAGTAGACAACATTCCATTAGAACTACTGATGGCCTTGGGAGAGCCAGTCCTGACAAAACTCTACCATATGGTGAGCAAGATGTATGAAACAGGCAAAATACCCTCAGACTTCAAGAAGAATATAATAATTCCCAACCCAAAGAAAGCAGGTGTTGACAGATGTGAAAATTACCGAACTATCAGTTTAATAAGTCACAGCTGCAAAATACTAATGCGAATTCTTTACAGACGAATGGAAAAACTGGTAGAAGCGGACCTTGGGGAAGATCAGTTTGGATTCCATAGAAATGTTGGAACACGTGAGGCAATATTAACCTTACGACTTATCTTAGAAGAAAGATTAAGAAAAGGCAAACCTAGGTTTCTAGCATTTGTAGACTTAGAGAAAGCTTTTGACAATGTTAACTGGAATACTCTCTTTTAAATTCTAAAGGTGGCAGGGGTAAAATACAGGGAGCGAAAGGCTATTTACAATTTGTACAGAAACCAGATGGCAGTTATAAGAGTCGAGGGGCATGAAAGGGAAGCAGTGGTTGGGAAAGGAGTGAGACAAGGTTGTAGCCTCTCCCCGATGTTATTCAATCTGCATATTGAGCAAGCAGTAAAGGAAACAAAAGAAAAATTCGGAGTAGGTATTAAAATTCATGGAGAAGAAATAAAAACTTTGAGGTTCGCCGATGACATTGTAATTCTGTCAGAGACAGCAAAGCACTTGGAAGAGCAGTTGAATGGAATGGACAGTGTCTTGAAAGGAGGATATAAGATGAACATCAACAAAAGCAAAACGAGGATGATGGAATGTAGTCAAATTAAATCGAGTGATGCTGAGGGAATTAGATTAGGAAACGAGACACTTAAAGTAGTAAAGGAGTTTTGCTATTTAGGGAGTAAAATAACTGATGATGGTCGAAGTAGAGAGGATATAAAATGTAGACTGGCAATGGCAAGAAAATCGTTTCTGAAGAAGAGAAATTTGTTAACATCGAGTATAGATTTAAGTGTCAGGAAGTCGTTTCTGAAAGTATTTGTATGGAGTGTAGCCATGTATGGGAGTGAAACATGGACGATAACTAGTTTGGACAAGAAGAGAATAGAAGCTTTCGAAATGTGGTGCTACAGAAGAATGCTGAAGATAAGGTGGGTAGATCACGTAACTAATGAGGAGGTATTGAATAGGATTGGGGAGGAGAGAAGTTTGTGGCACAACTTGACAAGAAGAAGAGATCGCTTGGTAGGACATGTTTTGAGGCATCAAGGGATCACAAATTTAGCATTGGAGGGCAGCATGGAGGGTAAAAATCGTAGAGGGAGACCAAGAGATGAATACACTAAGCAGATTCAGAAGGATGTACGTTGCAGTATGTACTCGGAGATGAAGCAGCTTGCACAGGATAGAGTAGCATGGAGAGCTGCATCAAACCAGTCTCAGGACTGAAGACCACAACAACAACAACAACAACAACAACGTGTACCTTGTATAGTAGATCATCTGGTTTCAGGTCTCCTGATTCTGAATTTTTCGCAAAATGCAGTGAGCGTAAGATGAGCAAATATCTGTCTCTGCCCATGCTCATCGCTGTTCCTCTGTTTTCGAACAGCGGGTCTTTCTTCCAGTAGTCTTGTAATCGGACTTATTTGACATTACCCATATGTAATTAAATACCCAGGAAGACTAGTCTTTCTCCTATACTTACAGGTTTCCAATTACTAATCCTAGAGCCCTCTTTCATATTTTTGCTTGCAAATACATTGCATGCATTACCATACGTTTCATCAACTACGAGCTGCAGTATGTCATCTGTAACCAGTTGCCTGAAGAAACCTATTGGCATATTGCCAGCAGGATTTATCTGCAAACATTCTGCTTTCGTAAACAGATGATACTGCATCCCATGTAGTTCTTCATGCTAAGTCGCACTCGGTTTGCTTACTTCTGCGAGTGCAGGTTCTTTATCATCAGTAATTTCCTCATCATCGTCATCTGTATCATCCAGTTCCAAACTGTCGTAAAACATATTCGACAGTTTTGCTTCCACACTGTCATCGCTATGGTATGTTTCTGCAGTCTCCAAATCCCAGCCACCCTCCTATGGTTCATCCCCTCTGAACTCAACATCACTCTCTACCAACACACTCAGTAACTCATGCTCAGAATGTTGTTCACTCTTCCTACTCTCTTTTGGGTTAGAAGGCCCCGGTGTTGGTTGATTCGCCACCATTGCAAATCATGCACAACACAGACGACTAAATACGAAAACACACAACTGCAGACAGGAAAACGTTACGTGATATTTCGTTGGTTTCTTGTACTAACATGAGTGCACAGCCGAACAAACTAAACTGAGTACTCAGCTAGTGAACGCGCCGCTTATAAGCATTACCCGCACTGGCTTGTTGATCGCAGAAACACTTATAAGTGTCAGCCAAACTGCCGTGTTGATCGTGTAAACGCTTACAATCGTCAGCTGCAGCGAACGTGTTAATTAAAGTTGCAGAAATGTTTATCCCTTCTACACATAAGAAGTGGTACATGGACTTCAAATGTGGAGATGAGAATGTAAGATCTGACAGTGATGGCTCACTCAGTAAATTATGAACAATTATGTGTGAATAATGAACAATTATGCGACATGGTACATTTTGGAAGCCTTGATATACATCCAGATTTAGGCTGCTTCTGTACTAATTCATTTTAAATTTCATTTTGCTTTGTACCGATGTACAGTTTCACTAATATATTGAAAAGACAAAATTAAATAAATTAGAAACAGATTTCCAGGAACATTCTCCTATTACTTATTAATTTCTATATTAGTTTTAATTGATTGAAGTCTTGACTTGTAACTTCCAAAACACCTTCTGCTTATTTTTATATTCATAAATCTTTAAATACACTGAAGTGCCTAAGAAATTGGTATAGGCAGTCATAGTCAAATACAGATATATGTAAGCAGGCAGAATACAGCACTGCAGTCGGCAATGCCTATATAAGACAACAAGCATCTGGCGCAGTTGTTAGATCAATTACTGCTGCTACAATGGCAGGTTATCATGATTTAAGTGAGTTTGATCACGGTGTTATACTTGGCGCACGAGCGATGGGACACAGCATCTCCAAGGTAGCGATGAAGTTGGGATTTTCCTGTATGACAATTTCACAAGTGTACTGTGTGTATCAGGAATCCGGTAAAACATCAAATCTCGGACATCGCTGCAGCCGGAAAAAGATCCTGCAAGAACGTGACTGATGACAACAAATCATTCAACATGACAGAAGTGCTGCCCTTCCCTCAAACTGCTGCAGATTTCAGCGGTGGGCTATCAGCAAGTGTCAGTGCGTGAACCATTCAACAAAACATTATCAATATGGGCTATCAGAGCCAAAGGCCCACTTTGTGTGCCCTTGATGACTGCACGACACAAAGCCTTATGACTCGCCTGGACCCATCAACGCCAACATTGGACTGTTGATAACTGGGAACATGTTGCCTGGTCAGACAAGTCTGACAGTTTTAATCTGCCAGGAGGTTTCATATCAGTGCACACTCCTCTGGAGAGTGAAAATCTCATTCTGGAAACATCCCCCAGGCTGTGGCTAAGCCATGTCCCCGCAATATCCTTTCTTTCAGGAGTGCTAGTTCTGCAAGGTTCACGGGAGAGCTTCTGTAAAGTTCGGAAGGTAGGAGACGAGGTACTGGCAGAAGGAAAGCTGTGGGGACGGGGCGTGAGTCGTGCTTGGGTAGTTCATATGGTAGAGCACTTGTCCACGAAAGGCAAAGGTCCCGAGTTCAAGTCTCGGTCCGGCACACAGTTTTAATCTGCCAGGATGTTTCATATCAGCACACACTCCGCTGCAGAGTGAAAATCTCATTCTGCAGACAAGTCTCGTTTAAAATTGTATCGAGCAGATGGGTGTGGACGTGGACGTGTATGGGTATGGATACAATGTCATGTATCCATGGGCCCTGCATGTCAGCAGGGGACTGTTCAAGCTGGTGGAGGCTCTTTAATGGTGTGGGGCATGTGCAGTTGGAGTGATATGGGACCCCTGTTACATCTAGGTACGACTCTCACTGGTGACACGTACTTAGCACGCCGTCTGATCACCTGCATCCTTTCCTGTCCATTGTGTATTCAGACGTACTTGGGCAATTCCAGCAGGAAAATGCGACACCCCACACGTCCAGAAACGCTGCAGAATGGCTCCAGGAACACTCTTCTGAGTTTAAGCACTTCCGCTCGCCACCAAACTTCCCGGACATGAACATTCTACTTTCATAAGATCCTGTGATACAGTTTCCCGTTTGAGTAAGGTGCTGCAGTGGTTAAGCCACTGGATTCACATCTGATACAATGGTGTTCCAAACTCATTTAGCCATTCATATTAAGGTTTTATGTGGTTTCTCTAAATCGTGTAAGGCAAATGCCAATAAAATCAATTTTGGTGCAAGAGTGAGCTGTCATGAGAGATTAGTTCATCACACACTCTACATTTCTTGTTAGTTGTGCAATGGTAGCAAAGAAATGACTGTCTCAGTGAACCATTACTGGGAAACTGTTTACAAAAGCACTGTTTTTTTTTGAAAAGCCATTCGCATAAATATATGCACATTTGAAACTGGCTTCTGTAGCCAATTCTGATACTCCAAAACATAGCACTCAGCTTCATTTTCCATTTAAATTGAAAGTGATTTGTGTGTCATTGTATAATAAAAATGAGATCAAAGACTAAATACATTTTACTTTCACAGCCCCAGCTTACAATGTCAAATGTGCAGATTGCATCTTTCTATTCTACATTGTTGAAAGCTTTATGCAAACAAAATTCTAAAAATTATAGCTACAGCAAAACACTGTGTTCAGGATGTAGCAAAGTTGCCTGTGGATAAATAATAAGCCCATGGTATCTGCATATTGGGCATTTATCTCATGGTGAGGAGTGTACTCATTTTTACTGTGATCCATTATAACAAAGTGTTTTATTTGTTAAAATACAGTAGTCAATTTATGGGTGATGAGCTATTTTAAATGACAGTGGTTTGGATATGATATTTATGGAAGCTTCTTAACGTGACGAGACTGATATTTTACCGTATTGCACATTAACTGTTCCATGAGTGCTATGAGAGTGAATTTCAGTAAATACATTGTTAATTTTACATTCATATATTGATAGTGTATATGCCTCTTGATCTGAAGTTCTTTCTACCATTTGTGCCACATTTTTAGACATTTTCTTGTTTGCTGTTAGATCTTCAGTGCCAAATACTTGGAGGATTTTGTTCTACATTGATTTCCACCATTTCCAGATTCTAATTCCTGGCATCTTTCTGTTTGTCATTTGTGTTTAGACGTTAATATTTTGCATCTGAGTTGCTGTGCTCTGAATGCTATATTATACTAAGACATTTTGAAGTTAATAAACATGTAAGAAGACAGTACCTGTCAGCCAGATGAGAAAGTTTTATTAGTTGGAAAAAGTCAAAGAGATGTCACAGTAATCTTAACATAACATAGTATGCTGCAGAACTACTACTTGTTGGTCAAAGTGTGAAATGGCTATACATCAAGACTTAGTGTGAGAATAACATTTTTTGGGGGTCATCAGTTACCAATATGCTACAGAACTTCACTACAGTAGATTACCAGTACTTACTTGTGTTTTAGGTGTGTCTTACTGTTCGCATTCACAAATACAGTTGGTAAATTCAACTTCCATACTTTGTAGAATTTAACTACATAGTAATTGAGAAATTTCTTTTGCATTGATATACTCATGTTTAAAGGAATACTTGAATGCAGTGATAAACATAGAAGTGATGTGTTAACAGCTGATGATTTAATATAAAATAACATTGCATAGATGTCGTGCTTACTATAAGGCAGTTTTATTATTATTATTATTATTGTTATTATTATCATAGCCATAATCAAAACTGTATTTCAGGCAACAGCCTCCTCCTATGAAGTCATGCCTATCCTGTCACCAGCAGATTCATCGAAATGCACCCATCTGTCCACTGTGCAAAGCTAAATCACGAAGTCGCAATCCAAAGAAACCAAAGAAGAAAGACTGAATAATTTTTATGAATTTTTACCTTCAGTGTTGTTAAAGTGTATGCCAGTATATAAGTAGTGGGCACACTTTGAATTCACTTTGCTGCTCATTAGAGCAAATAGTGTGTCCAGTAATTAAAGTTCTGTATGTGTTACAGAGGTTCAGGAATTTCTGTGAAGAAGATCTGATGACAAATAACTGTGTGGAATAAGTATCAGTATGAATTGTAATGTTTTGTACTTAGTGTTAGAATTACTTTGAAATGTAAGTTATCACCTTATAAAAGTTCTCTTACCTGAACACATTTGAAATAATATACTTTTCTTGTGTGTAATGTACTGGTAAAAGTGGGAGGAGGATTTTATTAATGATTTTATGATAATGTATGTTGGAAAAGTATGTGTTTCATACTATGGAGGTGCAACATGGTTTATATACTTGCCATATTTTAACACATTATTGGAAAGAGTAGGAAAGATTGAGTGTAGTAGTCAGTGTTTTACTGGTAAGACTTTAATCTTCAAACTAAGAATACTTAAAATTACTTTCAAAGTGAATATGTTTGAAGGACAAAATATATTGTGGACATTAAAACAGCAAATTTTTCAGAAAGAAGGGAAGAATAGTGATGAATATTTTACTCAAGATTTTGCCTTCTTTCATGAAGAAGTGTTTTTTCTTTTAATTTTTGAGACTGCTTTATATATAAATGTTGTTTGATCTAGATGATTCAGTGTGATTAAAATTTGAATTGAAGAGTGTGTCCGGCAGAAACATTTATTTTAAGGGTGGAGAGATCATTAGCCACTATTTCTGAACTCACCATTTTATTGTGCAGTGACACTAGTCCAAAATTAGTATCTTTATTAGTTCCTCTTATGTACTCATTACATAAATATTGCAACAATATTCCTCCGTAGTGTTATAAGAACAGAGTGAAACTTAGAGAAAGCACAATGCAGCATAAAACATGCACAATTCTTATAAATGCATCTGGGCCACACAGGACCCCTGCTTGGTCATGCAAGCATTGCAGAAAGTGCTATTGAAAAGTCTTACAAAAACTTTCACACACAGCAAACAAGTATGTTCACTGAGGGAGATGTGGCAGTGGTCAAAACCTTGCACTTCCATTAAGGAGAAGTAGAGTGCCAATCCTCATCCAGCAGTGAGATTTTGTGTTTGTATTGGTTCCCTTCTCCTTACCTAGAGTCAAAATTTGATGCTCACACAGTTTTATTCCAATGATTGATCCTCATCTACCAAAGGTTTCTTGACAGAGCTATCTTTGTAATCTGTTTGAAATTGGATGTCACTGAGCGAGGTGGCGCAGTGGTTAGACACTGGACTCGCATTCGGGAGGACGACGGTTCAATCCCGCGTCCAGCAATCCTGATTTAGGTTTTCCGTGATTTCCCTAAATCACTCCAGGCAAATGCTGGGATGGTTCCTCTGAAAGGGCACGGCCGACTTCCTTCCCCATCCTTCCCTAATCCGATGAGACCGATGACTGCGCTGTCTGGTCTCCTTCCCCAAACAACCCAACCCAAATTGGATGTCCACAAGAAAATCAATGTGGGATTACAATCATGCCTCACAGTTGGCTGGAATAAACAGCAGACCAAAACTAAACTGTAGAGTCCTGCAGAAAACAATGAAACACAGGTTATTAACCATTACCGTTTGTAACTGTCTTCTGGAGGCTTACCTGAATCCAGATCTGTAGTTTGTGTCCTATTAACAGTAGGGTAGTGAATGTAAGAAACATTGTGAAGGAGACCAGACACAGTGAAGTGAAGTGGTGAGGCGTTTTCATTGTTTTATGTTGAACATGGTAACACACACATCTGGAGGAAGAATACATGAAGAAACTACCTCGTGTTTACGTGAAAAAGTCAAAGTACCAGTGGACTGATAGCATGGGCAAGAATTAGAATTGGTGTGTATGAGGATCCCACCCAAAATCGTTCTTCAGCAGTTTGAATATCTAGGGGCATTATGGCATATGTTTCTATGTATGATACGAGAGTTAATTTAATTAATTAATTTAATATTTCAAATTTGAAAACATTTGTTCCTGTAATGGTTTTGACAACTGCAAATCCATTCTTTCAAGCTTATACACATACGTAAAATCTGATTTCAAAAGGACGCTATTAACCTGTGCAGACTGGAGTGTTTAATTTTAATGTTAGCAATGACCAGTTTTGTAACTAGTGAAAAACTATGAAATAACAAGAGAGTAGCAACTTGGGTGGTTTGCCACAGACTAAAACGAATGACTTTGCCCAGATATTGCATCAAAATTACCCATGCTGAAGTGAACACGCACTGGAAGACTTCAGAATTACCCCCTATAAATTCCATGTCTATACAAAGTGTTAAAAAACATAACATGAATCCTTGAAGGCGGCATAATACCTTGAGTGATGGCCCATAAACTTGAGAGTTCCTTGTTTTGCTCTTTTAGAAGTACTTGTATATGAGGTTTTCCATTTCTAGGGTGATGTTAACATGTTGACTGCCATGTGGCTGCTGCTGGCCACAGCAGGTGATTCTGCTGCAGTGGCCTCATTGCAGTCAACATGTTAACCAATGTGAATTTGAATATTGAAATGAATATTACCAGTCTTAGAAGGGGAAATACCGAAGTCAGTCTCTCTCTCTCTCTCTCTCTCTCTCACACACATACACACACACACACACACACACACACACACACACACACACACACAAACGCACGCACACAAAGCTCCCTTTCTAATTCTAGTGTTGAGACAAATTTTCATTGGCAGAATTTTGGAATGCAATTGGAAGAGAGTTGGTGGCATTACACATCCTTTCTGTGCACCTTGCGTCCTGTCAATTCAGTCTGCATTGTCTCCTGGAGTTGAAGACATGTGACATTGTTGATAGTGATTTGGTGACAATCAGACACAGATGTTAAATTTGGCAAACCTGTTGGTAGTATTGAAGAGGTTTGGATTTTTCTTTCTATCCTACACTTCTCTATATCAGCAATAAAACAGTACAGGGCTATTACAAATGATTGAAGCAATTTCATAAATTCACTGTAGCTCCATTCATTGACATATGGTCACGACACACTACAGATACGTAGAAAAACTCATAAAGTTTTGTTCGGCTGAAGCCGCACTTCAGGTTTCTGCCGCCAGAGCGCTCGAGAGCGCAGTGAGACAAAATGGCGACAGGAGCCGAGAAAGCGTATGTCGTGCTTGAAATGCACTCACATCAGTCAGTCATAACCATGCAACGACACTTCAGGACGAAGTTCAACAAAGATCCACCAACTGCTAACTCCATTCAGCGATGGTATGCGCAGTTTAAAGCTTCTGGGTGCCTCTGTAAGGGGAAATCAACGGGTCGGCCTGCAGTGAGCGAAGAAACGGTTGAACGCGTGCGGGCAAGTTTCACGCGCAGCCCGCGTAAGTCGACAAATAAAACAAGCAGGGAGCTAAACATACCACAGCCGACGGTTTGGAAAAGGCTAAAGCAGAAGCCTTACCGTTTACAATTGCTACAAGCCCTGACACCCGATGACAAAGTCAAACTCTTTGAATTTTCGGCGCGGTTGCAACAGATCATGGAAGAGGATGCGTTCAGTGCGAAACTTGTTTTCAGTGATGAAGCAACATTTTTTCTTAATGGTGAAGTGAACAGACACAATGTGCGAATCTGGTCGGTAGAGAATCCTCACGCATTCGTGTAGCAAATTCGCAATTCACCAAAAGTTAACGTGTTTTATGCAATCTTGCAGTTTAAAGTTTACGGCCCCTTTTTCTTCTGCGATAAAACGTTACAGGACACGTGTATCTGGACATGCTGGAAAATTGGCTCATGCCACAACTGGAGACCGACAGCGCCGACTTCATCTTTCAACAGGATGGTGCTCCACCACACTTCCATCATGATGTTCGGCATTTCTTAAACAGGAGATTGGAAAACTGATGGATTGGTCATGGTGGAGATCATGATCAGCAATCCACGCTCTCCCGACTTAACCCCATGCAATTTCTTTCTGGGGGGTTATGTGAAAGATTCAGTGTTTAAACCTCCTCTACCAAGAAACGTGCCAGAACTGCGAGCTCGCATCAACAATGCTTTCGAACTCATTGATGGGGACATGTTGCGCCGAGTGTGGGAGGAACTTGATTATCGGCTTGATGTCTGCCGAATCACTAAAGGGGCACATATCGAACATTTGTGAATACCTAAAAAAACTTTTTGAGTTTTTGTATATGTGTGCAAAGCATTGTGAAAATATCTCGAATAATAAAGTTATTGTAGAGCTGTGAAATCGCTTCAATCATTTGTAATAACCCTGTACTCAGTGATCCACACAATATCAGTAAATGTGAGACAGTTCATGGACAGATCAGAACAAGCAAACTGCCTCCACTAAGACCTTGCAAAGATTAGAAATGTGGGACTCTTGTACTGCTAAAACACTGGATTGGGGAGGGTACCAAACAATTAAAAATCTAGTTTCTTACTGAAGGTGGCACCTATTACATCCTCAGTAGCCTCATTCTGCAAAAACAGGAGATGAGATTTTAATTTTATCCATTCAAGGAGATGTGATTTTTCAGGTTGCTATACATTAAACGTAATATTGATAAAGAATACCATATAAAAAAATAATTGCTAACAAAATTTGTCTTCGTTTAAGGTATCCTTATGCTAGATGCTCTCCCATCAGTACTGCATGTCTGTAGATCAATGCCTATATTGTGTAAAAATTAAATGTTGCCCAGCTCTTGTGTCTGACAATACTCCTTGGACACTACCACTTTTCCAGCATTTACTTGTGCATATTGGCTAAATAAACCACTGGCTTCTTCAATTCTTATGCCACATTTTCATAAAAATCCATTGCTTTTTATTATTGAACTCCTCATTTGTACGTGACTCGTTTATTCTCGCACAGTTTAAAAGCAAATTTTGTAAAGAGAACTACTTTTCATGCAAGTGGAGGAAGGGAGCTGGGGATGGGTATCGGAGAATGTACTGCCAGTACAGCTGCTCACACTAGTAAGCAATGTGCAGTAATCAAATCGGATCAGTTTATATACCATCCATTAAAGTAATGCCCACATTAAGAATGGCGAGATAGCAGAGTGTATGTAGCAGCAGCAGCAGCAGCAGCCATCCAACATTTTTTGCTCAAGAGCCAGTACTGTCATTGTGGGATGGCGACTCGGGCCACATATGTACCGATCAAATTGATAACCTACACGAAGTAGTATGTTATGAGCCCACAATACACTACCTGTAATAGTTGGCCCTTAAGTACTGATAAGTTGGCAACGTTCAGAACACTTCATGTCAACTATTTCAAATTGCATCCACCCTCGATGACCCCAAAACTGAGCACATCATTAACCACTGCAATGGACGTGCTTCATACCCAGCTTTACGCAGCTCACAGACAGTTTCACCGTCGATTACAATTAAGCCTTTCTTAAAATGCACTGGCACACAGAAGGGAAGAATAAAAAACAAATTGAGAGGGTATGGCATGTTATGTTAGTTCAGTTATGATAAAATCTAGTCAAATTTACAAAGAATTTGGCAATATGAGCCCACTTCTCAGTATGGTGTCACTCTCCCTATGGCCTGGAAGCAAGTAATGGCACATTCAGAAAGTGTGCCCTAACGCTGTTGTATCCTATCCTGAGGCAACCTCTTCAGCAACTGTTGCAACTGGCCCTTGATGTACTGGCATTAGGGTGCAGTTGATGTTCGAGCTGGTCCAGCATATGTTCTATCGGGGACAGATCTGGCGATCTTGATGGCCACCGGAGTAGTTTAACATGATGCAGACAGTTAAGACATATACGGATCAGCGTGAACATTATGACCACCTACCTAATAGCTGGTATATCCACCTTTGGCACTGGTAACAGTGATGACACATCATGGCCTTGGTAGGTAACTGGCAAGAGTGGGCGCCACACAAGTAACCTAATTTCTATGAATTCCAGGAAGGGGGCAATGTGATGTTAACGTTGGCACATGCGTGGTTCATCGGCTGTGAAGGCCCATTGTTATGGTAAAACCTGCCTAAAAACCCTGTTAGTAGGACACAAATAATAGATTTAAAATGTCTAGTAAACAGTTCATCTCGGGACAATGTCTTTGGACAAGTGGACACTGGACAGTGCACATGGAATAGACATGACTTATGTAAACATTATGCACAGTAGACTGAGAGAATTCATTACACAGGCTGCCTGTTCCACCACCTCCCCCAGAATAGCTGCACTTACAGAAGCAATCGGTTTGTATTATTTACCACTGCACTTATTGACGTCACGAGCTGAGTCGCAAGCACATGGGCACCAAGGGCCCGCGTGGCCAAGTCCGTGTAAGATGATGATTGTTACCTGTGCAGATGCTATTGCAACTCTGTTAAACATTAGGATGGAAGGGAGATTTACTATCACTGAATTATGTGATACCCATTTAATTTATGGAAAGGCAAAAGATGTTGCGAGGGCAGCTGTATAAGTTTATCGAGAACGTGTCCCACAACAAAGACTTCCTACATGAACGACATTTGTTGCTGTTCACCAAAGGTTTGTACCATCATAATTCTCTACTTTTACTGGATTATTTTGCCATTCATTCATGAGGAAGTACAGTAATTATCTTTATCTTTTTTAATTTAGTTCTGTATGCAAAATGTATTGTCTTTTCTGATATGATTTCATTGTATTATTAAATGATCATGACAGAATACATCTTAGGAGTACATATTTAATTTGCATGGATTGAGAGATACTGACTCTTTACTACCCCACACAGAATGCAGAGTCCCACAACGCGAAGAATGTATGTTGGAAGCTGAGGAACAAATTCTGGACTGCATCCATGAAGCTCCTACTCAGTGTACTAGAGGCATCACCCGCAAAATGGTTGTATTGCACACATTCATTCATCACACTCTGAAAGAGGAGCATTTGTGGTCTTACAGCATTCGACATATACAAGTGTTTGAAGAGCAAGGTTCCCCTCTGTGATGAGAGTTCTCAGAGTGGTTTTTGTTACAAAGTATGCAGCATGATTTTGGAAATAAAATACTCGTCACAGATGACGCGTGGTTAACTCCCAATGGAATAACTAATTTCTGTAACATGCACTTGTGGAGTGTACACAATCAGCATCAAGTAGGAGCAACTCATTTTCAGCGCCACTTTTCCATAAATGTATGGATGGGTATGACCTATTATTATGTTATGGGGCCTTGTTTCACCTGTGATAACAATTACTGAACCTTTCTAGAGAAAAATTTGCTACCAATTGTATTAGAACATATTCCGTTAGCCGTACATCATGACATGTGGTTGCCGACATTGGTCAGAGAGTATGAAGATTTTTGAATAGATAATTTCCAGAATGATGGATTGGACAGTTTGGTCCCATCGTCGGCCAGCATGCAGTTCTGATTTATATCAACTGGATTATTACTTTTGGGGCCATATGAAGTAACTTACATATGCTCAGCAAGTAAATAATGGGGACGAACTTATACAGGGGATTTTCAATGCTGCCAGTACCATAAAGGCAAATGTGAATGTGTGTGAAAAAGTACGACGGAACTAATTAAGCATGTGTCGAATCGAATAGTGGACATTTTGAACACTTATTGTAGTATTTATGTAAGAGAAAATTAAGTAATGTGGGTTTCATTTTCGGTACGGTTCTGTTGAATTAAAGCAAAATAATCTGAGTTTAATTTTTTTATGGTATTGTAAAAAGAGGAAACAGGTGATTGTAATTAATGTACAATGAATTAAGCAGTAATTGGTTGATTTTGTACTAAGGGGAATACATTTTATTTTATGTTAGTTTTTCTTTAATACCACAACATTTGTTATGGTAATGTTGTAGAAGAGAAAAGTCTGGTTGTACTAAATTCATTGTTTATGTGAAATGAATTATGTGTTTGTGACAACCCAATCACTGTTTACAATGCTTGTTTTGGTAGCATCTGACTGCCATGTCGTTGTACATAGCCAATGTTTACATTGCTCTGGTTTCTTCTCTGGCTACTGCATCAATGTTGGTAATACTCGAACAAGGTCGTTTGCTGTCAGTTGACAATGTAAACAGAAATGCAACTATCAGTCTTACAAATGTCTATCGTTTAGGAATACAGAAAATAAAGAACATGGAACAACGATATTTCATTAAACCTCTTTGTCAATCTCTCTGAGATGTACCGCCTGTATAATTTTGGCAATTTAATCCATTTATACCCTATATGACCGAAAAGAGAAGGATAATAAGACTGAATTTAAGTTATTCAGCAGTTTAGGTTTGTAAAATTAATATGTGAAAAACCATTATTGCAGAATGTTAATCACATAAATTTCCATTTAAAATTAAATGCTGCTTTGTTGTCTTTCATATAGTGTTAACTCCATTGCATTGTACTGTGTCATGTTGCTCCTTTATCGATCTGTTTATTCTGAATTGTTTTTGACTGACCGCTTAATGGAAATTATTTTTCACCAGTGTAAAATTTGTTTTTAAAGGGACATTGAAATAGCGTAGGACTACCTGCTGTATGCACTTTTACACCACAATACATCACAAGATTCATTAAGCTCATTGCAAGACAAGGTTAATCATATTGCATTTTGAAAAGAAAAAGAGAGAGACAGAGCCAGTAAATATTTTTTTCCACTCTTGTGTGGTTCTGTGTCTTGAAGTAATGGTTATACTTTTTACACCACACTTTTAATGCAAGAATAATTTTTCATCGTATTGTTAGTGAACAAACTGTGTGTTCTTCTGCAGCTACTCTAAGAAGTGTTCTTGGTATGCCACCAGCCTTATTGCATTCAGTAATATCTCCAAAACAAGTATCAAAACCCTTTACAGATATGATTGGAACACAGGAATTCACATAAGTGAATGGATTGTGACAATTAAGTTGTAGACCAGGTGTTCCCAAACTTTACCATTGAGGAAGCACTTTGAGATGCTTGGTACTTTGATGGAACATGTTCCTTTTGAAGTTTCAGAAAATTTTTAAAAATAAGAAAATCTTGGTCTATTCAGTGACTACTTCAAATTTAATCATAACTAATAACAAAGAAATGGTAAATAAATTTTAAAAACTAAAAAAATTGTTTATTTCAGGTGTATTTAGTGATTTATTTCTCCTTAATATATAACAAAAAAGTGGAGCAAGTTTTTGGTGATTTTGGGTCCTTAAACTACAAGTCATCTTGATATCAGTTACAATGCAGTGTAATAAAATCCTGCTTCATATAAATATGTAGTAGTGAATGGAAGTAAAATTACAATAACTTGTTGTATAAAATCAAATATTCTTCTGCCCAGAAATTACATAAAGGCTGATCTTGGTACTTTGGCTTTAAATCAGTGTCACTTATTAAGTAAAGTAATTTTTCGTAGTCTTTTGCACATAAGCCTGCTGGCTTGGCTGTTTAAAAAAATGGATTTTAGACTCGGGAATTATCTTCACTAATCTTCAGAAAATTTTGCATAAGATATTTTTCCAAGTCATGTAAGTGCTCTATAAATAGTATAGAAATGTCATCTATTTTGAAATTGTTTTCGGTCAAACATTCATGTAAAACTGGAAAGCAATAAAATTTTTCCCTTAAACTGAAGAAATACAAAACTTCAATTTTCTCTCAAAAGATGCAGTTTTTTCTGTTGTATTAAAAATTGTAACTCTTTCTTTCCAATTACAAGTTAATTTCATTGCACTCTGTAAAAAATGTGTGCCAGATATGCTAGTTTTGTCAACCATGCAGAATTTCTTAAAAGCTCAATGACATTTTCTAATGACTTATTTAGGGCAATAACTTACAGGGACTCCACTCAGGAAGCACTCTGAATAATGGAATGGTACTCAGTTCATTGATTCACTTGTTTTATTAATCACTTTTATACACTAATTACACACAAATCAACATTGTATAATAAACACGGAAGCCACCAGACAACAGAACAGAAGACAAAGATAAAATATAATACACTTCAAAAAAGGACGAGAGAGTTACTAATTTAAGAACTATACGCTCCTATGGGAAGACAGGCACCTCACCCCCCCCCCCCCCCCCAACCACCACCACCACAAACTGCAGAACACCATGTTGGAGGTGTAGGTATCTGCACTAGTCAAGAGAGTAGTGGTCGAGACGATGTCGTAGTTGGTGGGTGTGCTCATTATGGGATAGTGGGGGTTGTCCTATGGAGGGGATGGCACAGCCAGTGGTGGAGTAGGAGAAGCAGGTGGTGGTGGCTCTGGTGGTGTTGCTGAATGATGATGTGTGTTTCAGTGTTGCTGTGCATTGGCAGATGTGAGAGTGCTGTGTGGGTCCTGCGCATCAGCAGTCTCATGTAGGAGCCCAACAGGTTTAAGTAACTGTATTGAAACAGTTGTAGGTTTGTCATGAAGGAGGACATCAAAGATGTTGCCACATCCCCTTAGGCCTTTGCAGGTGATTTGAGAGCCATCTGTACCTGGTCCTCATGCAGCATTACAAACTTGCAGTTGTGAGGGCCTTATGAATGAATATCTTGGGAGTATTGTGGTGTTGAGGAGGCCATGTTCTGTGTGAGGTGTACTGTTTCACATGGATGACTAGAGTTAGCAACGTAATGGTGTTCTTTAGGCTCAAGGAAGTCTATCGGTGGGTTCTAACGTTCTCCATATAAAATTACTGCTAACAACCCACTAGTCTTCCTTTATAGCTGAACGAACCTCTAGCAGTAGCCAAGGTAACGCTTCTGCCCATTCGCCCCTGTGTCACATTAAAACTGCCGTTGAGGTTCAGTGCCACCACTGTACCAGCCAATTGCTCTGAGACAGTAGGCTGTGGTGCAGTAGCATTCCACAGTTTGGATATTTCTGGGAACAGGGTTGACTCAAACTGGCAGTCCTGGTACATAGTTATTGCCACTGACCACCTGAAGTGTGAGATCCAAAGTTGTATGAAGACTTTAGTTGGGGTTTCTGCATTAATATCTGTTATGGGCACTGCCTTTACCCACCGCATAATGCAATCTGTTGTGGAGAGGATGTATTTATATCCTTTGGACTATGAGAATGAGCTGACTAGGTCCAGGTGAATCTGCTGCAGTCTTGCTGTTGGAACATTGTATTCTCCAAGCGCTGTATTTACGTGGCACCTTTTATTGTGTCATGTCAGTCTTTGAAAGCCTATGTACACAATTTGCAGTCGCATTTCACATTTGGTCACATCAAGTGGTCTGTGACTGTGAAGGTTGAATTTCAAAATTGGAAATTTGTGGTAAGGTTCTGTGGGACCAAACTGCTGAGGTCATCAGTCCTTAGGCTTACACACTAATTGATGTAACTTAAACTAACTTATGCTAAGGACAAAAAACACACATGCAAATGCGCGTGCACACATGGGAGGACTTGAACGTCCGACAGGGGGAGCTGCGCGAACCGTGACAAGACGCCTCCGACCACGTGGCTTGAATTTAAAGGTTTGACAAACAGTGAAGACTGAAAGCTGTGATGTCACAATGAAACTGGAACCAGTTGGTGAGCTCTTCCTTGTGACAAGGCACACCATATCTCTTTCTCAGATCCTGAAAGAGAATAGCATTCAGAATCAAACCAGTCAACTGATCCTGCAGTAGCATGTGGAGTTGCAGGTCATGTTAGTGACTCAAAGTAAGGTCATAACAGTTTATATTTGGAGACAAGGTCTCAATACAAGACAAGAAGTCCAACACTAAGTTTTCAGCACCCTTGATGTGTTGAACATCAGTGGAGAATTGACTGACATGGTGATAGTGTCGAGGAGAGCGACGTTACTCAGATTTCTTATGGCAGCAGCGAGTGGGCGGTGGTCCGTATAAATTGTGAATGGCTGCCCTCCATGTCACTGTGTAGTGCCGCACACTCCGTAAATTGCCAGGAGATCCCGGTCAAATGCACAATATTTGTATTGTGCAGGGGCTATTTTTTTGTGAAAAAAAATTGTAATGGCTGCTGTTGTCCATTTACTAATTGTTGCAGGACCACCGCAAATTCTGTTTCACTGGCATCAGCTGGAATAGATAAACAAGCGTTCTCAGTAGTGGGAGACAAATTAACAGTTTGTTGCTGACAGTCTGATATTGTTGAATGGTGTTTGCATCTCTTTTGTCCATGTAAGAGCTTTCTTGCTGTGCTTATTGTTTCCTGATAGTGCATCCATAAGTGGGACTTGTATCGCCACAGCTTGGGGCAAATGTCTTCTATAAAAGTTATCAGCTCCAAGAAATCTTCTTAATTTCTGATAGTTGATTGGATGCTGGAGTGAGCATAACAGTTCGACCCTTTTTGCTATAGGGCAAATTCTGGCCTGATTGATGGAGTAACGAAGGAACGTAACCTCTTTCTGTCAGAGCTGATATTTGTCATTATTTATCGCAATGTGATGCTTTTCTGGAGTTTTAAAATACAGTTGAGATGTATCCCGTCTTCTTGGGGCATTGACAAGAAGACCAAGATGTTTACAAGATATGAAAAGCAGAAAGGAAATTATTGTAGAATCTTGTCTATAAAAGCTGCCATGTTTGGCCAGCATATTTTAAACTGTATGGCATGAAAAGAAATTCATATAATTTTAACAATGTTACTATGGCAGTTTTGGGTATATCTTCACTTGCCACGAGAATCTGTAAAGACGCCTATTTGCAGCCTAATACGCGAAAGGTGGTAGTGTTGGCCAAAGCATGTGAAAAACCCTGTATGTCTGGAAGTGTGTAACAAATGGGTATTGTATGTGTGTTCAGCGAATGAAAGTCACTGCACAGTCTATAAGAAACATCTTTCTTTGTCACCAAGTGGATGGGTGAAGATCATGAACACTCTAATGGCATGACAATATCTGCCTGTAGCATTTCATCTTTTTATGTTTTAGCAGCATGTAGCATATCAGGCACTGCACTTGTAATGCACTGGCAGTCCGGGCATGATACTGATTCTGTAAAAAGTATTGTAAATCACTCCATGTTGATTAGTGTGCTCAGACAGTGAGTGAGAGGTAGGAGTATCATTGGCAGGGTGGGGTAGCATGCACACTCTGAGTGTTGTATACTGCACTGACCTAGGTATTCGGTGATGTGTGTGTCACCTTTCTTAGATTCTGTTGCTGTGAAGTCAGTTATTGGTGCTTCTGCTGTTGTTGATGCTGCAATTGCTCAGAAACTGATTCTTCTGGTATAGATGATTCTGATGAAGGTAGTGCTGTTGTATCTGTTGGGGTGGTGCAAACTATATGAAGTGAGGTCATTTGTTGTTGAAGTCTGTCTCCAACAGACATAACTTTTCTCTCAATACAGAATTTTTGGTGAGCATAGAAACACTCTTTTTTAGTTTCCTTGTATTTCATAATCATATTCTGGAGGTCGTGGTCCAGCACACATTGTGTGTTACAAAGGGTAGTAATCATTCCGCCTGCCAGTGAGAAACCAATGCGGCCTCACAGATTCTGTGCTAATTGTCTGGTGAAGGAACCCCTTGGCCAAGTTAAAGGAAAAGTGGAAATTTCATAGGAAGTCTACCCCCAGTATCGGGTTGCATACATTGGCTGTAATGAACTGCCAAGTAAATGTCTCATATAACCTAATGTACACTGTCTGTTCTGCAGTTTTGAAATGTGTGATGGGATTATTGTTGGCAGTGCATAGCTGTGCTTCCGAAATTTCATTCATTGATTTAAATAAACGAACGGGTATAGTGCTCATCATGGAGCTGGTGTCAATCAGAAAGAGTCTGTTAGAGGCATAATCTTGCACGAAAAGCCTTGTATCCACTCCTTTAGGCTTAGTCAAACTGGTTTGACCCCTTCTCCCTGTCTGTCGTGATTCAGGGTGCTTAAAATTGGCCACTTCGGAAGTTTGGGGAAGTCACATTATTGTGAGCAGTTGCATGTTCTCTTGCCGTAATGGGCATGGAACCGGCGCCATTGTTGTCATGCCACCTCATCAGTAAGTGTTGTCACCCACTGACTGTGTGGTCTCCCCAGCTGATTGCATATCAGTTTACCGTAGTCGGGTGCTGTCAGCAGTTTTCGTCAGCATTCGAGGTCCTTAATCCGTGCATGTCTTTTGAGAACCCTGTATGGCTGGTAAGTTTGTGCAGGGAATGGTATAATTCCTTTCGTCTGCTCCATGTTGCTGTTGTGGATAGCTTAAAGTATCAGTTAAGTGCATATAAATGCCCCTCAAAACGTGCTTCTTCAAGATCAATCCACATGGAATTAGAAAAAGGTAGTTTGTGTAACTAGAACTATCAAAGAGAGTTGTCCCACATGATACTTGGAGACAGCCCCTCATAGTCGCCCCCATAGTTGCAAGAGTGTTTTGTTACCACATTGAAGTAGCACCAGTTTTGTGGTGCTGAATTTGATGACATCACTGATAACATGAGCTAGTGGTGGCAGGAAGGGCATCCGGCCACCCCTTAAATATTAACCTTTCCCGATCTGATCAACCGTGCCGATCCTGCATCGTTGCGGGAGAAAGGCACGAGCAAAAGAAAAAAAAAGAACTGATAACATGAGCTAATTTGCTATATTACTTAATAAGGCCACAGATTTGGGTGTGTCTTCGTGATGCTGTTGCTTTGTAAAATAATTTCAGGAATTTTAAACCACGGTGCAGCATGCTCAGGTTGAAAGCTGGTAATTTAGGAATGGCATCAGGTCTTAGCAGAACTGCTTTGAAGTCCAGATTATACTGTGATGGCATGCTCAGTTTGAGCTTGTGGCACATTCATGGTGTGGAATCAAAATTTGAATAAATCTCGGAAAGTACAGCTGGCTGAACCATGTAGTGTGTAATGAACGGATTTGTCAGGGGCAGGACTGACACGGAAGACCTGGAAACATCCTTTTGTGCTCATTGCATTGGCCTGCACTTGTCATCTGAGCTGAATGTTGTTAAGTGGCACAAAGTTCTTCAGATGTGACTTCACCAAGTAGGTCTGTTTGATGCGAATGTTGGTCATGTCTTTGTCTGTCATGTCTTTGTCTGTCATTTGCATTGTCAACAGCATAATACTTCAGTACACCACTTTCATGTTTCATTTCTATTGTGTGTTCTTCATGGGGCATGAAAATGTTTGTCTTTTCACTGTGGAAAGGGGATGCCTTGAAATATTTGCCTGAAGAATGGATGTTCTTGCAGATTCTCCACGGTTAGTGTAGTCACTGTAGCTGCAGAGTACACTTCGAAGGTGGAGTCTAAATTTGTTCACTTTCTGCGGTCACCATTTTAGTAATCAATAAAACAAGCACATCAATGAATAGAGCACACCATCATTATTCAGAGTACTTCCTGAGTGGAGTTACCACTGTGGAGACTCCATTCAGGAAGTACTCTGAATAATGCTATGGTACTTCTTTCACTGATGCACTTATTTTATTGATCACTTTAATTACATTGAAATTAATGTGTGTATAGCAAACTTGAAAGCAACTAGACAATGGAACCAAAGACAAGGATAAAAGATAATTAACATCACCAAAGAACAAGGGTATTACTAATTTAATAATGATAATCTCTGATGGGAATAGTTCTCACAGGTACATATTAGCAGAAGTCAATGAAAATTTTGGTGCCACCATTAAATTCAAGAGTACAAAGAAACAGATGGGAACAAAAATAACATAGAATACAATAAATATACTTACAATGAATTTAAATTGAGCAGTTCATACATGGGTACATAAGCAGGAACAGATACACATTAGTCCACAGAATACCAAGCAATAAAACCAGCTTCTGTTTTGTATGAAATAGAAACAAATATGGAATTAGGAATTATTTACCCCAGCCAACAATATGGATGAGACTCTACAAGAACATCTGTTCCTCCCACAAATACATCAAGGCAACCTCTTCCACAGTAAAAAGACAAACATTTTCATGCTCCTTAAACAACACAAAGTAGAAATAAAACGTGAAAGTATTGTGCCAAAGAATCATTCTGTGGACAATGCAAATGGCAGACAAAGACGTGATCGACATACGCATCAGACAGACTTACTCGGGAAGGTCACATACAAAGAACTTTGTGCCAATTGTCGTCACATTCACTTCAGATGTCAAGTGCAGGACAGTTCAAAAAACATCCGTGGACGTTTCCCAGTTCTTGCACATTGGTTCTGCTCCTTTCTAATCCGTTCACAATATGCAAATCCAGTCGGCTGGGCCTCACAAGATATGTCCAAATTTCATTTTCACACTGCAAATGTCATGAGCTCGAACTGAACATGTCAGTTCAGTGTAATCTGGACTTCAATGCTGTTCTGTGCTCCGCTAAGGCCTGGCACAAATTTTAAATAACCAGCTTTCCAGCTTTATCACGCTGCTTCGTGGTTTCAAATTGCTGAACTTCTTTTATGAAGCCATGGCATCATACAAGACAGATGCAAAGTTATGGCCTCATTGAGTAATATTGCAAATTATGCTCATATTATCAATGATGTCATCAATGCCTCACTGTCTATAACAAAATTTGACACTTCAAAATCGGCAGTACTCCAATGCTTGGTAAGACTATGAAACAATATCTGTATCAGGTTATTTACAAGGAAAGAATTGGTAGCAAAACACCCTTGCGACTATGGCACTAACTACAAGAGGCTGTCACTCCAAGCGTCCAGCAGAACAGCACTCTTTGCTCAGTCTGGTTATTCAAACTATCTAAACTAATTCAATGTGCACTGATCTCGAAGGAACATGATTTGAAGAACATTGATTTGTGTTTAGCCCGTGGACCTAATGCTATCCCACGATGACAAGGAGCAGACAAATGGAACCACAACAAACCCCACACAAATTTACTGGCTTCGCAGGACTCTCAACAGATGAAATTTCCACCTTTCCCCTGACTTGGCAGAGGGGTTCCTTCACCAGACAGTTTACAGAAAATCTGTGCGAGGCCACATCAGCTTCCCACCAACAACTGAAACAATTACTACCCTTCGCTACACACAACAAATGCTGGAACACAACCTCCAGAATATGGTTGGTGACAAAGAAAGATGGTTCTTACAGAATTTTCAGTGACCTATCATTCACTGAACACACGTACAATACCCTTTCAGTACACAGTTCCAAACGTACAGAAATTTTTGCTTGCTTTTGCCATCACTACCACCTCTGGTGTATTAGGCTGCAAAGTGGTGTATTTACAGATTCTTATGGCAAATGAAGATGTACACAAAACTGCCATAATAACACCATTCAGGTTTTATGAATTTCTTTTCATGGCGTATGGTTTAAAAAATCCTATCCAAACATGGCAGCATTTTATAGACAAGGTACGACTACAATTTCCTTTCTGTTTTTCATATCCTGATGACATCTTGGTCTTCTCATCATCTCCCTAAGAGCATAAGATATATCTCAACTATATTTTCAACACTCTAAGAAAGCACCATGTTGTGCTAAATAACACAAAATGCCAGCTCTGTCAGAAAGAGGTTACATTCCTTGGTTACTCCATCAAACTGAAGTTGCGGTTGAGCTAGCCCCTCTTCTAATTATAATCTAACATAGATCTCTTGAACAAAAAACCGTGCCCAGTTCTTGGAAAAATGTACAGTTCACACCCGTCTACAAGAAGGGTAGTAGAAGTCATTCACAAAACTACCGTCCAGTGTCCTTGACATTGATATGTTGTAGAATCTTAAAGCACATTCTGAACTCAAACATAACAAGGTATCTGGAACAGAATGACCTCCTCCTCTATGCCATCCAGCATGGATTTCAAAAACATCAGTCGTGTGAAACCCAGCTCACACTTTTCTCACATGACATACTTAATGGTTAGGATCAAGGCAACCAGGTAGGTGCAGTGTTTCTTGATTTCTGAAAAGTATTTAACTCAGTACCGCATCTACACTTATTGTCAAAAGTACGATCATATGGGGTATCAAGTGAAATTTGTGACTAGATTGAGGACATTTTTTTTTTTTTTTTTAATTGAGAACACAACATGTTAACTTCGATGGAGGGTCTTTGTCAGATGTAGAAGTAACTTTGGGTGTGCCCCAGGGAAGTGTGTTGGGACCCTTGCTGTTCATGTTGTATATTAATGGCGTTGCAGACAATATTACTAGTAAAATCAGGCTTTTTCAGATGATGGAGTTATCTTTAATGAATTATTATCTGAGAGAAGCTGCATAAGTATTCAGTCAGACCTAGATAAGATTTCAACATGATGCAGAGATTGGCAAGTCGCTCTAAATGTTCAGAAATGTAATATTTTGGACTTCACAAAACAAAAAAACATAGTATTCTGTGACTATAATATCAGTGAGTCATTTTTTTAATCGGTCATCTCATGCAGACACTGGGTGTAACACTTTGTAGGGATATGAAGTGGAATGATCATACAGGTTCAGTCATGGGTAAAGCATATGGTAGACTTTTGTTTATTGGTAGCATACTGGGGAAGTGCAATCAGTCCACAAAAGAAATTGCTTACAAATCACTCATGTGACCAGTTCTTGAATTTTGCTCAAGTGTGTGGGACCCATACCGGATAGGACTAACGGGGGATACTGAACATATACAAAGAATGGCAGTACGAATGTTCACATGTTTATTTAATCCATGGGCGAGTGTCACAGAGGTACCAAAGAAAATGAACTGGCAGACACTTGAAGACAGACGTAAACTATCCAGAGAAAGTCTATTAACAAAGCTTCAAGAAGTGGCTTTAAATGATTACGCTAGAGATATACTACAATCCCCTACATGTCACTCACATAGGGATCGTGAGGATAAGATTAGAATAATTAATGGATGCACAGAGCCATTCAGTCGGTTAAACTTCCCACACTCTGTACATGAATAGAAGAGGAAGAAACTCTAATAACTAGTACAATGGGACGTGTCCTCTGCCATGCACCTCATGGCATTTTGCAGAGTATAGATGTAGATATAGAAACAGGCCAGAATTTGCCACACAGCAGAAAGGATTGAACTACTCCAGCACCCAAGCAACTATCAGGAATTAAGATTCCTTGGAGGTATTAACTTCTACAAAACATGTCTGCCCCAAGCTGTGGCAATACAAATTCTACTTACAGATGCACTAGCAGGAAAAAGCAAGTGTAGCACGAAAGCTCTTACATGGACAAAATACGTAGGTATAAACAGCATTCGACAAGATCAGACTCTGTCTGCAACAAGCTGTCACTTTGGCTCACACTATCGAGAATACTCCTTTATCTATTACGGCTGATGCCAACAAAACAGAAGTTGGGATGGTCCTGCAGCAATTAGTAAATGGACAACAGCAGCCATTACAATTTTTTTCTGCGCAAACTTGCTCCACACTACGCAAATTTTCTGCATTTGACCAGGAGCTCCTGCAGGTTTACGAGACCGTGCGGCACTTCAAAGTGGAGGTGGAGGACAGGCTGTTTACAATTTATATGGACCACCATCAACTTACAGTTGCCATAATAAATCCAAGTAATGACTGCCCTCGTAGACGCTATCACCGCCTTGACTATGTCAGCTAAATCTCCACCTATGTTCAGCACGTCAAGGGTGCTGAAAGCTTAGTGGCAGACTACTTATCTTGTATTGATGCCTTGTCTACAAATATAAACTATGATCACCTTGCTTCAGCTCAAGAACATGACCTGCAAATCCACACACAAATGCAGGATCTATCGACTGGTTTGATTTTGAATGTCGCTCTCTTCCAGGATCTGAGAAACAGATCTGGCATGACATGTCACAAGGAAGAGCTCGCCCACAGGTTCCAGTTTCAATGAGACATCACAGTTTACACTGTTTGTCACATCTCGGAATTCAGTCTTCAACCAAACTAATTACAGACCATTTCGTGTGACCAAACGTGATATGTAACAGCAAACTGTGGACACAGGCTTGTGAAGACTGCCAGTTATACAAAACAGGGTGCCATGCAAATCTGGCACTTGGAGAATATGATGTTCCAACAACAAGACTGCAGCACATTCACCTGAACCTAGTCAGCTCATTCTCATAGTCCACGGCATATAAATACATAGTCTCCACAATCAACCGCATTATGTGTTAGGTAGAGGCAGTGCCCATAACTGCTGTTATGACAGAAACCACTGGTAATTAATTCATACAACTTTGGATCTTGTGCTTCAGATGTCTGGCTGCAATAACCATTGGCCAGGACTGCCAGTTGGTGGCTGTCCTGTTCTCAGAAATATCAAAACTGTGTGAAGTGAAATGTTAACACACCATCGCCTACCACCTGCAGAGCAATTGGTTGGTGGAGTGGTAGGTAGTTCCAATGTGCCATGGTAGTGAGGAGACAGGAGTGTTACCTTGGATACTGCTAGGGATTTGATCAGCCATTAAGAAAGACTTGCAAGAATTGCTGGTGGAGATTTTATATGGAGAACCTTCAAACCTATCCATGGACTTTCTCAAGCCTAAAGAACTTATGAACGCCAAACAGTTAGTGACCCTAGTCATCCATATGAAGCAGCACATCTCACATAGAACATGACCACCTCAACATCACAGAACTCCCAAGATATTCATTCATAAAGCCCTCACAAGCGCATTTTTGTAATGCTGTGTGACGACACGGTACGGGCGACTCTCCAATGCTCACAAAGTCCTAAGTAGCAGCACCTTTGATGTCCACCTCCATGACAAATCTACAACCATCTCAGTACATCAGCTTAAACCTACTGGGCTCCTACATGACACTGCCAAGGCATAGGACCCACACAGCACTCTCGAGAGTGCACAGCAACATCTCGTTGTTCAGCAATACCATTAGAGCCACCGCCACCTGCTCCACCGCTCTCTGTGCCATCCCCTCCACAGGACAACCCTCACAATCTTACCATGAGCACACCCACAAACTACCGCATTGCCTCGACCACTACATTCTTGACTAGTTCAGATGCCTACACCTCTGCCACGGTACTGTGCAATATGTGAGGCAGTGGGGAGAGGGGTGGCGGGGTCTGTGTGGAAACTCTTCCCATCAGAGATTATAGTTCTTAAATTAATGACACTCTTGTCCTTTGTTGAAGTATATTATCTTTTTCTATTGCTTGCTAGCTTCCATGTTTGCTATATTAATTTTAATTCAAATGTAATTAAGGTGTTCAATTAAAAAAGTCTATCAATGACCATAGTACCACAACGCTATTTAGAGTACTTCGTATCTGGAGTCCCTACATACTGTTTGTAGTACCTGTTAATGAGGTGTGTAAACATCTGCATTACTACTGTTGCATTTTCAACATTTGCAAGTAAGAATACTCTAGTCACCAAGACTATAAAGCATATTAGTCTATATCTGCATCCACATCCATACTCTGCAAACCACTGTGAACGCATGGCTCTTGGTGGCAAGAAGCAACAGCATTCGAAGCAGATTTACATACTCATTCCATGACAAGATGTATTAAAATTGAATACCAATAACGTCAAAACCTAATATGGAGTTCTCCTTTCAAAGCAAGAAAATACAGAAAGTGGATGCAAACAAAAATAAAGTAGAATAAAAGCAATATACTTAAAATGCATTTAAACTGAGCAGTTCATGCACAGATTTGTAAGCAGTAACAAATACTTAAAAGTTCATAGAACACCATGTGACAAAACCAGCTCCTGTTTTGTTTAAAACAAAACCAAATTTGGAATCATTTGCCTCATTCAGTATTATGGATGCAGGCAGAAATCAATCTGAATAAGAGCAATATATTTACAATGCAGTTCAAAGAGTTAATACACATGAGAAGACATAATCAGATGCACAATGTGGTGAAAGGAGCTTCTGTTAACTGCAAAACAAAAGCAAACATGGCAGACTAAAAATCAGTCAATAAGAAAGCAAGATGATGGGCTGCTAAACATGCACCACTCCAAGTGGCCTGTCAGAGAACCGAGATCATGTTACTGTAAGTCCCTATTTGAGTTTCACCCACATGGTGGAGTCATCCATTTGCAGTGTGTAGTCATTGCAAAGCCAAAATCAATAAATTAACTCCTCTGTGGCAGCAGAAAAATCTTTGATATGTCATGAAACAGTGTTATTAGATAATTGGACCACATATTCTTTTTGGCAGTCTGTTCATTAATAGCACACGACACTATTTCTTTCACATATGGCTTGATAAGTTTTTTTACCAACTGAATGAGCTTCACCATTAAGCTTAATACAGTAACTTACACATAAGATGCTTTGGTTATATTTTCAGTTTTTGTAGAAGTAATTATTTGATGTTTAAACTTTGCTATTGAGCCACATGTCTTTTAACATTGTAGATATCTTTTCCTTTGCAATCAGCATGAATTGCTGAACTGTTTGCAAATTCTGTTTGATATCAAACACACTGCAATAGGAGCATCTGACTCACCAGTACACCTGAATCCAAATTTTAAATATCTTTCATCGTATACCCATTAAGATCTATTTTTATGGGACACATGTTCTTTAATATAAGCTTTTGAAGCTATACTGATTTGTGTACCCATTTCTTCTTCAGTAGTAGATATATCAGTTGAATTACCACAACTTCCTTCCCTCCAAGTTCCTCTCTTTAACCAAGAATCCATGGATACTTTTAGCAATATATAAATTGTATAAAAAGAAAAACAGTTTTGTTGAAATGACTTCCTTATGCTTTAAATAATGTATTTAAAAAAGTATATTGGCCTTTGACTTATCAATGCTACTTTCGGGTTTGGCCTCAAGGGAGTGCAGGAAGTGGAGGAAGAACATGGCCGCTGCATGTTGTCCAGACATGAGGGGAATGTTGTCATGTTTGTTTTTCAGTGGTGACCATTCAAGCATGCACCTGCCTCGCCAGCTGCGGTATAAATTACAAATGGAAGTTACAAATTTCATGAAAGCTCATCACGGGGATGTTAATGTTCAAAGGCACCTATTGTGTTATTTATTTCTCAATTGACACACACAACATCACTTTGTCATGATAGTGCCATGTCTGTTAGATCATGATGTTGGCAGCAGTTGGGAACATAAGCAGTGGATGAAAAATGTACTGACATGTGCTACATTCATTCAGAATGTCTCATGCTGCTGATAGCTTTCTCAGTATGAAAACCTGATCATTTGCATGAGAAAGCTAGTGATGAAAACCCAGTTGCAGGATATGAAACTTTATCACGTATTATTGTGTATGTGGTAAGTTTAATAGTAAATCCAGACCTCAGGCAAATGCTTAATTTAATTAAGGAAGAAAATAGGAAACAATCCTTTATTCAGCTAGAGTTTATACATATATATTTAAAAAATTGCTCAGTGTAAACCATGCCAGTGGGAAATAAAAATGTGGATCAGCTAACCCATTTTTTCATTCTCTGCTAACTTGGTTCATCTTGAAGAATTTTTTCAGCTAGGTTCACCATCAGAAGCTCAGCAATGGACAATGATAAAATACTATACATGAATGTGGTGTTTACTAAGTCATACTCTAAATGGTCAACTGTTCAGCAGGTTTCACATGGAATTTCAATAACATATCTAGTGCTTTATTGTTTTCTGGATTTCAATTAACCACAATTTGTTTTTGTTTCCAAAATTCATGAGTTTCAGTCTATGGGTGTAAATTTTAGTCCCAATTGTCCCAACTACATTATTTTTAAAAAGTCAGAAAGCCATTTTAAAGCAATGAATATTGTACCGAGTCCAATTGTAGGTGGGTTATAAGTAAAGGTACTAAATCTGATTCTAACATATTGGCATGTATTCTGCTGACTTCTGCAGTACAATTACAAGCAAACACACATTAAGTTATACTGGAGAATGTAAGATGTTCTGTTTTGTCTTTCTGCATTGGCTGACTTTCTAACAGTTAATTTTCACTATTTCATACTGTTGATTCAGAGTGATATGGTCATGGAGTGCCATATTGTAACCGTATAGGTTGCCAAATATAGTGAGTGAAGCAAAGTCTCCCATACCCAGTCATCATCTCATGTCATTCTTATAGCAGGCACAATAAAAAAAAAACAGGAATTATCTGCTAATGTCACATAAAAATTAAAGCAAAAATGTATGTAGTGAATATATATGTCTGCTGCCCATCCTACTTCATGTATAAAAGAGAAATAAAATTATTAGTGCCACCCCAGTGTTAATTTATTTTAGTTCAGATGGGTTTATGAGTCAACTCTTTTCACATGTACCAATCACAAGCATCAATACTCAACTTAGCAACGTGAATAAGGGGATTTGATTAATTTTAATTGATAAAAACAACACATTCTTTCTTGTGAATTACATATTATTTCTGCAGATTAGTTTCCTCCAGAATTTAGACATCCATATGCTGAATGCTTGATAAGCATTTTACCAATGTATTTTAATCAGATTTATGAAGTATGTATCAGCAATATTGTCAATAGTATTGTGCTGCCACGATAATTAGCCCTTTGCTGTGCAGAATGCTAGTCACGGGAGAAAGAGAACCAAAATGATTGCAAGTAGGTGCAGTGAAATGATTTTCAGACATCTTCATTCTGTGCCAACAAAACAATTGTGCCATACAGATCAGCTGGGTTTCATGAAAGTGCATTACAAAGAGATTCTTGTTGAAATGTGGTGCTTATTAGTAGTAATGATTATGAAATGAGTTAAATGGGGGGTGTTATAGCTCAATCACTAAATAGTAGAAGAGAGAAGACATTTTGAACATCTGTTTAATGTCAGACTGTTAGATCGAATAGGTTGGCAGTTGTTCCAAAAATGACAAATTCCAACTTCTACCGACTGTTGTTAATAAGAGGAAGATACCAAACTAATGGTGGGAGGACATCACAAGCTATTTTAAAAAAGAATATAACCTGCAAGAAATACCTAATGTTGTTGATAATGATGCGCGCATGACATTTTATGGTGCCAACAATGGTCATTTATGAAATTTATATCCATTAAATTAGTACAGTTTTTCATGGAGCACTTATTCACTTCCTGCAGAACACCAGTGTTGTGTAGAACACAGTTGGGGAAACCCTGCTTTAGATGGATGTATTGGATTCAATAACCACACTAACTCATTTTGACTGCTGCTCTTTATTCAAAAATGGCTATTGATACTGTCATTTGGGCTATCTGCAGTTACAGAAATATCAAACAAACCCATGACTATTAGTTATGATGTAGCTATAAGAGAAACAGAAGTTGAATTTTTCACTTCCTGACAAATTAAAACTGTGTACCAGACAGGGACTTGAACCCTGGGCCTTCACTCTTCACACGCATTTTCTGGGTACCAGACAGGGACTTGAACCCTGGGCCTTCACTCTTCACACGCATTTTCTGGTCCACCACACAGTTTTAATCTGTCGGGAAATTTCAGTCTGCTATAGAGTGAAAAATTCATCCTGGAAACAATCCCCCAGGCTGCAGCCAAGCTGTGTGTCTGCAGTATCCTTTCTTCCAGGGGTGGTAATCCTGCAAGCCACGTAGGAGAACTTCTGTGAAGTTTCGAAGGTAGAATATGAGATACTGTTGGAAGTAAAGTTGTGAGGATGGGTTGTGAGTCGTGCTCAGGTAGGTCATTTGGTAGGGCACTTGCCTGCAAAAGCCAAAGGTCCTGGGTTCGAATCCTGTCTGGCATAGTTGTAATATCATCACTCACTCAGCTGCAAAGTGAAAATATTATTCTAGTTGGAATTGTCTCCACAGTCTGTCCACATTTCCACCAGCAGTATGAATCTGCAAATTTGCCTTATCAGTATGCTGTAGCAAGGTACTTATGGGTCAATATAGAAACATTTATGGCTAATTGCACTAACAGTGTAAAGAACACAAATTATTTTTCCTGTCAGAAGTGCAAGAAAAACATATACTACTAATGTGTAGTTGAAGTTATATTTTCATCTGCAGTTTAGACTTTGGAAAAAAACAGTTTTCTTCGCAGTTCAGTATGTATGCACAAGATGATAAACTGTGACACAAACAACTACACTCCGTCTCAAAAAAAAAGTGAAGCACCCAGAGGGGGAGGAGGAAATGAAATGAAAGGAAACTTCATGGGTTGAGAGGGTATATGATGTTTTTTCAATGATTATAAAATCGAATCAGATTTACAAAGAACTCGGCAGGATGAGCCCACTTATGAGTTAGACATTGCATCCCCCTGGTGTCTGGAGGTATGTAAGGATTCAGTTGGGCAGGGTGTCAAACTGTTGTATCCTCTTCTGAGGCAAGCTGGCCCGCAGTTGCAACTGGTCCGTGACACCCTGGATACTGGCACTGGCCAAAGCTAGTTCCACACAAATTATATGTGAGACAGATCTGTCTCACCACTGGAGTACCTCCACATCATGCAGACAGGCCATTGAGAAGTGTGCCATGTGTGCATGAGCATTGTCCTATTGAAACATGGCACCACAATACTGTCGCATTAGAGGTAATACATTAGCACACGGGATGTCTGTGACACACCAATGGATCAGAGTTCCCTCAATCACTACCAGCTGTCACCTGAAGTCATACCTGACGGGTCCCCACACCTTGATGCCAGGAGAACACTACAGTGTGTCTCCAAAGCTTTGGAAGGATGCCACCACAATTGCCAAAAATGGTCATTTGTGGTAGTGCAGAACATTGACACAGCTCTGAAGACAATGCAACTCCATTCATCAGCGGTCCACATATCCTGGTCACAGCACTATTCAAAAAGCAGCTGTTTATAGTGTGGTGTAAATGGTAGCCTATGCACGGGACGGTAATTTGATAGTCTGGCTCCTTATAGTCTCTGACCAGTGGGGTAGACTGACACAGAATGTAGCAGGAAGTCCATTCATTACTTGTTCTTAGGTGCCTGGCAAGGGGTGAAGGGGTTATGCTGTGCTCGGTGCACATTACGCCAGTCCTGCCTTGTGACGGTCAGACGTGTTTGACTGGGACCTTGACGAGTATACCTACCCTCACGTCCCCACGCAGTACGACATTGAGCCACTGTCACATCCAAATGCCCCACAAATCTGAATATTGCACAAATTGACCACAGACCAAATGGGGACCCACAGTGAAGCCCCTTTCAAGCTCTGTCAGGTGCTGATAACAATTTCTCACATAGTTGTGCAGTATCTCTTTGTGCTTCACAGTGATCACTCGTCATCTGATGCTGTTTGTAAGGAGTACTGTTATCTTTGATGTCACAACATATCAGTATTGTACTCTTTGCTTATTGTAGGCTCCTGGAACTTTTGAACCTGAGAGCACCTATTCTCTGAGGGAGCATTGTCTTGCTGCATAATGGCAACAGTGCCCCAGCAGTAGTGGTCATGCTCCATCTCAGTGTGTGCAGTCGAGACATTGTTGGGCTTCAGTGCAAAGTGGTCACGTGCAGCTGCATCACAGATAAATCAGTATGAAGCAGCTGCTAGAAAGTGTTATGTCAGTTTGTAGGAAGAAAGTATTTTTAATAACTCAGTTATTTCATGGAGAGACTTGTGGAATTAGTTATGACATTTATTATGTAATTTGAAGGTGGAGGTGGAAGAAAGGAAAGTAAAGGGAAGTAACTGATATCAGCCACATTAGTACTTTATGCAGAATCGGTGGTGACAAACGAAAATGTGTGTGGGATCGGGAGTTGAATCTGGGATCTCGTGCTTACTATGCAAGTGCATTAACCACTGCACCATCGGGAAACAATGTTTATCAGAAATGCACAGATTATCTCTGCATGCTCCCCAGGCAACTCACATTCCAACAATCTGCAGTCCCCATCCATGTCCTCTGTGCTTGCTAATTTTAGATTTCTGCTGAAGGTCAAATGATATTGTGCATCTGCACTGAAGTTTGTGGATTTATTACCCATTGGATTAAATAAATTACATGAATGCATGTTCAGACACGTCCAAAAGAACAAACACCATGCATTCATGTAACTGATCTACCTTGATGGGCGATGAATCCACAATCTTCACTGCAGATGCACAATATCGTTCGACCTCCAGCAGAAACCTAAAATTAGTGATCATGGAGGACATGGACAGGGACTGTGGATAGGTGCTGCTAGGTGTGAATGTGGGTTGCTTGGGGAGTGTGCTGAGATAGTCTGTGCATTTGCAATAAACACTGTGTCTAGGTGGCTCAGTGTTTTACACAACTGGCTAGTAAGTAGGAGATCCCTGCTTCGAGTCACAGTCTGGCTCACATTTTCACTTGTCACCGTCGAATCTGCATAAAGCCCCGATGCAGCTGATATCATCAGTTCCTTCCCTTTCCTTACTGCCCACCTCCAGCTTCATTTACATAATATTTATCACAGCTGCGGATTCCGTGTGGTGTCTTCTTTTGCACATGTCTGAAAGAGCAGACAGAATACTTTCATATAATGTGACATTTATGTTTGAAACAGTGACATGTTTGTGGATCATTAACCTTTGTGGAGGAACATATTGATAGTAGAACATAAAAATAAAAGGCTTCTGTGAGCAGTGATTACCTGTTTAATTAACATGGTAATGAAACATAGCAATGTTAACTTCAGTATGAATGTGAAGCAAACTTAACTGTTAAAACAAGAGTGGATGAGTGTAGGCATTGTTAGGGAAGTGTATGTGCTAAGTGGACAATAAAGAAAAGTAATTTGCATTGCACTATTATTATTTCAGGGTGACATATGGTTGCAACTCTAATCTTTTCAGTACCAGCTGATGTGTATGTGTATGAAGTTACTTTGACATCCAACCATGTCTTTTGGATGCTTTACTGTTTTGTCAGTCAGTGTAAATAAATGCACAATTACAATGCTTCTCCTGAAAACACGAGATTCCAAAACAATAGAAAAGTCCATATTAGATACCCATTACACTTATTGCCTACACTGAGCAAATGAAGGCAATGTGGTGACAGATGGAAAACTACAGGATAGAACATTATAGCTGGAAAGTGTCACACACAAGAGTAAATGGGATCTCTATCTTTGGTGGAGAAAGAGAATAATGCTACTACAATATATTTAGTATTACAAAGCTTTTGTGGACAGGAAGCACAAGGAGTATTGAGTACAAGGAAATGATTTTCAGTTTAGAGGTTAAGCTGCCCATGGCCTCAAGTGAACTAAAATAATACCAAAGCAGTAGCTTTTTCTTGTTTGGTATTGCCAAGAGTGGTCAAGAGCACACACAGTTTATTTGTCATGATCACATGTGATAGAAAATGACAGAAATCCATCAGTAGGATGCAGGCTACCTTATGTCATAAAACCTAGGTCTATATTTTACAGAGAGTACTCTCTACCATTGGCCCTCCTTTTTTTTTTAATTGCACAACTAATAGTCTCAAATCAGTAGAAAGAAGTGTAGATTTCTCATGTATATAAGAAAAGCAACAGAATGGATATACAAAATTATACTTCATGTTGGTCTGCTGCAAGCACCACGAGCATATTCTAAGTTCAAATATAATGAGCAGAGAGAGAAAAACTTCTGTCCATAAAATCAGCATGGATTTAGAAAGTACTGATCATGTAAAACCCAGTTTGTTCTTTCCACAGATCCTGCAGGCCAAGGAAGCAGGCAAATTATGTGTTCCAAGTTTTTAAGAAAGTGTTCAGCATTGTACCACAATTTAGATTGTTAGAAAAGGTCTCAGTATAGAAAATGGGTTCTCAAATATGTGCCTGGCTTAAGGATGTTTTGAGTAATAGGCCCCAGGATGTTGTTGTGAATGGCAAGTGTTTGTCAGTGACAAAGATAACATCAGGAGTGCACAAGAGAAGTGTTATAGGACATCCTTTGTTTTTGTGCATAAAAATTTGGAGGTTTATTAATGATCTCTGTCTACCCTAGTGAGTGGGTTATGTCCATTTCCTCACTATTTTCTAACTTCCTATGAACAGCTAATTTCTATTTATTTTCATGTATCCCTACTGGATGTGTTCTATAATTATAGTATTTCCCTTGAATCCTTTAATCAATTTCATTTGAGACCTTCCCCTTTCTTAATCTGTGTTTAGGATGGGTACAGCCACCCAGAACAGCATCTATTAATGCAGTTCTGTTGACAACTTCATCTGCTCAGTGGTCATTTCTCTTTCCTAAGGTTTATCTTAACCATTCACCCAGTCCACCAAAGCCTATAAAGGACTGTTAGCCAACTACCTGGTTGAGTACATATTCAGCGAATCCTTAACCCTAGAACGGTTGGGCGAAAAATAATGTCAAGAACGGTCAGGCTGGGTCTGTGGGACCCAATAAATAAATCACTTGTAACAAATGACAAACAGTATGTTTAGATGAAATGTCGAATTTTTAGTTTGATTAGGTACTACTAAATGCTATAGTGACATTAGTTCAGCTTCCTGCATCATACAACAATTACTGTAAAAAAACCCTGAAACATCTACATCTTTGTAGTGCTAAATGTCAGTAAACTGAAAATACAAGTAAATTTGACTGAAATAAGAATATAAATGAGAGTAAGTTGTAGAAATAAGAAGCAAAAATGATGAACTTTCATTGTATAAACAGAAATCATGAATTTGAAGAATAGTTCATGAAATATCGTTCTCTAAAGTTATCACTTTTCCAAACAGTCAGCGCAAACCATTTCTGCATGCGCCAAGCATAACCACAATTTGAACACTTTGCAAAAGTATTTAGTTTTGCTGTCCTTGCATTTGTAGCATCTTCCCCCTTTCCCTGGTTGTCGATCTTTCTACTATTCTGTTCTTTGGTACTGGAGAGGTTAGAGGCAAACCTGCGAATATTGCACGGGAGGTTTGGTTGGGTTGCGCGCATTGTCAAATATGGTGTTATGAGAGACTTTTCTAGTGTTCTGAGGTATCCTCATCTAACTGATACATTTTTGTTGGCTTTGAACACAGTGTAGCCATTGAGAGCTGCAATGTTCAACAACTGAAAAAAGAGACACATAGGCCACCGTCTTCTCCCTCTAGCAACAGTATATTCACCACACATAGCATCAACAACATCTACACCACCCTTGGTTTTGTTGTAGTACGTTATTATACTTGGTTTTTTTCTTCCACCGCTGTCACTGTCAATTTCATCGTCATGGTGCATTGACGACAAAAGGAGTGCTGATTTGTTGTGTTTTGGTACATATGAAGGTAATGTGACATCTTCCTGAAATCCAAACATACTTGAGTACTCTTCTTTAGACTTTTTGGGTAAAAAGTCAAACGGAATTTCAGGCTTATTTTTTTTAATGTACAAACAACAGTAATATTCTTTTCTTGTAATAGTTTTTTGACAATTGGATAAGAAGTAAACCAACTGTCTATCATCAGATTTCTTCCAGACCCTTTTACTGGGTCTACAAGATGGAAAACAATATAATCTGCCTTATTACTGACTTTGTACGGTCCTTGGGGTTGTGCACCTGCATAAACTTCCAAATGTTTTACGTAGTACGTTTTAGAACAAGCCAGGATGAAGACCTTGATCCCATACTTGGCAGGTTTATTCGGGATATACATCCTGAATCTGAACCTGTCTCTGTGTGGAACGAGCATTTCATCCAAAGTAACGTTTTCTGACGGAGCAAAATATGCTTTGCAGTTGGAGACAAACATATCAAGAATGATTCTTATGGCAGCAAGATTATGGTGTGCGTTTCTTTCTTCCCTTGTATGGATGTTGTCAAACCTGATACAACGAGTCAAAAATCTGAACCTCTTCAGTGACATACTTGCATGAAAGATTTTTATTCCTTTCCCATCTGTATTCCAGAAGTCTTCAATATTCATTTTACCGCCATGCAATGTTCCAGCTAAGTAAAATAGGCCAAAATATACCTCCAGTTCATCAAAACTGGTAGGCCTAGCCATTTTCGGGTCCCTTGCATAATTGTTTCGAATTGAATCAATATAGATAATGGTTGATTCAAGAACTTTATCAATAAATGCATTGCTAAAAAATAACTACCATGATTCTAGTGGTGAATGTACATCCATCGCAGCTCGAATACTTCCAGGCAAATACATTGTACTTATATTGTGACATCTTGTTCTAACGCTTTGTGGGAAACGCATTTTTCCCCATTTAGTTGCTTCATTCCTTCCTTTGTAATAGCGTATAGGTGACGTACCTGAGTCAGTTAGAGGAGCTGTACTTGAATCAGCAATAGCAGGTGCATCGGTGTCGGCAGATGACTGAACATCTTCCTCTTCATCACCACTTATTTCACTATTGCTGTCAAGATAACTGTTTATTTCGAAGTCTGGGTCTGCATCAGAATCGTCTGCTTTAGTCTGATCATCATACAAAATTCTGCAAATTTCACTGTAAGAAAGACTTTCTCTTGCCATGTTATACTGCAGACTACTGACAATGATAATTCGGTGTTAGGACATCACATATAGTTCACAAAATAACTAGTTACTCAATGATAAACCAAAATAAAAATGGGGTTGCACTGGCAGAAATTAGTTACGTAAACGATCGGGCTGGGTCTGACAGACCCGGGCGCTTCTGAAAGACTGCCAAACAATGACTAAACAAAGAAAAACCTTATTCATGACAATAATGGTTTCTATCAGATGTTTCAGGAAGGTAGCAGGGCACTCGAGTCAAATCAGCAACTATAAGAATATAAATTCAGTGAAACAAAAACCAGTGGGTCTCACAGACCCAGCCCGTCTCTTCCAGGGTTAAGTGAGGACACACTTTTGAACTGCTTGTCACTCATACACTGTTAGTTAGTTAGTTACCTGTTCCATAGAACATTGGAATGATTCTTTTATCAACATTATATGGAACGAGTCAGTTTACAAGATATATGTATACATGATTAGTGTTAACATTAATGAGCACATTATCTTTTTTTTTTTTTTGTTATTCATTCAACTATACTTAACTTTTTTAAACTTTTTTTTAACTAGCTATGATATTTTAAGTAGAAATTCATGAGTGGAGTAGAAAGATCTGTCCAGGAGAAATGATTTTAAATCAGATTTAAAACTTGCTTCACTATCTGCCTGACATTTTATGTTATTGGGCAAATGATCAAAAATTCTTATTGCTCATATGGAACTCCTCTCTGAGCCACTGACAGCTTTAACAATGGGTAATAAAGGTCAGTTTTGCCTCTAGTGTTGTAGGTATGTACATCACTGTTCTTCTCAAATTGTTGTGTATTATTTATGGCAAATTTCATTAGTGAAAATGTTTTTTTCTGTACAACATACAAAGAGCAAAAGTGTTTGAGAATCCCAGTAATATGCTTCTTCCAGTTCAAGTTTTCAACAGTATGCACACCAAAAAATTTGGAGCATTCTACTCTACTTACTGATGCCTGCTCATGTGCTATGTCAATTATTCATGTGATTCTATTTGTTGTACAGAGCTGAATGTATTGTGTTTTTTTTCCAAATTTAGGAAGAGTCCATTTTGAGAGAACCACTTAACATTTCTTTGGAAAATATCATTTACTAATTCTTCTGTTGCTTTCTCTCTAACAAGATTTATTATAAGACTAGTATTGTCTGCCAAAAGTACCAATTTTGCTTGCTGAATGTTAATTGGAAGGTCATTCACATATATAAGGAATAGGAATGGGCCCAAAATTGAACCCTGTGGGACTCCTTTTATGGTTTGACCCCTGTCACTACAATTTTCTATCTTTCTCACATTGAATTATTCGCACAACCTTTTACACTCTGTTTGATAACTGCACTTTATGACACATTACACAATTCATTCTGTCAGCCAAAGTTCCAAGTAATCATGTTGGATACATGACTCAAAACATATTTCTTTATGCTATTTCCCTCTCAGCTTACATGCTTCTAAAGGCTGATCGCATAACTCATCATATGTGCATGGCGACTCGACGTCCACTCTGATTTAAAACTGAAGACATTGAGTCTGTTTTATGCTATTGGTCAAAGAGAAACAGAGCTTTCTTTTTGTAAAATAAATGTATGGAATAAGCAGTATTTAAACAAATAATCCTTGTCCTCACTTGTGTTACAATTCTAGCATGTTGTAATTCTTAGAGACAGGAAGATAGACCTACAGTTATATTCTCCATCTGCTGTAAACAGTGTGGCCGCATGGTGTAGCTGTACTCTCTTACGCACCGTGTCATGTTCCGCGCGACTCTCCCCCCTTGGAGGTTTGAGTCCTCCCTTGGGCATGGGTGTGAATGTTGTCCTTAGCATAATTTAGTTCAAATTAGATTAAGTAGTGCATAAGCGTAGGGACCGATGACCTCAGCAGTTTGGTCCCATAAGACCTTACCATAAATTTTTGTAAACAGTGTGGGCATGCTCTAGTGGAGGATGGTGGGTCAGGGTGAGTTGGTAGCCATTTGAAGGCAGTATAATGCCTTTATTACTTCAATAATTCATATAACGAGCTCAAGCACAATATTCTGATGACACTGGAAGGTGGACAGTGTCCTGCAGCAAAGCATTGTGGTAGGACACCAACAGCTGACATACAAATGAGGCATGGCACAACCTTGCATATTCAACATCCCCAGTTGGCAACTGAGATAGATCTGAGCTGATGCAGAAAGCTGACATGGCCTACCAAGTACAGTTCACAGTTGCTGGTGCTGGGAAGCATCCCAGTGGTTCAATAATTAGTAGGATCTTAGTACAATCCTTGGCCCATCAGGTAGGTGATGGTGGAGCAGTGCCGCCTCTAAGCAGAAGCCAATACTGTGATGGACACTGACTCGACATGCTGATTTGATGATCTGGCAGGCTGGACATGCAATTTTTGTACACACCAAAATGGGTTTATTGTGGTGTTTCTGCTGCAAATGACATGCATGCTATGTGTCAAAGTGTCCCTGGTTTCAGTAACTAGCTGGGCACTGAACAAGAGGTGGGCAGTGGTGCTCAGTGAGCACAATGCTGTGCCCGTGTATTGCTGCTAGTGGCCTTATTTACAGCATTGAGCCCTCTTGCCTAGGCCTGTGCCATTATATACCTCTCCTCATCCAACCATTTGGTCCTCCAAATTGTCCTTGTTGTTGTACCTGGAGCTAGCTAATTCCTTATAGTTCCTTTTGGACACATGCAGGTAGTCTTTGGCTCATAACTTCTATAGGAGTCATCCATGATAGTTCAACAGCTAATCATCTTCCTAACGGGTGCCAATGGTATTTTTATAAGCCTGTAGGTAGTAGGAGGTGTAGGAGTGGTATGTATACTAGTCTGTGCCTGAGATTGTAGTAGACAGTGCTTATCACTAGTAAAATCATGAATGTGGCTACTGTGGAGGTTCCCAAAGTTATGAGTCTGTTCTGGTGCTCCGTATGACACTATTGTATATGCCCAAACAGTTGCCCCATTGAAATTCTGGACAGCTAGCATTTGGTCTACTGAGGCAAGAAGGGTTGTATTCATGGTAGTGTTCAGATAAGCTAGGTTTTCTCTAGGTAGAATTTAGAATTGAAGGTCAGGTAGGTACAGTAAGTAATGTGCGAGGTTTAACACTGTGGCTCCAGTAATTGTGGTGGGTAGCAAGGAAGGTCCAGAGATTTCACAATGTGTACCATTAATTATCAGGCCCTGCTCATGCATTTCGAACTATTGTCTGTTATTTAACTGATGCTGGTCGTAGCAGGCACAGATGACAACTACTGAGTCTGCTACTGAAAAGAGCCAATGTGCACCCTCCCTTTTAAAATATCCATTCCACCTATAAATACTTTGGGACAACACACACTCATGGGTTTCTCCATGCGGAATAGTTTGAGCTTGCATGATTCTAGAACTATATGTACCAGCTTTGTAGGGAATGCTGTGACTCCCTCTCTGTGTGGTGTAGAGTTCAATAGTCTCTGATTACCCTCCATGTTGATCCACACCTGTTACAGAATGAAGTTTACCTTTTCCAGGTCTTCTGCATCAGCACTACTAAAGGCTGTCTTGAAAATCCAGCCCCACTGTGTCTCTCTCCACCCTTTTTTTCTGTCACTGCCTAACCTGCAGTACGAGTTCTGCAGTCTGGTGAAGTTGCTCCTAGAGGTGCTCAACAGTGGATCATAGTAGTTGATGTTTCCCTTCTGTGACATTTAGCACTGACTTGTCCTGTGTCATGAACCACAATTTCTTAAACGTGTCCTCCAATCTATCTATTTCATTTTTTACTGCCCATGCATTAAAGTCCATCCTTAATGTCCATTGATGGTCAGACAGTGTCACATATGATCACTGACTGAAAAGTAAGCCACTACCTAGGGGATCTACCTTAAGGGCTAACATCATCCCATAGCTGCTCAACAGGCCTCAGGCTGTCACCATGTTGATGTCTCTCACTCTCCCAATTTCCTTTGTCCAATATTTGGCAGCCTGAAGCGGTGCTGTTATCTGCTGTCTCCCAGTGATTCATCCGGTATTGTATCTGGACCATGCCCTAGATTGAGAGGAAACTATTGACTAGTTCATATGGATAATCTGGAATAACTGTGGGATGCTCCCACTCCTTTTGTTAGGTCTTACTCTTCTTCAGGGATTGTATCTGGACCATGACCTAGATTGAGAGGAAGCAGTTGACTAGTTCATATGGATAATCTGGAATAACTGCTGGGTGCTCCCACTCCTTTTGTTGGGTCTTACTCTTCTTCAGTCCCATTTCACTCACCCCTTTGGAGGAGGCCCCTGGTAACTGAAGAAGGGCTTCTAACACTCCTAAATGGTTGTTGTGCCACGTGTACCACACTGGTATGAGTTTGGAGCTGGAAATTTATGTTGACCTGAGAAGTCATTCCAATTACCTCATAAAGCACCTAATATCTTGTATAAGTTTATAAATTTCTTTGTGTTTCCCTTTATGACACAGATGGTGGTGAACATTACCCAGCATCTGGCATGGTAGGCAGTTTAGCCTTCTCTTTTAGCATCCCTTACCCCCTCCCCTTGTTGGTCCCGAAAAATCAGCTTCCCGTAGTACCTTACATACACCCTAGCATCCCCTATCAATTTTAACAAAATCATACTTAGTAACTGCTCATCATTCCATTCCCCCAATTATGCAGCTCTCAGCAAATTATATGTAAAAATTAAAATATCTTTCCTTGGCCTACCTGAGAAAGGAGTCACCAACACTGTAAACTCATAAGCTGCTTACATAATTCTGAATTGTCATCTCACATTTGAGCAACCTGATCAGATGACAGTCTTTTATTATTAAAACCACAATGTAATAATGCTATCAAGTTCAAAAGAAGGAGAAGGAAATAACCATACAGGCTCATACAAAACTTGAGGCAAGTGCTTATATGTTTTTTCCCATTGTTGCTGCCATGTTACGAATGTCAAATCACCTTTACAGTCTCTGCCAGTATTTTGGACAACACTTGTAGAGGGAGTGGGTGTGTTCTGGTGGAAAATGGTGCCTTAGGGTGAGTCAGAAGCCATTTGAAGACAGTAAAACTGCTTTATTACTCCAATAGCTCATAGAACATGCTGAAGCCCACACCCGACATTGCTGGAAGGTGAGCCTTGACCCATGGAACTGGCAGCAAAGCATCATAGTAAGACACCTGCAGCTGTTATACTCAATGTGGCCCAGGCACCGTGCGACACTGTGTAGTCAACATCACAGGCCAATGAACAAGATATGTCAGGGCTGATGCAGCAGGCAGACGTGGCCCACCAATTACGAGATGGCTTGCTATCGGCAGCTGTTGCTGGCAGGTTCGCCAGTGGCTCAGTGGCAAGGAGAGCCTTGGTTTGACCCTAAGTCTGTCACATGTTGGCTTCACCCTCTGCAGATGGTCCTGGCAAGATGTCTGTGGAGCAGACTGGCATCCCAGTGGAGCCAACGCTGACAGATGCTGACTTAACACCCCAGGTCGACAATATGCCTGGCCGGACAACCAGTACTTATGCACACCAAAGCAGGTTTATTCTGGCTTCATTGTTGCAAATGTTACATACACTGTTGCTGAAGTGCCCTCAGTTTGGGTAACTAGCCAGGCACTGAGCGACACACGGGTGGCGGCACATTGTACGTGCTGCTGCAAGTGGCCCTCTCTACACCATCAATCCCTCTAGTCTATTCCCATTCCATTACACTGGAGAGAATTTAAGGAGATTGTTTCACATGCATATAATAGGAAAAAATGGTACATACAGAATGATTTGAGTCACTCATACTTCTGTTCATAGCCTTACTGCCTATCATATGATATTGTTAACGTAGTCTGTAAACCATTAGAAAAAAGTTGAGGTTAATAGATTACTGAAACCTACACCAGTTCAACTATGATGCCATAGTAAACCACTATTAAAACAACTAGTGGCACAGCATAGGTAATGAGCCATCACCAGGTGTTGAAGTGTGGAGAAACATGCTCTTGAGTGTTCAGTGCTCTATGGCTGACTACAGAGTTAAACCAGATGGTGAATATGAGCCTCTGCTCGTAGATGATGCAAGTAAAATCCAACAGATGATCCTTATTAACAATACATAAAATTTATAACAGAATGAACCATAGACTGTGCAGTTTGAATCTCACGCATATCTGTTGTATTGTATGTAAAGGGTTAAATTCCATAGCCCTGTGGATAAAACTTTCCCATCTCAACATAGGAAAGGCAAAGGCTGGTACTCTATTTCAGGCCTCAATAGATGAATTATGTGAGTTTATCTTTATACCACTCAGCTCTCAAGCTGCGAAAATTTTTCACTTATCACTATCACAAGATAGGACTTTTGTGAAAATGTGTTTCTATAATTACAATATTTAAGCCATCTTGATGGAGTAGTACAGGCAGACAAATATCAAAGAGGCTTCCAAACACATCATGGTGCAATTACTGCAAGAACTGAAATAACTGATCCAAGGAAAGCTATGGGCAGACATGAATTGACCATTATAAAACTGCTTCACTTCATTTCAGCATTGGGTTTGATAACTATTGACTTTGATACATTACTTCATAAAATGAAACAGTTGAATTTCTCAAACAATAGGCAACCAGCTAGGAAACAGATACGAGTTAGTCAACTGTAGAATTGAGTACTCGTGGAAAAATGTGCTCACAGGAGTCCCACAAGATTCAGTCCATGGTCCATTAGTTTTCTACATCTTTATTAATGTGATCATATGTTTACTACATTCTTATTACTACCATTTACATACTGACTAGCCTTTTCCTCATGGCTTGACAACCAAGGGATGTGGCACAGTGGTTAGCACACTTGACTTGCATTTGGTAGGACGATGGTTCAAACCCATGTCCAGACATCCAGATTTAGATTTCCTGTGATTTCCCTAAATCGCTCCAGGCAAATGCCAGGGTGGTTCCTTTGAAAGGGCATGGCCAATTTCCTTCCCCACCCTTGACGCAGTTTGAGCTTGGGTTCTGTCTCTAATGACCTCGCTGTCGACAGAACATTAAACCCAAGGTTCCGTCTTTCTTCCTTCCTATGGCTTTGCTTGCACACTTGTTTGGTACATACAGGATGATTCAGGAGGAATGTCACATAATTTGTGAGATGATTCTACTTGTGAAAATAAACTGAAAAAAGTCCTATGAACATGTGTCTGATTTTTGATCGTTACAGAACTGGAGCATGTTGAAGACTACACACTTCCATGAATGTTTATGAAGACAAGTGTGAATATTACTTAATGAAAGGCTGTGCAGTTGCTGTGGTGGACAGAATAATTGTGTGACAGATGACTGAGCCATCCTACAAGAGGTGTTCAAGAAGTCCACCACCCAGCTAAATGCACTTGTCAAAGTGTTGAAGGGTGTGTTGTATCACACATTGAACATCATCTCAGTGGGCTCTAATGCTGTCAACAGTATTGGTGATGCGAGTGACAAATTCTTTACAGGTATTCACCTCCATAGCGTACACATCCCCCTTTAACCAGCCCCATAAACAGATGTCTAATGGGGTTAGATCAGGTCATCTGGCAGGCCAGTAAATTGGTCCACCAAGGACAATCCACTGTTGAGAAAATGTGTTATTCAGATACTGGGATACTTTTCTGCTACAATGATTTGATGATCCATCATGTTGAAAGTACATTTGCTTCCCTTGCTCTTATGTCAGATCTTTCAAAAGTGCAGGTAGGTCTTCTATCAGAACATGTGTGTATGCTGCAGCTGTTACACAATTTTGCAGGAACAAAGGTGCTGTCATCAGGCCATCAAACATACCACACCAGATGTTCACTGAGAACCTTACTTAGAATCTTGTTTCCATAGTGTCATGTGGATTCTCTATTGCCCATGTATGAGAACTGTGGGTTTTCATGCTACCATTGTGTGTAAATGCAGCCCCATTTGTAAATAAAGTGTATTGGATGATGTCTCTGTGTACAAGCAACCATTCATAAAATTATTGTGTGCTTACTGAATCACCTAGATGCAGATGTTACGCAGGCTGCACATGGAATGGATACAAGCCCTTGGAATGTAATGTGCGCCCCACTCAGTTTGTGGAATATCGAGCTGACGCCTGATGCACCATGTACTGCTGGTGAGATGCCATTGTACTGTTGCAATAATGTCTTTTCTTTCCTTAACTGATCGGATGGCCTCACATTCTGATGTTGTGTGTACACTGGGTAGTATTCCAGATTCACATAATGTCTGAAAAAACCTGGGAAATATTCTGATACAGCGGGTTTGTCGATCAGGAAAATGTCTGTGGCGTTCTGTCACAGCCACATGGGCACTTTCATTGCAGTACTCATACACACCCCCCCATGAACCATGGACCTTGCCGTTGGTGGGGAGGCTTGCGTGCCTCAGCGATACAGATGGCCGTACCGTAGGAGCAACCACAACGGAGGGGTATCTGTTGAGAGGCCAGACAAACATGTGGTTCCTGAACAGGGGCAGCAGCCTTTTCAGTAGTTGCAGGGGCAACAGTCTGGATGATTGACTGATCTGGCCTTGTAACATTAACCAAAACGGCCTTGCTGTGCTGGTACTGCAAACGGCTGAAAGCAAGGGGAAACTACAGCCATAATTTTTCCCGAGGGCATGCAGCTTTACTGTATGATTAAATGATGATGGCGTTCTCTTGGGTAAAATATTCCAGAGGTAAAATAGTCCCCCATTCGGATCTCCAGGCGGGGACTACTCAAGAGGATGTCGTTATCAGGAGAAAGAAAACTGGCGTTCTACGGATCGGAGCGCAGAATGTCAGATCCCTTAATCGGGCAGGTAGGTTAGAAAATTTAAAAAGGGAAATGGATAGGTTGAAGTTAGATATAGTGGGAATTAGTGAAGTTCAGTGGCAGGAGGAACAAGACTTCTGGTCAGGTGACTACAGGGTTATAAACACAAAATCAAATAGGGGTAATGCAGGAGTAGGTTTAATAATGAATAGGAAAATAGGAATGCAGGTAAGCTACTACAAACAGCATAGTGAATGCATTATTGTGGCCAAGATAGATACGAAGCCCACACCTACTACAGTAGTACAAGTTTATATGCCAACTGGCTCTGCAGATGACGAAGAAATTGAAGAAATGTATGATGAAATAAAAGAAATTATTCAGATTGTGAAGGGAGACGAAAATTTAATAGTCATGGGTGACTGGAATTCGAGTGTAGGAAAAGGGAGAGAAGGAAAGATATTAGGTGAATATGGATTGGGGCTAAGAAATGAAAGAGGAAGCCGCCTGGTAGAATTTTGCACAGAGCACAACATAATCATAACTAACACTTGGTTTAAGAATCATGAAAGAAGGTTGCATACATGGAAGAAGCCTGGAGATACTAAAAGGTATCAGATAGATTATATAATAGTAAGACGGAGATTTAGGAACCAGGTTTTAAATTGTAAGACATTTCCAGGGGCAGATGTGGACTCTGACCACAATCTATTGGTTATGACCTGTAGATTAAAACAGAAGAAACTGCAAAAAGGTGGGAATTTAAGGAGATGGGACCTGGATAAACTGAAAGAACCAGAGGTTGTACAGAGTTTCAGGGAGAGCATAAGGGAACAATTGACAGGAATGGGGGAAAGAAATACAGTAGAAGAAGAATGGGTAGCTTTGAGGGATGAAGTAGCGAAGGCAGCAGAGGATCAAGTAGGTAAAAAGGCGAGGGCTAGTAGAAATCCTTGGGTAACAGAAGAAATATTGAATTTAATTGATGAAAGGAGAAAATATAAAAATGCAGTAAATGAAGCAGGCAAAAAGGAATACAAACTTCTCAAAAATGAGATCGACAGGAAGTGCAAAATGGCTAAGCAGGGATGGCTAGAGGACAAATGTAAGGATGTAGAGGCCTATCTCACTAGGGGTAAGATAGATACTGCCTACAGGAAAATTAAAGAGACCTTTGGAGATAAGAGAATGACTTGTATGAATATCAAGAGCTCAGATGGAAACCCAGTTCTAAGCAAAGAAGGGAAAGCAGAAAGGTGGAAGGAGTATATAGAGGGTCTATACAAGGGCGATGTACTTGAGGACAATATTATGGAAATGGAAGAGGATGTAGATGAAGATGAAATGGGAGATATGATACTGCGTGAAGAGTTTGACAGAGCACTGAAACACCTGAGTCGAAACAAGGCCCCCGGAGTAGACAACATTCCATTGGAACTACTGACGGCCTTGGGAGAGCCAGTCCTGACAAAACTCTACCATCTGGTGAGCAAGATGTATGAAACAGGCGAAATACCCTCAGACTTCAAGAAGAATATAATAATTCCAATCCCAAAGAAAGCAGGTGTTGACAGATGTGAAAATTACCGAACTATCAGTTTAATAAGTCACAGCTGCAAAATACTAAAACGAATTCTTTACAGACGAATGGAAAAACTAGTAGAAGCCAACCTCGGGGAAGATCAGTTTGGATTCTGTAGAAACACTGGAACACGTGAGGCAATACTGACATTACGACTTATCTTAGAAGAAAGATTAAGGAAAGGCAAACCTACTTATCTAGCATTTGTAGACTTAGAGAAAGCTTTTGACAATGTTGACTGGAATACTCTCTTTCAAATTCTAAAGGTGGCAGGGGTAAAATACAGGGAGCGAAAGGCTATTTACAATTTGTACAGAAACCAGATGGCAGTTATAAGAGTTGAGGGGTATGAAAGGGAAGCAGTGGTTGGGAAGGGAGTAAGACAGGGTTGTAGCCTCTCCCCGTTGTTGTTCAATCTGTATATTGAGCAAGCAGTAAAGGAAACAAAAGAAAAATTCGGAGTAGGTATTAAAATTCATGGAGAAGAAATAAAAACTTTGAGGTTCGCCAATGACATTGTAATTCTGTCAGAGAAAGGACTTGGAAGAGCAGTTGAATGGAATGGACAGTGGCTTGAAAGGAGGATATAAGATGAACATCAACAAAAGCAAAACGAGGATAATGGAATGTAGTCTAATTAAGTCGGGTGATGCTGAGGGAATTAGATTAGGAAATGAGGCACTTAAAGTAGTAAAGGAGTTTTGCTATTTGTGGAGCAAAGTAACTGATGATGGTCGAAGTAGAGAGGATATAAAATGTAGACTGGCAATGGCAAGGAAACTGTTTCTGAAGAAGAGAAATTTGTTTACATCCAGTATTGATTTAAGTGTCAGGAAGTCATTTCTGAAAGTATTTGTATGGAGTGTAGCCATGTATGGAAGTGAAACATGGATGATAAATAGTTTGGACAAGAAGAGAATAGAAGCTTTCGAAATGTGGTGCTACAGAAGAATGCTGAAGATTAGATGGGTAGATCACATAACTAATGAGGAAGTATTGAATAGGATTGGGGAGAAGAGAAGTTTGTGGCACAACTTGACCAGAAGAAGGGATTGGTTGGTAGGACATGTTCTGAGGCATCAAGGGATCACCAATTTAGTATTGGAGGGCAGCGTGGAGGGTAAAAATCGTAGAGAGAGACCAAGAGATGAATACATTAAGCAGATTCAGAAGGACGTAGGTTGCAGTAGGTACTGGGAGATGAAAAAGCTTGCACAGGATAGAGTAGCATGGAGAGCTGCATGAAACCAGTCTCAGGACTGAAGACCACAACAACAACAACAACAACTCATACACAAATAACATTTCTACATGGGTGAACATATGAGGCATGTCAGTATTCACAGACACCATGGACTTGCTCAATTAAACAGTGCTCATGCACAAAACACACATGGCCTCACAACTGCTCACTGATTAAACTCATGATTGCACACCAGGTATACCTGCAGCTCTTGTTTTGGTGCAACTTCACAGTGCTCTCATTTGTTGGAGAACCCCTGTACCTCTTGTAGGATGGATCAGTCATCTGTCCCACCATTATTCTGACCACAACAGCGCCTACACAGCATTTTGGTAAGTAATACTCATACTTGTATTGATATTCATTCATGGGTGTGTGAAGTCTTCAACCCTCTCCAGTTCCGTAATGATAAAAAATTGGACACATGTTCATAGAAGTTTTTCAGTTTATTTCCACATGTAGAATAACCTCACAAATCCTGTGACATTCGTCCTGAATCATCCTGTATATTGCACACATCTCCTCCTCCCCCTCCATCTGTGTCCACTTCTTCCTCACCCCTTTCTCTCTATCCATCTTCCATCTCACTGTGTCGCTACCGATATCCTGCTCCTCCCATCTCTGTCCACCTCTTCGCCCCTCCTCTGTCCTTCTCCCCCCACGTCTCCGTTCATCTCCTCCTTCCCCCCTCTCTCTGTCCATCTCCTCCTCCTTCCTCCATCCTGTCCACCTCTTCCTCCCTCCTCTCTTCCTTTTCATCTACACTTCCTGCTCCCCCTCTGTCCATGTCCCCCTGTCTCCATCTCCCTTTCCATCTCCTGTCCCCACTGTCTATCAAATGATCCTGCCCCCTCTCCCTATCCACCTTCTCCTCACTACCTCTCGTTATTCATTTCCCCCTGTCCCCTATCCCTATCCATCTCTTTCTCCACCTCTCCCCATCCATCCCTTCCTTCTCCACACCCTGACTCTCCTCTTCTTCCCCCTCTCTCTGTACATCCCCATCCTGCTCCCTCCTCTATCCATTTCAACCTTCCCGGTGCTGTGGCCATCCGCATATATAGTCCTTGCAAAATGAGTCAATAAATCAGGCCAATACTACTCCCACAACACACCTGTTGTACACAGAAATCTACACCTTAGGGTCTTCAACACCATTTTTTTCCATCTGACATATAGGCTGCCCATGCAAAACATGTTGATAAAGCAGCCTGTTAGTAATCCATCACAACATGGCTGCTGTGCAGAGCAACCAGCATGTCAGGAGCTAGAAAACTGTTGCTTGTCCCTAATGTGTAGGCTGCAACAAAAAGTGGTCCGATAAAGCTGCCTGAGAGTATCCCTACACCAGGGCCGGCGCAAGCCCAAGTACCGCCCCGTGCGAGCTGCTAAATTGCCGCCTCCCCTTTTTTTTACAAACGTTTGTGGAACTTTATTTAAACAAATCTGTAGTAAATGTCAGCAACCAACCGCAATTTTTGTCTTTACTTTTCAGATCTACCTAGGTTTCGGCCACTGAGTGGCCAGTCTCGAAGCTTTTAATTTGTAATACATCTAAACCGTCATGTTGACAGTTATGTTCAGCATGACGGTATAGATGTAAACATAGCTCAAAGCACTGAGAATAGCCACACTGTGCCCGAAATCTATGTAGATCTGGAAAATAAAAACAAAAATTGCGACTGATTGGTGACATTCTGTACAGATTTGTATAAAACAGTCGCTGGGCACCAGTTCAAAAATGGAGTCAAACCTGACTGAAGAAATCTAGCTAATTTTAATAAGCCTTGTGAATTTACAAAAATGTTCAAATTTGTGTGAAATATTATGGGACTTAACTGCTTAGGTCATCAGTCCCTAAGCTTACACACTACTTAACCTAAATCATCCTAAGGACGAACACACACACCCATGCCCGAGGGAGGACTCGAACCTCCTCCGGGACCAGCCGTACAGTCCATGACTGCAGCGCCTTAGACCGCTCAGCTAAGCATGAACTTACAGTTAACGTAAATAAACATTTTTCAATGGTTTTGAACAGATAATGTATTCAACAGAAAACAAAACCTATTTATAATTTAACGATAATTTGGTTTGAACAATAATATTTGCAATAACTATTTAATGTTGAACAAAATAAGAAACAATACAGTACATAACCAAGAGACTGATCATAATATAAAAATTTAAAAAATACTAGACAAATCGAACCTTCCTGGCTTTTGCTTGTGCAAACTCTTTCACACGATCTGTATACTTTAAGTCCTCTGCAAGCTCGTGCTCAATCGATATTGTTGCAAGATCATTCAAACGAGTTTGGCTCATCATTGATCGGAGGTATGTCTTTATCAATTTCAGTTTTGAGAAACTCCTCTCTCCACTCGCAACTGTCACTGGGAGTGTTAGGAGAATTCTCAGAGCAATGTTAACATTAGGGCAAAAATTTTGTCTTCCTATAAACCTCAGAGTCTCTTTTGGACTTATTCCAGGTTTCAACAATGTTGAAAGCACTTTTAGCTCTTCCCTCAACTCCAGTACATCAATGTCGCTTGACTCATGATCTTGCAAAATCACTGCAAGGTTTCTATACTTTGTGTCCAGGCTGTCAGGAGGTGCATTCTTCAGCTCGCCGATGTCGTGGAGAAAATCAAAATAATCACAATGAGATTTCAGTTGATTTAATCTCTCATCCAAAGATGTGGTTACTAATCTAAAAGATAACAGTAGAATTAAATCTTGTACCTTTTTTTTGGGTCATCTATTGTCTCATCCCTTCTTTCATAGGTAAAGTGTATTAGCTTCTTACTTCGTCGCCGGGAAACACTTATCCATGGTAATGTTAGATCTTCTAACTCTAATTCTGTAGCCAATTCTTTGTAATCCGTCAAGAAAGAAACAAACTTTTCTTCTGTTCTGCAGGTCTAAAAATATGCTTTCGTTTTTTCAAGCATTTCCACGGCCTCAGAAACATTTATGTCAATGGTCTGGAGCGTCTTACTGACTACACTGATGTGAAGCAGAACGTCGTACCATATTACCAGAAAAGTGAGAAAGGTGTAATTTTTTATTTGATTCGCAAGTGACGTTGCTTCGTGAGCGGTCATGCCATAGAATTCTTCTGATATCTGAACCAGTGCATCATAAACGCCTCCAATTTGAAACCTCAGGGAGTAAGTGCATCGATGCGACTTTCCACCTAGAATCGCTCAGTGGCTTCAACGACAGGTTAGGCAGATACTTCTTCAAGACATCCCAACGATGAACGGAGGACGAGAAGAAGTCATACATGCTTTTCCCTGTCGAAAACATGGAAACAGCATATTTAGAAGACTTAGGGGGGTCGTTTACAACAAGATTCAATGAGTGACTGCTACATGGTACATAAAATGCTCTCTTGTTCATATCTGAAATTCTTTTCTGGAGACCAGACTTCTTTCCTTTTATGTTTGCTCCATTGTCGTATCCTTGCCCTCTCATATTACACAATAGGATTTTTTTATCCTCCAAGAACTTGAGTACTACCTGCGTCAAAGTCACGCTTGAAGAATCGGGCACTGACAGAAATCCCAGGAAATGCTCCCTAATTCGGCCATCGTATACCCTGTCGAGTCTTGTCTTCTGGACGAAACGTACCACAACTGTCATCTGCTCAACTTTTGAAATATCTGGTGTGCAGTCCAGAATTATACTGTAATACTTTGCAGATATCATCATTAATAGAATGTTGTTGGCTATAGATGATCCAATAAGATGAATTATTTCATTCTGTGTTTCTTTTCCAAGATGATGATGACCCTTGTTCTGACCTTGCTTTGTTCTGTGCAGGTGCTCCACCAGCACAGTGTCGAACTTTCCGAATAATTCAACGAGTTTCAGGAAGTTTCCGTTGTCAGGCTGAAAGAGTGTATCTGTACTTTCTCTCAAAGGCAGACATTGCCGACCCAGGAAATGAATTATTGCTATTAAGCGCTCAATAACATTTTTCCAATGTTCGCTTTCAGTATTCAGAAGCCTTTGATGATGGGCGTCGACAGTTCGTGAGTTTTTCAGTCCCTCGGAAAACACAATCCACTTTTTATGTGAATTCGAATGCTCGGTAGACTTCCCGCGACTTTCGAGATACGAAGCAAGGTGCCGCCAGTCGCTTATACCGTTCTTTGCAATTTTTACTGTAGATGACGAAAAAAGCTTGCAACAAAAGCAGAACACAGCATCCTTGCTCTTTGAGTACACCAACCAATGTCTATCTGCTGCTTCTAAATTCTTCAAAGAATACCTGTAGTGCACAGGGCTGAAACACCGGTTGTCGGCGTTTTTAGGACATTCTTCAGCTTTCTTAATGCGCTCGGGAGGACCTCTCATGACCAAAGTCGTTCGAATGCAGTCGGTAATAATTTCCGGCCATCTTCCGGGATCTGAGTCAATTGTGTCTTCCAGTTTAGGCTCGCGTTCAATCCCTTCTCCGGTGGTGAGTACCTCGGCTGATGTTCCTCCGATATTTTCCGAATCGGGTCGCCTAATTTCAGTTCTGCTTGATATTTCAATCTCGGAGATTTCGTCACAAAGCAGGTCTTGAGTCCAGACGAGATCTGTTGAATGGATGGGCCACCGTCAGCATTTCTACTGTATGCGGTGGTCGCAGTACTGTGTTCGTGAACTTTCTGGTCATGTCCTGAAGATAAAGATGTAGCTGCAGTAGCTCCACTAGTTTCTGTACTTCCAGGATATATTTTTCCACCCTCGCCGCTGCTAGGTCGTTCTCTCTTTGGCTTGAAATATCGTTTTAGTGCATCCTTTTGCTTCTTATCGTCATCTTCCTTCAGCGCCCGTCTTTTCCTATATTCGCTGCCAGACAGTCTTTTTCTACCGTCGGACATGTTGTGATCCAGCCTGTAAAGAACGATTACGTGAAACTAACTGTTGATGTCAGTGTACAAACTTTATTTGCAACACACTTCGCAGAGAATTTCCGAGATGAAGTCATAAGAATTGAGCCGCGTGTGCCGGCCGGAGTGGCCGTGCGGTTCTAGGCTCTGCAGTCTGGAACCGAGCGACCGCTACGGTCGCAGGTTCGAATCCTGCCTCGGGCATGGATGTGTGTGATGTTCTTAGGTTAGTTAGGTTTAATTAGTTCTAAGTTCTAGGCAACTGATGACCTCAGAAGTTAAGTCGCATAGTGCTCAGAGCCATTTGAGCCGCGTGAAATTGAATTTCAGGCCGATTTTCACTACAGACGCAGGTGAAATGGTCAAAGAGTGGAGCGCAAGACATTGGAGAGAGGAAGAATAACGAGATGGAGTAACATAATAATGCAATACATACACACCCGGGCATAGACGGGTACTAATGCTAGTCGAAATATAACTCACTGCACTGCGGTTGTTCATTTCAAAGAACTGACACTCGACATCTGTCGTAATTTCCATGTGTCACTTCTTTCGTGTCTGATTATGGAATAAGGGGTAACAAATTAGTCATCGCCGTATCACTTCACTTTTCTTCGCTTTGTTTTCATTCTAGCTATTGCGACGACGCGTGCTTATTTGCTGACTTGCCAATTTCTGAAGTAACAGATCATAATAAAAATAGAATTTTTCTCCTTCAAGATTGCAGAATAGGAAAATTTAACTTATAAGTAACGTGCACATGCAATACAAATTGTACGTTATATGAAAAGTACTTACCTATTACATCCCAAGTTGCAAGAAATTCGGACGCACCAATTCTTCTGTTCTTACGAAACGCAATGAAAGTGCTTCTGACCAATGTTGACTCCCTCGGCCAACTACCGAAACGAATTCTGTAGTTTTCGTTGTAGAGAACGCAACAATACCTATCTGCTGGAAAGCGAAGTGGTGACGCGGCAGTGATGAGGTACAGCGAGGCTACGGTTAAACTAGCGCCCAAGAAGAAGAAGCAAGAAACTCACAGTAAGCATCTGATCGATGATATGGGTAAATGTATTATCAGGCATCAATTTCTATGGCATTACGACCAATAGAAAGAAATACGAACTTTACGAAAACTGCACAACTTTTGTCAAACAGAAATGAGCTTCAAAGCTAGCAAGGAAACCTTTAGAAGCCATGTTTTGTCTATGGATTTTCGTTTTAGAAGGTGTCAATATTAACGTTTTGTTTTCTGAGGACGCGAGGGCATTGTTGCCGAAAGACCATACTTTCTCAGTTTTTTATCAGAATCAAAGCGATCAGTAGTTTACTAAGATGAAACATGGATTCACACGCATTATACAGTAAATAAATGTTGGCAAAGTGATAGTGTGCGTGTAATATTGTCACACAAAAGTGCCGGTCAGAGTTTAATTGTTGTTCATGCAGGCGGAGACAGGTGTTTCATGGCTCGAAAACCAAAACGTCCGACTGTCACTCAGAAACGGATAGCAAAAATTTTGAAAAATATTTCGAAACCCAACTTATGCCAGGCTTATTAGCAATGTCTTTATCCCTTGTAATTACTCGCAGCGTATTTACCCATTCGGAATACTTCTAGCCATTGTAGGCGTTGGACATGTTTGACTGCAGTTACGTTCAACCATTTTTTTCCATAATGCCGGAAGGATAAAACACGCGGAATATTGCTTCAGGCTTAACATGTAACCGCAATATCGAACATTGCATTCGAGTTTCCAAATTAGATTTCGTCTTCTGCAAAATTAGTTGTGAGTAAACGCTCGGCGCGTGACAGGCTGGCAGCGCTCCACTCATAAGAATACTGGCGTGTACGCCAGACTGCTTCCCCTCTCTGTTCCTCCGGCGTAAACACGACGGTGCTGCCACAGTGGCGAGGAACAAATTAGTCCTCCTCCCTCCCCTTGTTCAACAGGCACGGACGGCAGGTAGTCGAGGCGCCATGCCACAGTGCCCGAAGCCGCTCCCTCCGAGTTTTGGTTTCGAATCACCTCTTGGGCATGAATGTTGAGTTTGTCCTTTTTAAAAAAGGGGGGGGGGGGGGAATTTGCCGCCCTCGGAAAGTGCGGCCGCACGTTTCGCACGTGCCTTGCGCCGGCCCTCCAGAAGGCATTTGAAAAATTGAAAGAACTAGTAGTTTCAGATCCAGTACTCGTTTTTCCGGATTTGAAGAAAGAGTTTATCATTTCGTGTGATGCTTCAAATGAGGCAGATGGTTTGCAGCGGTGCGGTTCCTTTTGTCCTTTTCACCTACACCTATCTGTGAACTTGTTGCAGCAGCTCGCCAGTAGGAAAGCCAAGCAGAAACCTCCCGTACTGCAACTCGCACCAGGCTGCATACAACGTAACTATTCTAAGAGCCAGGAAAAGGTCTTGATTTTGAATGAAAGGTGAAAATACTGGCAGAACTTCGGTATATTCTGAAGTCAAAAATTACACGTTCACTGCCAAGCCCGTGCTAATCCTAACACAGTCATGTACAAACCCTTTCATTCACGTTAGCAAGTTTATGGTAACGTATTTCCCGAAATGTGAACAGCTACTAAGCACGGATTGTTCTTAAATTAAAATGCTCGCCACACTATTAAGTTAATAGGTGTCTAATGCACTCAAGCTTTTGTTCACCGATCTGCTAAATATGCCACGCAGAATTATTGTCTCTTCTCATACACAAAATTTCTTAAAAAGTTCGTATTTTCTAAAAAACACACCTCAATAAATATGCATTCACTTTATAACATTTCTGGAACATGTAGCACAACTAAAACGGGCAAATTATAACTCGCTTCGGAGCTCATGTTACACACAACCGTACCATTGAAAGGCTAGGCTCTACTTTAGACTGCTGTAAGCATTCTGTATCTCGAAGAGAAAAGACGCGCGAAGAATACTCCGTTCTGATTGGTCAGTTTTCTTTAAGGCCACTAGAAAAACATTATTCTCCCGCGTTAGTCCGCGCTTTTCATGAGTAACCAATCAACAAATAAGACACTTTCGAACTGCACTTTTTCCCAAAATAAATGTTTAACATTCTGATATTTTGTTTATACTTTACGTTATTAATTATTGTCATTTGCATTCGAATCATCTTTCATTTTACCATGAACTTAACATATTATGATACAAAATTACCAATCGTCTGCATTCACACTGTCTTACAAATTTCTCAAGCTGGTTCGTACAGCGTTTATCAGTAGAACAATGATCTACATATTTCCTGCAGACCACATTCACGCATCATTCACACTACTAAAAGCATATATAAAACTGTACAAACATAAATAAACAAAAAAGCCTTCAAGAAATAAACAGAGCAATTCACAAAAACATTCTCTTGACCTATTTCTTGAATGTCACTGTGCACTATTGTCCTCTAGCAGATGAAAATGAGAACAACGTACTCGACTGAACCTGCTTCAGACCATCTGTCACTGGGCACGCATAAGTCATTCTCCCGATACCCAAGCCCTAGGCAGAAGCGATATTTAGGTTGTGTTTTGAGACAGATGGTAGATGGTCAGGAACATCAAGGCAGTTAAACAAGGAGGAGCGTAACTACTCAGCAACGGAGAAAGTTATGTTGACGGTCATATATGGTGCTACGTATTTTCGATATACTTGTGTGGTAGAATGTTTAAGGTCGTGACAGATCATGTCTCATTGAAATAGTTGCTTCGTTTGAAAGATCCATCTAGTAGATCAACTCGTTGAGCACTTAAGCTTAGTGAATTCGAGTACAAGGTAACCCATAAGCCATGGAGATCGGACGCAAATGCAGATTCGTTAAGCCGTGGGGCAGCAACGTTAAGTACGCTACGGAAGAGCTTTGAAGAGTGGCAGAAGGCACAGGCAAGGGATAAGGAGTGCCAGGCATTTAAGTCACAGCCACATTTCATTATGCACGAGGATTTGTTGCGCAGAACGACTAGGTGTGGACCATGTGTGGTGGTTCCAGAGGGTTTTCAGAAGGAATTTTCGCAGCAATCTCACAATATTGTTGTGACGTCATGGTGGGCGACGGCGATGGACAGACATGTAGCAGAGCAGTTTTGGTGGAGGAACAGGAAGCTTGACGTGGAGCCGTATGTTAAAGTGTGTGCCATGTGGTCAGAGGGTCGACATTACTCATCAGAAAGTGTCATTACAAAGATTAACAGAGGTGTCCAGTCCATTTTTTATGGTAGGGTTGTACGTGCTCGGGCCATTTAATAAAACATCTGCAGGAAATAGGTTCGTTCTCACGATCATCGATCATTTTTCCGATTTTTGGCAGTGGTGCCGATGCCAGACCAACGCGCTAGTAATGTAGCTCAGGCGTCAGTTCAGTGTGCCAGAGGCCATAATTGCGGACCAAAGTACGAGTTTTGTCTTGGATTTAATGAAACAACTGTGCCACACGTTGTACATAAGGAAGTTACGGACGAGTTCGTTTCATCCGCAGGCCAATTGGAGAACGGAATGTGTGTGCAAGACAACTGCAGATTATGTTGAGCTATTACATAGGTTCCAGGCACGGCGATTGGGACGCCTATTTACCTTATGTACAGTGTGCTTGTCATTCCAAGGTTCGTACTCCAATGGGCTTGGCGCCATTTGAGGTGGTGTACTGCAGAAAACTGCCATTTTTCTTTGACGTTTTGATACGTAAATTAGGACCAGATGGTGAGTCCATGAGGAAGTTTGCCAGAAGAATTAGGGATATTTGGAGGATTGTGCAAAAGGCAAACATGAAGGCGCTAGAACGCCAGGATCATACGAACAGACACATTGGTAAATTGCTGCTACATCGCGTAGGGCAATGGGTAATGGTCACCAGTCCATATACGTCGAAGTATAAAATGAAGAAATTTTGAACAAAATACCAGGGACCATACCAGGTCGTAGAAATAACCTCACTGGTCAATGTGAAGACACATTACCCACAAAAACGTCTATTATTCACGTCAGTCGTGTAGAACTGTTTAAAGGAATGGTAGAAAGGATACCACAGTTATTGGCAACCAACCAGGAGATCAAAGGTACAAAGGGTAAAAATACAGAACCTGGAATTGGTGAGCAATGTGAGGTGCATGATGTGTTGTATAGGTTCAGATCGCATAAGTAAGCTGTACAATTGTAATTTGTTAGTTTTTTTATTTGGTATATCAGGAAGTATGTCTTTGTATTGCCATTGAGGTGTTTGTTGTTTTTTAGCTGAGTTGTTACTTTTTCATATCATTATTCCTGATATTGTTTTTTTGAGGATTGTGCGTTCTCGGGAAGATGGAGGGGGTGATAGCGTAATTTATGATCTGTCTGGGAGGTCAAGTACAGACTGATATGCGAACATTAGAAGCGAGTTTGTTTCTGGGGGAAAGTAAATAGAGGAGTTACGGGAAGGAGCCTTTCCCAGCCCAAATGTACTTCTAGAGGATGGGTACACATTGGTTATACTCTGTCTTCACAACGGAAACTGTATGGTTGAATTGCTACAAAGGAGGCAGCTCGAGCTTATGTGAAGCGGAATGATCATCATGGCACAACTTGTGAAGTAGTCGGGATGGATTTTCGTCTTCCAGTTACACTTAGAGACTCAGTAGATACGACATTGCCACAGATTAAATTGTATTGGCAGAACGATCTCTGGAGGTATTACCCCTTCAAAATTTTACGTATTTAAATGACACATTCAATCCAGAGCTTTTGTAGTCGTTGGACGTATTAATAGAGTCCCAGAAAGAGAGAATTTCGATTGAGCAAATGTAGCAGCTAGTCCATGTGTTGTGGTACAAGCTCTTCCATAACAGTCCACGTTAGCCTCACGGCTTGTGAAGTACAAGTTCCACTATAAATACTACTCTCCCGTAGCTGGTGATGACAACTGACAGACGCCAACTAGAATAGTAACTGAGCTAGTAATTGATCTGACTGTGACTGTGACTGACTCAGCTCACTAATGACTGACTGGGCTAGAGACTGCGACTGACTCTGTCTGCAACTGGGCTGTCTGTGACTGACTGGGACCTCCGGTCAGCAGCAGCGATCTAAATACTGGTAGTCAAGAGGGGTTGGCCGCTCGTTGCTTGCAAGTCTGTCTTTGGCCTCTCTCCTGATAAGCGCATTTGATTTAGCGCCTATTATCGATCTTCTTGCAACCTCTTTACCGACCGGTGTGCCGCCGTCAGCTTATGCCAGCGTATTTCCCCCATCCCCCAAATGCCGCACCGTTGTCATGTAGGGAGGCTGTGAACGACAACAGGGAGGGAGGCAGGACACTGGACATAGAAATGAGTCGGGAGCTGTGACTATGGAGGATGGCGCACTCTTGGCCCCGCCATCTGGCTTGCGAGGCAAGAGGAATATCTTCCGAAACACTACTGCCAGGGCACACGTCCAGACTTAAGGATGACGGCGACGGCGATGGCGGGTCCAGGTCCACGGGGTCGGAAAGTCGGGACAGGGTAGGCGAGGGCGCATCGTCCATCCACTTCTCTTGGAGTGCCATGGTGGCACCAGAGGGCGGCTGCGAAGGCTGCACGGCCCCAAGAGGCTGTGAATCTGGGGTCAGAAAACCAGCAGAATCCCAGGGTAACCGAGCGAGGTGGCGCAGTGGTTAGACACTGGACTCGCATTCGGAAGGACGACGGTTCAATCCCGCGTCCGGCCATCCTGATTTAGGTTTTCCGTGATTTCCCTAACTCACTCCAGGCAAATGCCGGGATGGTTCCTCTGAAAGGGCACGGCCGACTTCCTTCCCCATCCTTCCCTAATCCGATGAGACCGATGACCAAGCTGTCTGGTCTTCCCCAAACCAACCAACCAACCAATCCCAGGGTAAATGACATGCGCGAAGTTGGTTCTGGTGGCAGTGCTGCAAACCATCGGGACCTGCAATCAAATATATAGAAGAGCCAATGCTTTCCTGGCTCACGCCTCTTTCCCAGCGCCCACGATTGCCATAAATCCTGAAAAGAACAAGATCGCGCGGCACAAAGCGATACTTGCGGACCATTGGCGGCGTCGGTTGCTGCCGTGGGTGTAACAAGTGTAGCAGCGTCCGATGGCGGAGACCGTGCAGAAGGGGAGCGGTAGGAGGCCAGAAAGAGTTGCAGCGCCTGTTCCCGTGTGTGGGTGGTGCGAAGCTTGACCATCTGTTGCTTAAAAGTGCAAACGAAGCGTTTTGCTTCTTCGTTGGACTGTGGGTGAAACGGAGCTCTTGTTAGATGACGAATGCCGGTGCATTCACGAAACTGTGGTCCATTGGCCGACACAAATACTTTGGCAAATCTTCTACGCAAATTATGGATGACAATGCTTGAGTGGTGCTACGTGACATGGTAGAGTTCATAGACACTGCAAATGGAAACTTGCTAAAAGAGTCTACCACTATGAGCCAACGAGTGTTCCAAAATGGTCTTGCAGAGTCGATGTGCACTTGTTGCCATGGTGATTGAGACTTAGGCCAAGCTGAGAATGTCTGTGGCGGAGCGGATTGGTTTTCTGCGCATGCGCAACACTGCGACATCATCTGTTCAATGTGGGCCAATCTGCCAAGTACAGTGCCTGCGCGCTAACTGTTTAGTGCGAACAATTCTCCAGTGTCCTTGGTGGGGCAATCGCAACACACCCTTTTGCAACGTTTTGGGAATAAGCACACGCGACTTTCCACTGTCATTCTGAACTAGAATCACACCTTGCTGTACCGAAAGGTTATGCCGACGAGCAAAGTATCGGCGCACAACTGAGTTCTGGATTTTGTTTAATGAACGAGGCCAAGGCGTGGGAATGTAAGCAACAAAATCTTGACGTCTTGGTCTGCTTCCGTGGCCTGTGCAATTTCTCTGTAGTGCAAGGGAAAAGATTCCAGCAATTCAGAATCCTGCGCATCGATTTGGCAACAAGATGCGGCAGATGCATCAAAATCAGTGTCTGGGCCAATTGGAAGGCGAGATAGGGCGTCTGTATTGCTATGCTTTGCCATAGGTTTGTACACAATTTCATACTGTTGCTGCAAGAGCAACAAAGCTCAACGTTTCAATTTTTGAGCAGTGCGTGTCGGAACCGGCTTTGATGGATGAAATAAGGGCTGCGAAGGCTTGTGGCCTGTCACTAAACAGAACTTGCGACCGTACAAATAGTGGTGGAACTTGGCCTCTCCATACACAATAGCGAGAGCCACTTTTTCTCTTTGAGAATATGGTTCAAATGGCTCTGAGCACTATGGGACTTAATATCTGAGGTCATCAGTCCCCTAGAACTTAGAACTACTTAAACCTAACTAACCTAAGGACATCACACACATCCATGCCCGAGGCTGGATTCGAACCTGCGACCGTAGCGGTCGGGCGGTTCCAGGCTAAAGCGCCTAGAACCGCTCGGCCACACGGGCCGGCTCTTTGAGAATAATTGCACTGAGTTTGAGTTAACAACTTCGAGGCAAAAACAATAGGTCTGTTTTGTGCACCAATTCAGTGCCAAATCCCAGCACCGATTCCGTAGTAAGAATCATCGACTTGCAAAACTATTGGTTTGGCAGGATCAAAATGCACTAAACATCTGTTACTGAGCAAAGCATTTCTGAGTTTCTGAAGTGCCTCTTGACAGCCTTTAGTCCACACAAGAGCTACATTTTTTGCGACGCAAGGGATGCAATGGAGCCGCTATCTGAGCAGCATTCGGTATGAACCAAACGTAGTATGTCATTTTGCCTAATACTGACTGCAGTTCAGATACATTGCGAGGAACAGACAAAACGGATTGCAAGCAAATGAGATTGGAGGAGGTGCACACGTTGACTGTTTATCACATGACCTAAGTACTGTAGTTCAGTTTGAAAAAAGTCACATTTTTCGAGACGACACTTGAGTCCTGCTTCTGACAACACGCGAAAAAGAGTCCGCATATTGGCAATGTGTTCCTCTGGTGTACGACCTTAAACGACAATATCGTCAGGGTAATTTGAACAAAATGGCACTTTTGCATACAGCTGCTCCAAATAACGTTGAAAAATGGCGGGTGCAGAAGCACTGCCGAAGGGCTAACGCAAATACTCGAACAGTCCTAAGTATATATTTACAACAAACACTTTCTGTGATTCTTCATCCAGTGGAATCTGCAGGTAGGCATCACCCAAATCTATCTTAGAAAAGTAACGTCCTGCACCAAGCCTGTCCATGAGTTCCTCAGGGAGATGTAACGGATAAGTGTCAACTACTGTCTGTGCGTTGACTGTAGACTTGAAGTCAACACAAATGCGAATGCGACCAGAAGACTTAGGCAACCAAGCGAGAGAACTTGCCCATTGACTAGCCTGAATGGAAGCAATTATAACATTATCTCGCAATTCCTTCATTTCACTGGCTACTTTGCCTCTTAAAGCATTTTGAACGGGGCATGCCCGAAAAAACTTAGGCTGTGCATTGTCTTTCAATGTAACATGCGCTACAAAGTTATTAGCTTTTCCCGTTCCTTATGAAAATTGTTCAGGAAATTCTTTACGCAAGCCAGCTACACTGTTTTATGCTGCAGATGCTGACACGAAAAGTACATTGTCTTGGATGCTAAGTCCAAACAAACCAAAGGCATCTAAAATGTTCTCGCTGTCTCCTGATTTCAACACAGTAAAATTCACTGTCCTAGTGTAAGATTTGTAAGTGTCAGGCAAGCTACACTGTCCAAACACTGGAAGTTCCTGTCCGTTGTAAGCAGTGAGGTGCTTGCTAGATTTAGAAAGACGTGTTGAGCCTAACTGTTCGTACGTGGCACTATTAAGCAAAGTTACTGAGGCACTTGCGTCTAACTAAAAGTTCACACGACGGGCAGCAATGAGTATTGAGACAAATAGTTTGTTAGAACGTCGTTGCACAGCACTATGGCGAGAAGGAGACACAATCTTAATCTTACTTTTGTCAGAACCTGTTGTAGGTTTGGAATACACAGCGTTCGCTGCATGTGCACGAACGTGTTTTTTTTCTGGAAGCGGGCAAAATTGGCGTGCTTGTGCCTTTGCAAACAAACTGCTTGGACATGATTCAAATGGTTCAAATGGCTCTGAGCACTATGGGACTTAACATCTGTGGTCATCAGTCCCCTAGAACTTAGAACTACTTAAACCTAACTAACCTAAGGACATCACACACATCCATGCCCGAGGCAGGATTCGAACCTGCGACCGTATAGTAGTCACGCGGCTTGGACATGGCCTTTTTTCCGCACATGAAACAAGTTGCGTTACGTGATGGGCAAGCCTGTCTTTTATGGCGAGCAAAACATCTAGGACAAGGCTTAACTAAATTCACAGGTCTGTTTACCTGTCTACGTGGCTGTCCGCGCGGTTTTGTACGCGCTCGTTGTTGTGGCTGCTTGTGGCGATAGCGAGCAAGGGGCGACTCGACCCTGCAAATCGGGGCCTGGTCAAACTTATCGGCGCTGTGACACCCGAATCATATAGCTCTACGATTTGAAACACTTAAGGAAGTGATGGATCAGAGAACTTGAGGAACTGTTCCTGTACTCTACTATCTGGGACATTGAATATTATTGCGTCCCTAATCAATCAATCACTGTAAAAATTGCCACAACTGCACTTCAACTTACACTTCTTAGTCACGCCCGTTAATTCTGCATACCATTGACAGTATGTCTGTTCTGGCTTTTTCTGCAGGCGAAAGAACTGATATCTAGCTGCAGCTACTTGGACCTGCTGGTCATAATGCTGATTAATGCAGCAGTTACTTGGTCATAGCTGAATTCGTCGGGAGAGGCAGTTGGGAATAGTTTTTGTATTAACCTGTACACTGGGGACCCCGCCATCGAAAGAAAGTATTCTAGCTTTACAGTATACTCAACACGCTGAACTTGACAATGTGCTCGAGCCATTCCTGTTCGGTGTCGTTAAGTTGCCGGAACGGTGGTAGGCAGGTCGGCGACACTTATTGGGCTGATCTGTTCGTCCATTGTGCGGCCGACGCAGCTTGTGCAGCCACTAGTTGTACCGTTGTCAGCAAGGCAACAATTTGTTGGTTCTGAAACTGAAAAGCTGGTGTTAGATCCATCACATTAATCGACTGCGGCTGAGACACGGGGGCAGGGGGTGGAAGGGGTGGGGTAGCCATGGTTTACACAAATACATTACAGCAAAAGAGAAATTAGGTACTTCTGCAGTTCCCCTCCTGGAATACAAAAATGGCTCTGAGCACTATTGGACTCAACATCTGAGGTCATCAGTCTCCTAGAACTTAGAACTATTTAAACCTAACTAACCTAAGGACATAACACACTTCGATGCCCGAGGCAGGATTCGAACCCGCGACCGTAGCGGTCGCGCGGTTCCAGACTGAAGCGCCTAGAACCGCTCGGCCACACCGGCCGGCCCCTGGAATAAATGCAAGAATAAAGAAACTAATTAGTAAAATGATCACCCCTGCTAGCTAAAACACAAAAGAAGCAAGCAAAATCGTTGGCCAACGTGAGTGGCTTCGATCTGCACGGAAGTTTCCTTGTCACCTCTTAGCCGGCCGCTGTGGCCGAGCGGTTCTAGGCGCTTCAGTCCGGAACCACGCGACTGCTACGGTCGCAGGTTCGAATCCTGCCTCGGGCATGGATGTGTGTGATGTCCTTAGGTTAGTTAGGTTTAAGTAGTTCTAAGGTCTAGGGGACTGATGACCTCAGAAGTTAAGTCCCATAGTGCTCAGAGCCATTTGAACCATTTGAACCATTTTTGTCACCTCTTTTGCGTAGTCTGGAACCGCGCGACCGCTACGGTCGCAGGTTCGAATCCAGCCTCGGGCATGGATGTGTGTGATGTCCTTAGGTTAGTTAGGTTTAAGTAGTTCTAAGTTCTACGGGACTGATGACCTCAGATGTTAAGTCCCATAGTGCTCAGCGCCATTTGAACCATTTACTTTTGCGTCATCTTTGACACTGTGGAGTCGTGTACCAGGGAAACAACGGAGAGGATGTTGTTTGGTGTCCGGTATCCTCCTTCTACAATACAACTGCATCCATGTATTAACGGGGTTCTTTATTCATCAGAACAGGAAGCTACTTATCTTTAAACTAGTCCATGTGTTGTGGTACAAGCTCTTCCATGATAGTCCACGTTAGTCTCACTGCTTGTGAAGTACAAGTTCCACTATAAATACTACTTTCTCGTAGCCGGTGATGTGAACTGCCAGAGGCAAACAGGAATGGTAACTGAGCTGACTGCGACTGCAACAGACTCGGCTGACTGAATGACTCACTGGGCTAGAGACTGTGACTGACTCTGTCTCCGACTGGGCTGACTGCCTGTGATTGACTGGGACCTCCGGTCCGCAGCGGTGATCTAAATACTGGCGGTCGAAAGGGCGTTGCTTTGGCCTCTCTTCTGACAGGTGTGCTTGATTCAGCGCCTGTTATCGATCTTTCCTTCCAAGAGGTTTGTTGCTGCTTTCTTGGCAGCTAATTCTTTCTTGATAATTTTTTCCCTTTTTTATACATTCGCTGTCTTTGAGAACTAACCTCAAAGGAGAGAACGTTAGAGTAACAGAGTGACTTTTTCGCTTCGTATTTCCCATAAAATTAATCACTGCAGCTTAGGGAATTGGCGATAGCTTACTCAACACTTGAGAAAACGTTTTGCCAACTTTATTTCCTGGTGACTTTCCAGAGCACCCACGAACTCAGTCAAACTATCTACAGTGTACACACTAAGCCCTTCAGATTCTGAAGGGGTGTTCTGTTTCTCTAGTGGGTAGATTCTCTGTTATGGTATAGGCCAAGTTATGTCTGGACGAAGCCTGTGGATTCATCGTTAGTGTTGGTATGATTGACCTCTTCATCTTCATGATCACCTATCATGAAAGAGTATACAGTCTAAGACGGTTCACAGGCCTCTTGTTTAAACTTAGCTGCATTTACTTGGAAGATTCCAGTACTTTCAGATCCAGAAACGCCTTTCTCAATTTTTGCCACTGAATATGTCAGAAATGTCATATAGTGTTATCTTTCTATATAAATTTGATCTTATGAGTTTGTCAAATTCCTTACTGAAAACATCTTTCAGTGCACCAAAAAATGTGATGTCAAGAGGTTGTATTTTGTAGGATGTGTGCAGAGGAATTGATGACTGATGAATGTGGTTTTGCCGGCAAAACTCATACGAATCCAGCGATATGTGACTTCCATGATTATCGAGTTAGAGCAGAAGCACTCACACTGTACACAACCCTAATACTGAGTCATCTTTCCCAGCTGATCACACGTCCAATTTGTTTTTGACCTCTGGCCCTAAAATATGACAGAGTTTCTGCACTGAAGAAATAACAGCCTCGTTCATGTTGAATATTTCGTGATGGTTCAAATTTATATTTATCCATAATTGAATTTAATTTTTTGAAAAAATAGTTCAACCTCATTTTTATTAGTATTGTTTAAAAACAGTCTTGGTTGCAATTTTAGTTTTTTTTGTTTTTCAACGACGCGTTTCGCCTTATTTAGGAATCTTCAGGTTATATTTTCTAGATGGACGCGAGGGGCACCAAGATCTGCATAACGCGTTCCCGTTCACAGGAGCGAGTGACAGAGTAAGATGGGTGCTCAGGTAGTAGGCACAAACCAGTATGAATACTTGTTGCAGGCAGTTTGCGCGAAGAAATTTGAAGATTTATTCTTCGAATCCCGATAGTCAAACTTCCCCTGCCAATGCAAAGAAATTTGAGGATTTATCCGTCGAAACCTGATAGCCAAACTTCGCCTGCCATCAAAAAAGCAGATAAAAAATCGCTCGAGGCCTTCTTAAGAGACATTCTCCACTTCTTCCGATCTAAATATGTAAGCGTAGACCAGATATGATTTAAACACAAAGAAATAGTATCGACAGCTATTGAGATACAGGGGCCAGAACCGCACAATAACTCTGAAAGAGTGGTTCGGGGTGGGCCGGCGGAGGGGTGAAGTGGACTGCGGCGGTAGTCGTCGTGGGGTTGTGGACCACTGCGGCTGCTCCGGGGACGGAGCCTCTCCGTCGTTTCTAGGCCCCCGGTTAACATACAATACAATACAATGTTTCAGCATTTGTCATGGGTATCTCCCTCCAAAGACATGCATTACATGTGAGCTGGCTGAATAACCTGGTGTGGCGCGAATAGTCACGTCTGTCCTACCGTGCTCTTTGATTGTGTTGTTAGGTATGTGTCGGAACATAAAGTTAGTGTTCTTGGCGTCTGGTCGATGTTAAGCACAGTTCTGAGATATATTATGTCGGATTTATGACTAGATTGGAGAGTTCTGAGGAAATAGCATGTTGTCCTTAACGGTGGGTGCTATCATAACGGGGGGGGGGGGGGGGGGGTTCGGTGCTATATTCGCAATTTTCGACGCAAAATTCAGTGTTGTCGGTACAATATTCGTAATATTCCTTCATTTCAGCACCAAATTCACTTGAAAATTCAATTATTTGTTGGATCTATGCACTATATTGTGTATGTGTACGTCCTACATTCATGGCAAGTTGAAGTATCACGCCATATGTATTGTTTACGACTACGAAAACTATTCACAAAATGGTCAGCTGAGTGCAGTAGTAGCTGACTGACTCCATGCACCTGTGGTGTGTGGCGGAGGCCTGCGACCGTCTGGCCACGTATTAGGAAGTCCTGTTGTCTGTCACTGGACCTCTCTGTTTGACATTCAGTCAGTATGTGTTGCAGTGCTGTGTCGCTGACCACAGATACAGTTATCTGTTGTCAGTTGTCACAGCACTCTGTTGTGAAGATAGTTGAGTTTTTTCGTCGTGAAATATATCACGCAAAATCATTACATGCCACTGCTCTCGTAAAAGTGCCGTTCTTTTTCGTAATATTTATGTACTGCGATTTTGATGGTTACGATTCACCTCGTCACTTCATACAAATGCATTTAGGTCGGCCGCGCAGGAGTCTACATCTGCATCTACAAGATTACCCTGAAATTCACAAGGAAGTGCCTGGCAGAGGATTCATCGAACCACCTACAAGCTATTTCTCTACGGTTCCACTCTTGAACAGCGCGCGAGAAAAACGAACACAAATCTTTCTGTGCGAGCTCTGATTTCCCTTATTTTATTATGATGATCAGTTCTCCCTATGTCGGTGGTCGACAACAAAATATATCCACACTCTGAGACGAAAGTTGGTGACTGAAATTTCGTGAGTAGATCCTGTCGCAACGGAAAACGTCTTTGTTTTAACTACTGCCACCCCACTTCACGTATCATGTTTGTGGCCCTCTCTCCCCTATTTCGCGATAGCACAAGATGGGGTGACGGTCTTTGAACTTTTTCAATGTCCTCTGTCGATCCTATCCGATGCGGAGCCCACATCACACAGCAATACTCTAGAAGAGGATGTGCAAGCGTAATGTAGACAGTCTCTTTAGTAGACCTATCGCATTTTCTCTGTGCTCTGCCAATAAATCGAAGTCTTTCGTTTGCTTTACCCACAACATTATCTATGTGGTCGTTCCAACTTAAGTTATTCGTAACTGTAATCCCTAAGTACTTAGTTGAATTTAAGGCCTTTAGATTTGTGTGAGTTATCGCGCAACTGAAATATAGCGCATTCCTTTTGGTACTGATGTGGATGACTTCATACATATTATTATTTAGAGTCAACTGCCACTTTTCGCACCACACAGAGATCTTGACTAATTCGTTTTTCAATTTCTTTTGATCATCTGATAGGGGGTGGAGATTAGTGTTTAACATCCCCTAGACAACAATGTCAAAGAGATGGAGCACAAGCGCGGATTAGGGACGGATGACGAAGGAATCGGCCGTGCTTTTTCAAATGAATCATCCCGGCATTTGTCTGAAGTGATTTAGGGAAATCACGGGAAACCTAAATATGGATGGCCGTACTCAGGGTTGAAACGTCGTTCTCCCGAATGGGAGTCCAATGTGCTAATCATTGCACTGATCGTCTGAAGACTTTATAGGACGGTAAATGACAGCATCGTCTGCAAACAATCCAAATCCTAAATCGTTTATGTAGGTCAGGAACAGCAGACATCCTATGACACTTTCATGGGGAACGCTAGATATTACCTCTGTTTTATTTGATGACTTTTCGTCAGTTGCTACGAACTCTGACCTTTCTGACAGGAATTTACGAATCCAGTCGCACAACTGACACGATAGTCCACAGGTATGCAATTTGATTAGAAGTCGCTTCTGAGATATAGTGTCAAAAGCCATTTGGAAATCCAAATATATGAACAACTTGACATCCCCTGTCAATAGCACTCATTACTTAGTGAGAATAAAGAGCTAGTTGTGTTTCACAAGAACGATATTTCTGAATCCGTGTTGGCTGTTGTTCAATAAATCGTTTTCTTCGAGATAACTCATCTCATAATGTTCGAATACAGAATATGTTCAAAAATCCTATTGCAAATCGACGTTAGCGATATCGGTCTGTAAATCAGCGGATAACTCCTCTTTACGTACTTGGGTGTTGGTGTGACTTGGCAACTCAAGTCTTTAGGTACGGATCTTTCTATGAGCGATTGGTTGAATATGATTGCTAAACATGGAGCTATTGTACCAGCATATTCTGAGAGGAACCTGACTGGTATACAAATAGGAATGGAGGCCTTTCCTTTATTAAGCGATTTAAGCTGCTTTACTACATCGAGGATATTTACTTTAAAGTTAGGCCAAGCGGTTCTAGGTGCTCAGTCCGGAACCGAGCGACTGCTACGGTCGCAGGTTCGAATCCTGCCTTGGCATGGATGTGTGTGATGTCCTTAGGTTAGTTAGGTTTAAGTAGTTCTAAGTTCTAGGGGACTGATGACCACAGATGTCAAGTCCCATAGTGCTCAGAGCCATTTGAACCATTTGAACTTCTAAGTTACTCTTGTTGTGGTTGTTCTTGGTTTGAATTCTGGAATATTTACTTTGGTGAAGGAATTTTGGAAAACCGTATTTAGTAACTCTGCTTTAGTGACACTGCCATCAGTAACATCACCACTGCTGTCGCGCGATGAAGGTATTGATTGTGTCTTTCTGCTGGTGTACTTGACATACGACCAGAGTCTCTTTGGATTTCCTGCCAGATTTAGAGACAAAGTGAAAAGCATTTCCCATTGAAGTTCGCGCACCATTTCGAGCTTCTGTAAAACTTCGCCGATCTTGAGGGTTTTGCGAACAGTGTTATGATGTGTTTAGTGTACCATGGGGTATCAGTACTATCTTTTCTTGCCGGCCGGTGTGGCCGAGCCATTCTAGGCGCCGTAGTCTGGAACCGCGCGACCGCTACGGTCGCAGGTTCGGATCCTGCCTCGGGCATGGATGTGTGTGATGTCCTTAGGTTAGTTCTAGGGAACTGATGATCTCAGATGTTAAGTTCCATAGTGCTCAGAGCCATTTGAACCATCTGAACTATCTTTTATTAATTTATTTGGCAAATGTCTCTCAATAGCTGTCGATACTATTTCTTTGTGTTTAAATCATATCTGGTCAACGCTTACATATGTAGATCGGAAGAAGTGGAGAATGTCTCTTAAGAAGGCCTCGAGCGATTTTTTATCTGCTTTTTTGCGTTTATTTTTGTTGGTTTTGGGTGTTACGGTATTCAGCCTCGCTACAACTGCATTGTGGTCACTAATCCCGCTACCCATCATGATGCTCCCTATTTGCCCAGGATTATTTGTTGCTAAGGGGTCAAGTATGTTGCCTCAATCATTTACACTTTGAATGAGCTCCTGAATTAACTGTTCAAAACTGTTTTCTGAGAACGCATTCAGATCTATTTCGGAGACTCAAGTTTTCTTTGAGCTGTTCAGCAATTGTCCCAACTGAGACGGGGGTCGGTAAAAGGAACCAGTTATCAATTTATACCAGTTGTCAGCTATAACCTCTACCCAAACTAACTCACAGGAACTATCTACTTCGATTCTACTACAAGGTGAACTGCTTCTGACAGCAATAAACACTCCACCATCAACTGTATTCAAGCTATCATTTCTGAATACGTTTAGGTCTTTTGTAAAAATTTCGGCTGAACATGTTTCCGGCTGTAGCCAGCTTTCCATAACTATAAATATTTGAGCTCCAGTGCTTTCTATTAGAGCTCGGAGCTCTGGTTCTTTCCCGACACAGCTACGACAGTTTACGACTGAAATACCGATTGTTTCTAGGTCTACGTTCCTGTGTTTGTCCCGTACTCTTTTAGACTGATACCCTTTCTGTATTTTCCCGAAATGCTCTAACCTAAAAAAACAGCCAGCTCCTCCACACAGCCCACACTACCCATGTCGTCGCTTCCTGTGTTTAGTGGACCCCTGATCTATTAAGTAGAACCCAGAAAGCCACCATCATATGGCGCAAGTCGAGAATCTTCAACCTAAGGGGATCGCAGGACCGTTTGAGCCTGTGATTCAGACCTTCCACTCGGCTCTGTACCAAAGGACCGCAGTCGGTTCCGTTGACGATGCTATAGATGGTGAGCTCCGACATCATCTTGCAAACAAGACTGGCAATCTTTACTATTTCATTTGTCACTCAAAACCAGAGAGAACATCTTCGGATCCAAAGCGATACACATCATTAGTGCTGAGAAGAGCTACCACCTGCAGCTGGCTGCACTCTGTGCTCTTCATGGCATCTGGTAGAATCCTTTCCACATCTGGAACGACTCTTCCCGGTATGAACATTGGATTCCCTCCCCTCTTTGGCAGCTGTATACCTAATGGGCCCCACTACATGCCTAACGGAGCCGCCAACTACCAGTAAACCCACCCTCTGTGAATACGCAGACCTTGATGGCCGAGAGGCTCCCTCTGGAACAGGGCGAGCGACTTCATGTTCCTCAGGGACTTTTTCAGCCACAGATAGGGCTTGAAACCTGTTCTTCAGATGAACCAGACTGACCCTCTGATCGTCCTTCTGGGAGCTGTCAGCCGATCGCCAGTCTGTGGGGCTTACCCCGTTGCTGGCCCCACGGGCGAACCCACTTACGACAACCAGGGCAAATGTGAGAGGACGTTTGAGTTTGACAACCCAGGCAATGGCTACAGTCTTTGAGAGGCCCATGACGCACCTACCTTTGGCTGTCTGCGGCGCCCGTGATGACGCCTCTCACCAGCAACACAACAGTAACACCAACAAAGCAACCTGCGGCCAGTGCGGATGAGTAGACAAGTCAGCCACTAGCTTTGGTTTCGTCCATACTCTCCACAGTAGGGGGCAACATGACGCAACTCAACAACGACAGTGGAATGGACTTCACGATGGAGAATAGAAGCGGTCCCGGCACCATCCGCCAAAGGAAATTGCACAGTTCCACCTCAAAAAGCATATGCTGTGCCACAAACTTGCCCCTTAGAAGAGCAGCTGCAGCAGGGAACATTCGCTGACGACGATCACCAGTCAATCACGACAAAAGAAGTAGAGATGTACCAACAGTTCTCTGAAGACGATTTTACACACTTTCAGGACGAAGAGGACAATTTTATTGCTGCCCAGAATAAGATCCACCACAGGAAGGGTTCAGAAGAACTACACAACCCACGCAAACGACCCTTTGACAAGACAGAGACGAAGAACAAACACCAAAAATTGCGCCAAGGTGCAGCAGCAACTGAAAGACAAGAAACTAACCACCTCAAACCTCATTTGGTGCCACAGGTGACCATTTACGATACACAGGATTACCTTGAACTCAACAAGGTGCTCAGCTCGCTTTTGACGGCGGTCTGAAGTTAATTTATCATCGGGACAGAATAAAATACCACTTCGACAAATTCACAGACGAGCAAAAAGCCATTTCCTCTTTCGTCAACGACTACATCCATTTTTTCACTCTGGAGGACTAGGAGCTCAAAGTCGTCATTAAATAACTGCCAGTACAGGTTCCTGAGAAGGAAGTGCTCAAAGCTCTACGAGAAAATGGCTGCAGCGCCATCGATATACATCAGTACCACAAGAGAGACGAGAAAATAAATAAAATCGTCCCGAGATCGGCCTACGGTTACCGAAGGGAAAGGATAACCATAAGATCTACGATCTGAGTTATCTCCTCTACTTGAGACTGCGTGCAGAAACTTACAAAACAAAGGACAGCCCAGTCCAATGGCAAACTTGCCAACGGTGGGAACACACGGCTAATTACAGCTGCCTCCTACCGAGATGTCTCCGATTTGACAGCTATTATAAATCAGAGGACTGCCAAGTACAAAAAGCAGGTATACCTACATGCGCCAATTGCGGAAAGGACCATCCCACGACCTACCACGTGTACGAAACACACCAAGCGCTTCTGAGGAAATTCCGAAAGGAAGCCCGCTCATCAGCCACTATGGCAGAAGACCTGTGTCGTCATAAATACCAGGCAAGAAGAGCGACGCGCCAACGTACAGTGACAAGCCTCGAAAATGGCCGAAAGGGCGACACTCCACCTGGCTACACAAGTGACAAGAGCAGCCCAATCCCACTCGCGACCACAACGACGTTCATGGACTTATGCCGATGTGGCATCCCCTACCCTTCAGAAAACCAGCGGCATTCGCCAAGGACCTCATCTCATCACCAATCACGGATATAATCTGAGTACTGACTTCACTGCATCGAAAACTGAGCACCATTATCTCACTCTTATCAACGCATTCATTTCGCCATAGAATGAACAATGAATCTCTACGATGCACCTCAAAATCTGCATATGGAACGTAAATTTTATTTCAAAACGAAGAAGCCAGAACAAACTGACTTCCTGACATGCCACAGGATTGACGTTGCTCTCATTTCAGAGACGCATTTAAACGAGTCGAGATAGTCCCGAATATGGAAAATGCACGTGTACCGTACAGACCAGGTCGGCCAAAGAGGAAACGGTACGGCCATTTTAGTCAGGAAAGAAATTCATTATCATGAAGAACGACTTCCAAGGCTACGACGATTGGAAGCTTTCTCAATCACCATTGCCACTGCCATGGAAATCATCACATGCGTTGCTGCATACCTCAGTCCAAACTGGTACTTATTACCTGAAGGCCCACGTGACCTCTTCGACGTAACTGCTGCGAAGCAAACTCAACGGTAAGCACACTGTTTGTAACGCGAGAAAAAGTAATCTAAAAGGTCAACAATTATTCAGTCTAGAAAAGGACATAGGCATTACTGTGATCGTTCCGAGAGACCCGACAAGAGTGCCACATTTTGTCCACCAGCAACCAGACGACCTTAATACAGCGGTTCTTAAGAATGTCAACGTCAGCCTCCAACTGTGGGTGGAGATTTATCACCAGATTACAAGTTGGTAATAGGAATACTGGAGAAGTCACACACCCCACTGACGCCACTTAGCACAAGGCAGACAAACTGGCCACAGTTTAAGCATTTTCTGGACAACTATGTTCGGCCAACACAAGACATCTCATCAAGGACTGCAATGGACCCAGCGGTACGGACGTTAACGGCAAAAATCGAAACCACGGAACGCCGGTCATCAACACGAAGTTTGCAACCAGACATCAACTTTGAGGCGTTTCCTCCACGTCTTCAAGGTACCAAGACATAACAGACTTATTTCTGGAGATGGTGGTCTGCTTTAGAAACACTCAGGATAGATGTACAGATTGAACAGCGAACTCCATAAATGTGTCACAGAATGGCGTCAGGAAGCTGGGAAATCAGGAGGTCCGACTTCTTGCTACGAACGCATGACGAGTGGCAGGTGGTGAAGAACCTGCGTCACTAGAAACCACCAAAATGAGCAGTACGTGACCCAGATGGTCTGCTATATGACCCACTGACACAAACGGAACTGTATGCCAACGCAGGTTTTTTTATTTATGCCTCTAGTTCCGTAGGACCAAATTGAGGAGCAAATATCCAAAGTCATGGAACCTGTCAGTACATGAAATTACAACCTAAAAGTAATAACACATAAAAATAAAATGTTTATGAACCTGTAAAAAGTCAATCCATAAGTTTAAGTACACGCTATCAACGATACAAGAAGAATCAGATTAATTTTTCAAGGAACTTCTCGACAGAATAGGAGTGACCTGTGAGGAAACTCTTCAGTTTCTATGTGAAAAGCGCGTGAAATACTGCTAAGATTTTTTAATTCTACTGGTCTCTTATTGAAAATGGATGCACTCCTATCTGCACAAGACTTAAGGAAGTGGGATCCAAATGCAGGCTTGATTTCTGCTGAGTATTAACTGAGTGAAAGCTGCTTATTCTTGAGAATAAGCTAATATTGTTAACAAGAAATGACATTAAGAAATATATATATATATATATATATATATATATATATATATATATATATATATATATATATATATATATATATTGAGAGGCAACTCCATACTCACCGGCACAAGATGACAAGATGACTAAGTCCTACGCTATGAGGAGCAGGTCCGGACAGCACTTATGATCTTCTAGAATGTACCACCGCAATTCCAGTCACAGTTTGCAACTCCAGCGGAAATTAAGAAACTCATCCATAAAACGACCAACAACTCGCCGGAACACGACGTCGTCACCAATGACGACTTAAAACATCTTGCCAGGAAGCCACTGGTCCTAACCACAAGAATTGTCAACAGTTGTCTTCACAATGGATCCTTCCCAGAGACATGAAAGACTGCGATGGTGGCGCAACTGCCGAAACCTGGGAGATATCTTTCACTTCCGAACAATTACCAACCAATCAGTCTTCTACCAACGCTGGGGAAGATCCTCAAACAGATATTGCTTAAGAGACTACGAGACACTTTGGTACAGGCAGCGTGGCCTCTCTGGAACAGTTTGGCTTCGAAAGTAAACTCTCTGCCGACCTTCAATTCCACTGGATTACCGAAACCATACAAGACAACTTCAATAAACGATATTCGACAATTGGAGTGCCCTTGGACCTTAAGATAGCTCACGGTGAAGTACAGCATGAGAAAATATTAGTCAAGCTGCATCATACACCGACATAAACGGCTACTACGAAAACTGCTTGATAACTTAAATTCAAGATAGGTAATTGTATCTGCGCATCATCTATAAGAACTCTGCCAAGAAACCAGTCCATGCCAGTATCCCACAAGGACCTGTAATCTCTTCAACACTTTTCAAAAAATGGTTCAAATGGCTCTGAGCACTATGGGACTTAACTTCTGAGGTCATCAGTCCCCTAGAACTTAGAACTACTTAAACCTAACTAACCTAAGGACATCACACACATCCATGCCCGAGGCAGGATTCGAACCTGCGACCGTAGCGGTCGCGTGGTTCCAGGCTGAAGTGCCTAGAACCACTCGGCCACTCCGGCCGGCAACACTTTTCAACATCTATACCAACGAAATATCTAGCTCCAAGTGTGTCAGTTAGCCTCCATGCTGACGATGCAGTATTTTTAACAAGTGCCTGGAAATTATGTGAAGGCTTTCCGAGACTGCAGAGACAACTGGATCTCATGAAGCGGTGGGCACTACTACACAAGATTACCATCATCCCAGATAAACTAATGGCCATTATTTTCACAAGATGTCGACCAGTCATCGGTACAAGGCTCCATATCGGAAAACAACTTACTCCTTGGTCCCCAGTGGTAACGTACCTAGTCTTTTATCTAGACATGAAACTACTCACCACGTCATAGAAAAGAAGAAAGCCAGACTAAGAATGTTGAGACCTCTCATTCCCTTCTTCTAGAGTAAGGATCTGAATGTTGCCATGAAGATGAGACTATACCAAGCCACTGCAGAGCTTACACTGCCCTATGGAGCAACTTCATGGGGCACAATATGCGACACCAATTTTAAGAAGCTCCAAATCATACAAAACAAATGTCTCCGATGGACCCTCAGAGCACACCGAAGGATGAGGCAAATGGAATGCCACGATGCACTGCATGAAAAGTACCAGCACCAAAAAGTGAGGGAAGAGGCCCAATAGCTGTTTGACAAGATTGACACGCTATGTCGCACCATTCACCAGTTAGTGGCAATAGGCACAATTCTTCTCCAAAGATGGCAAAAATATAACGTGCCACGATACATCCTGCTAGACGCTCGAGTTGCGTAAGGGGTAAAGATGGTACAAATTTTTATTGCATTTTACTTCCATCATTTTAACTTAGCCTCAGGCAGTGGCGTGAGCTGTTACGTAAACTACTCCGCAGTACTTGTGGCTGGCTCCCACGCTATTACGCTGAGCTAGGGACTCCACAAAGATATTGCTGAGTGAGAGACGCCAACTTTCTGCCTCAAACCCACCAATGGGAAGACTGGGTGCCATCACATGAGGTAAGCGAGAGGGTCGACGAGGAAGCGCTCTCTTGCCTGCCAGCTTTCTTACCCTCTGGACGTGTCAGCCAGTCCTTCCTGTTGAGGGCGAAATGCTCTTTCCGTGCCATGTGTGGTTCACACCATGGCCATAGCCATTTTTAATGAATGTTGTATTCATTAGTGGTAGTTTTTGGGAATTGATTAGTGGTAGTTTTTGCGAATAAAGCCCACCTTTTCCATGAATCATAGCATTTATCAATTTTTGTGTATCAAAAACATCCTGGATGCCCACCTGCCAAACACATAATTCTTAAACTTACTTTTTATTTTGGCCTTCAGGCCACTACATAAGTGCCCACCGCCAGGAGGATGAATGTGCCTCTCTTGATTCTTCGTTTTCCAAGCAGATTAATTGTGTGGTTATTAGTTTACTTTGAACTTAGATGAATTCATCTGTTATTTTTCAATATTGGTTAAAATACAAGTGTACTTCCTACATTTTTCATGTTTCACATCATTTTAACTTGGGGTCATAAGGCCTGTGATATCTGAAGTGGTGTAGCACCATCACAACAGGGTACTAACGTTGGGTACAGAAACTTCTGTACTCCACTTTGTGTTACATTATCAAATCGTAGTATGCACCTCTGTACACAGAGCTGTTATCAGGGGATGGTGGGCTAACTCCTAGTAGCAGGGCTCATATATCTTTTAACTAAATTACATTGTAGGCGTTGCAGTAGCTCCAGAAGTATGCCACATCTGTATGTATTCTTTGCACATCAAATCATCAGACAATGTAAACAAATTTATTCGCCTTATTGTATTTCTTTAGCTCATGGATCAGCATGGATCGAAAAAGAGAATCAAATTTCTTTGTTATTTTGTGTAAAAGAAGCTTTTCATGAAGTGAGTAGTACAATGTATAGAGCTTATATACAATATAAACGCTGTTGTAAAATATGTAATCACTAAAACTTTATTATATTTTAGGACACATATGTAAAACCTTTTGTGAAGTATTTAATCACAAGAACTTTGTTATATTTTAGGCTGCAAATGTAAAACTTGGGAAGAAATCAGCATTACTCTCTGATCATGGACTCAGGCCTGAAACTAGTAACGATAAAATAAAATAACTTCAAAAAAATTGTGGCTTTTGGAAGTATTCACCACAGTATAATTTACAAAAAGGGCTGCAGTGTTCTTTAACGATAATGGATAAAATAAATTTGTATATTTTACGCAGCCCGGCGGCTGACGGCCTGAGCCCTTTCCAAGTGCTAGTGATGGTGTGGCCTGATCCAGCTCTCACCATTTCCATGCTACCGCAGATGGGACAGGGGACAGATATCTCCAATGGTCCAGCGATCATTGCTCCTCTGGAAACGGGCTCTCCCTGGTGTGTTGTTTGTTTAAATAAAGACGTTATTGTTACTATCCTAGTCCCAGCAGTTGTTTAAGCACAATACTGATGTATTTAAATTTAGGACACGTGAGATCCAAACTTAGGGTGGTAATTGTTTATGCTGGATGCCAGTGGGATAGGGGAAATTGTTTAAGCTTAGAACAGCTGGGCTTCGACTTGGAGCAGCCAGTATATAACATTACAGAAAAGCCTGGTGGGCTTCTTGAATTCTGTAATTAGAACAAGTGATATGACAAACATGACTGAAGATCCCTGCATGTCTAAGTGAATAATAGATCTGGGAAAATACATTAAGTGGTTTTTTATGTCGTTGAAAGTACATCAGGAGCCTGGCTACAACCTGTAGGATGAAAAATATCTCCAGACTGCAACTGGTATCCTTTGTGTGACAGACTTGGACCTGCAGCGGAAAGAAACACCTTTAGTCCTAGGACAGGTACATGGGGAGGGAGGATGACCTATGGAGACAATAGCCTTTGTTGCACAATCCCAGGCTCAAACCGGTTTCTTTTGTTGAATTGGTAGACATCGACTTGCACAGCAAACAAAATTTCTTTGTCCTAGGGAAAACGCAGGAAATCTGGCAACAATACAGGCTATGAGAGTATCCCTATACAATCATCTTGAATTTTTGAACTTCCTCATATTTATATGTAGGAAAACAACCCTACTTACACGTTAATGTCATAGGTTTGGAAGGAAAATCTATCAGCAAAATTGGGCTATTTTTGAATTTCCAACCAAATTTTAACTTTACCACCATTTATATGCAGGGCAATTGGCCTATGTCGGAAGGGTCACATTGGGTGGACAGTAACCTTTGTTCCATATCTGGGAAGCCCAGGAAGGAGGGGTGTGACATGAAAAACCACTTAACAGATCAATAGTGGATTAGAGAACTATAGACATTTCTTCCAGAGCAATAAAGTGGGTAACATGAAAAACTACTTCACAGAACGGCAAGAGGGGAGAGGGAGGGTGGTGGCAACCTTTGTTGTGGAAGAACCTGCACAGCCTACTTACTAGTATGATTCGCCTCAGTTTTACAGTGCACCTATTCAGATATCGCTCAAACTCCCTTCTCTCACAGGAATAATCATGTGTGTTACCTAAATCATTTTAAGAGCTGGTGTACATCCAATGAAATTTCAGAGACTTCCAGCAAGATGCTGCAAACCTACATATAAGGAAAACAGCTGTTTTATGGCGGTGCATAAATACGACTAAGAGCGACAGAGTTCAGTGCACTTAACTATTCCATCGAAAACAGTAAATTTAGTAATGATCCAGTGTGTCAGCTGATAAAATAATACAGACAAAAAAAAGTTTTGCATCACCCCGGCTCCGAGAACTCCTGAAGATACAGGTTGACTGTGGATATTGTTCCACGGGCACAGCCTCTTTGACTGTTCAGAGATGTCACTAAAACCGCCAAAAGATGTAAACAACCATGCATGAGCAGCGCCTATTAGACGAAGGGGTCCGACAGCCGATCAGTTCCAGTCATTCCTCCAGGAAGGAGGTACACAGCTCGTGTTGTCTGTAGTTCAACCACGCCTAGACGGCCAATACCGCGGTTAGATCGCGTCGGCATTGTTACTTTGTGCCAGGAAGAGCTCTCAACAAGGGAAGTGTCCAGGCGTCTCAGAATGAATCAAAGCGATCTTGTTCGGACATGGAGGAGATACAGAGAGACAGAAACTGTCGATGACATACCTCGTTCAGGCCTCCCAGCGGCTACTACTGCAGTGGATGTTCGCTACCTACGGACTATGGCTAGGAGGAATCCTGACAGCACCGCCACCATGTTGAATAATGCTTTTCGTGTAGCCACAAGGCGTCATGTTACGACTCAAACTGCGTGCAATAGTCTGCATGATGTGCAACTTCACTCCCAACGTCCATGGCGAGGTCCATCTTTGCAATCACGACACCATGCAGCGCGGTATAGATGGGGCCCAACGACATGCCGAATGGATTGCTCAGGATCGGCATCACGTTCTCTTCACTGGTGAGCCTCGCATATGCCTTCAACCATACAATTGTCGGAGACGTGTTTGGAGGTAGCCTAGTGAGGCTGAACGCCTTAGACACATTGTCCAGCTAGTGCAGAAAGGTGGAGATTCCCTGCTGTTTTGGAGTAGCATTATGTGGGGCCGACGTACACTGCTGGTGGTCATGGAAGGCGCCATAACGGCTGTATGATACATAAACGCTATTCTCTGACCAATAGTGCAACCATATCAGTAGCATATTGGCGAGCCATTCGTCTTCATGGACGACAATTCACGCCCCCATCGTCCACATCTTGTGAATAACTTCCTTCAGGATAACGACATCACTCGACTAGAGTGGCCAGCATGTTCTCCTGGGATGAACCCTACCGAACATGTCTGGGATATATTGAAAAGGGCTGTTTATGGACGACGTGAAGCACCAACCACTCTGAGAGATCTACGCCGAATCGCCGTTGAGGAGTGGACTAACAGTGCCTTGATGAACTTGTGGATAGTATGCCACGACGAATACAGGCATGCATCAATGCAAGAGGACTTGCTACTGGGTATTAGAGGTACCCGTGTGTACAGCAGTCTGGACCACCACCTCTGAAGGTCTCGCTGTATGGTAGTGCAACATGCAATGTGTGGATTTCATGAGCAATAAAAAGGGCGGAAATGATGTTTATGTTGATCTCTACTCCAATTTTCTGTACAGGTTCCAGAACTCTCGGAACCGAGGTGACGCTGAACTTTTTATGATGTGTGTATATTTATAAATTTAAAAATATTGAAATCATCAAATAGTTTACAAAAAATATCAAAATTGTGATCCATATTCATTTACGTACATCGTTCATATTCCTTGTGAGGTACAATGGGTATTTCATTTTTTTACATTAGGTAAAAGCAGTAACACTACAACAACTCCTTTCAAAGCACTGAATGAAATCATTGGCAAAGACGAGTACACGAAACCTCAATAGTAAAAAACAGCTACCACGTTGGAGGAGCCAGGTGATAGATTCATGATAAAAATCGGTTGATCAATTCATGGGCATACAGTTGTTTCACAGATAGGGTGTCCATTTCATTTTCATTGAAAAAGAGGACATTTAAAATAAATTAGAGAAAAACCTGGGACAATGAAGAAAAAAAACGGGACATAAATATTGTATTGACTAAATTTAATAAATATACAAGTTTACCTTTACAACGTGCACTCAGATGATCCCAAATCACTTTTTACAATTATTCTGCCACACTAGCACTGTACTCTTCACTTTTATGTACTTTATCAAGAAGTGCATTTTCGTTTGAAATTGTATCATAAAAGACAGTACACGATAAACCATTAAAGTGTGTTTTGACAATGAGTAAGCCCCTCTCTGTTTCAACTTTCATTCTGTTTTTTTCATCTGACCACAAAGAGTTCACTAACGAAAACACACATTCCACAGCAGCATTTGACCCAGGAATTGCCAGACAAAACTCCACCAAATGAGTCATGTTTTTCATGTTAATGTTTTTACTTTTGAAATAAGCAAATATGTTACACCACATTGCACTAACACTTCTGCTTTAAAAGGTGTGAGAAATGATAAACACCATTCTTTAATATATTCAATTCAAGAATCATAGAAGATGTCAGCATAAATATGAAATTGTTCTACAGTAATTTCACCCTCTTCTTCCAGGTTTCTTAAAGTCTCCTGTACAAAGGATGTGAGAAATCTTTCAGATTTTCAACATTGTAATTCTCCCAATAATTTGTTTATTTCTTGATAAACTTCCACTATTGTGGTTTCTTGTTTCTCAATTCATTTAATTGTTGTGTAGAAAGGTTTTAGCTGGCTAACAAGAAAATGTAGAACAACAACAGACACATGGTTATCAAAGAATTGTTGAAGGATAACAGGACTCTTATCAAGGGAAATGAAATATGATTTCAAAGCTGGAAATATCTCTACAATTCCTTCCAATACTGGTAGTAGAGATAGCCACCTTGACTTGCTGTGCCCAAGTACAGATTTGTATTCAGTTTCAGTAAACTTACAGAATGACTTCAGAGATTCAGTCCTTACTGTACACATGTGGAAATGCTGGCAGATTTTGTTTGCAATTAATTGGCAGTCGATGAGTAGGCAATCTGAGCCAGTTTGTAAGGAATTGTGCACCACATGTGCTGGACAGCCAACACCTACTATATTATTCACTGTGTTCTGTTGCAGTTTATAGAACAAATTGTTTTTTCCTCTCCTCTGCTTACCGCCAAAATTGATGTTAGTTTTGTCTGCAGAAACTGCAATCATCTTTACCTCAAGATCATATTTCTTTAAAACCTCCAGCACATAATTCTGAAGTAAACTTGAAGTTTCTCCAGTTAAATTAACCAATTCGAGCACTTTCATCATGATGCCATTTTAAGGGTTAAAATAACTGATAAGGAGAGGAACCAACTTCGAATCCAGATGATTCGTTGTATCAATCATTACAGAAATGAATCGAGCACTTTTCAGTTCATTTGAAATCTGCTGAGCTGCATATGGTGCAATAACATTTGAAATGATTGCATTACATTTTGTGTGTCCACATGTGAATTTAGGGTTGAAAAGTTTTTTAACAACTGCTGTAGTACAGTCCATTGTCTTAAAGCTATGTTTATGCATTGCACTGTGGTATACAAATGTAGCTTCTTGTGCTGCCAACTGCCTATCCATTTCTGTTACTGATTTTAAGTTTACATAGTAGTCACTCATGCGTTTATTTGCTCTTTTCGTTTGATCACTCATGTGATGTTTCTTCGTCTTAATGTGATTCACAATGTCAGACCTTCTACCATGACCAATAGCAAATTTTGATCTGCACAACGTACATTCTACAGTTTGTCCACTACCAGTGACGAAAGGAAACTCACTTTTTATATTGCTGTTAAAATTACACTTTCGTTTTGGCATAATCTAACAGTGATTGCAGAGTGCAAAACATTAACAGGGTGGTGACGAAAGCCAGAGAGCAAGTATCAGTGCTGTAGAGTATCTCTGGACCAAAAGGACGGATTCAGTGGAGATTTAGAAGAGAAGAATCTTCGTTGTTGTTTGTAACCTTTAATGCATTTAAAATTACTTGCGATTTTTGACAGTTTGGTACATATTTGGGGTATGCTGAAAGTTATCACACGCTTCCTAGCGTAAATAATTGCGCAGTTAATAGCAAGTCAAACAACCAGTAGCGTAAAATACTCTAGCCAAGCGGAATCATAAAAAAACTGGACATTTGAGCGTCCCCAAAAAAACTTTCGGGACAGCGGGACATTTTGATAAAAAACAGGACTGTCCTGGGAAAAACGGGACGAATGGACAACCTATTCACAGAGGAAGAAGCAAAAGATATCTGGTTACTACAAAAGAATTGCGGCAGTGGGCAACAGTTTTAGCAGCTTTATTGCAATTGTAAACTTTTAAATTCAAAGTCTCAAAAAACTCGTGCTATTCTTTCAAGGAGAAACACAAAATTTGGCAGCAATGTGCCATCAAATTCGTCACCACCAAAGACAAGCACACGTTTGGTGAATTATTGCGAATGGCAAGATTGTTTCAAGTTCAAACCTCCACTATAATTCTGGAAGTCAACCCTGGTTTCGTTAGAAATACAAACAAAACCGAATATGAGTATTACATCTCTAGTATGATAATGTTATCATGTCGAGTTGAGAATGTAACAGAAATAACTGTTGGCCAATTGATGCACTTGTACATTCCCAATGAGGATTACTACTTTATGGAAAACTGAGAAGTTAGTGGCTAATTTGGTACCTGATTCCAACAAGATCCAAATCAATAAATGGAATGGAGTCATGAGTGGAATGCAGAATTTGTAAAGCTTGCAAAAGGAATATATTAACAGTTTTTGGATAAAGTTTTGTGACCTTACTTAAAAATGGAGCCCTCTGTGTGGGCAAATTGATTTCTCGTTATATGGAGGGTTGTTTGTCGATGAAATCGAAATATCGATGTGTTTATTGAAAGTACTTCCGCAAAGTGAGCGCCGTTCTGTCATCCCTGTGACATATCCTTTTACTAACAATTGAAGAATTACATTTGCCGATAACAGACGTACACTATTCTGTTCACAAAGCAAAGGGAGACCGCAAGTAAAGGTGGTACAATAAAAATATATGTCCTGATATATGTTTGTTCTGTATGCCACAGATAATCCCTGTTTTCTTATCATGTTTCGTAGTCTGTATGTTATTTTGTAGTGAAATGTCAGTGCATACCATGTCTTCCTGTTGTTTGTGTTTACTTTGTCTTGTGTGTTGGGTGGTTGTTTCTGATGTGTTGTATTGTAATACTGTAGTGTGTGTTGGGTGTCAGCCATATTTTTAGTTTTTGGTTCAATCTGTCTACTGTGTTTATTTTGCAACTATTTTTTGTGACAGTGCGCCTGATTTAGTTCTTGTGTGTAGCTGTCTTTATTCATTGGAACTCTTTAGGTCGTTGTAGGAGGTATCTGAGGCTGACCTAATTTTGAGCTGAGGGATGGTTAAATCTGTTGTTTTTAACTGTACTGGTTGATGTAGGAAAAAACTGCCAAAGATATATATAACACACTGATAACACAATGCAATGGCCCCAAAAGCAGACCAAAGGACAAGATCAGTCATAATGTATAAAAGGCAATACACAAATAACACTGATGTTCATAACACAGAACAGTTAGTCTCAACCATTTTGAAATTAATCACAGAAAATAATTATTTCAAGTTCATGGGTGAAATCTACATCCAACCGGAAAGACTCCCTATTTGATCACATAAAAATGGCGTACTGGACAGAATCTTCCTTAACTACACTCCTGGAAATGGAAAAAAGAACACATTGACACCGGTGTGTCAGACCCACCATACTTGCTCTGGACACTGCGAGAGGGCTGTACAAGCAATGATCACATGCACGGCACAGCGGACACACCAGGAACCGCGGTGTTGGCCGTCGAATGGCGCTAGCTGCGCAGCATTTCTGCACCGCCGCCGTCAGTGTCAGCCAGTTTGCCGTGGCATATGGAGCTCCATCGCAGTCTTTAACACTGGTAGCATGCCGCGACAGCGTGGACGTGAACCGTATGTGCAGTTGACGGACTTTGAGCGAGGGCGTATAGTGGGCATGCAGGAGGCCGGGTGGACGTACCGCTGAATTGCTCAACACGTGGGGCGTGAGGTCTCCACAGTACATCGATGTTGTCGCGAGTGGTCGGCGGAAGGTGCACGTGCCCGTCGACCTGGGACCGGACCGCAGCGACGCACGGATGCACGCCAAGACCATAGGATCCTATGCAGTGCCGTAGGGGACCGCACCGCCACTTCCCAGCAAATTAGGGACACTGTTGCTCCTGGGGTATCGGCGAGGACCATTCGCAACCGTCTCCATGAAGCTGGGCTACGGTCCCGCACACCGTTAGGTCGTCTTCCGCTCACGCCCCAACATCGTGCAGCCCGCCTCCAGTGGTGTCGCGACAGGCGTGAATGGAGGGACGAATGGAGACGTGTCGTCTTCAGCGATGAGAGTCGCTTCTGCCTTGGTGCCAATGATGGTCGTATGCGTGTTTGGCGCCGTGCAGGTGAGCGCCACAATCAGGACTGCATACGACCGAGGCACACAGGGCCAACACCCGGCATCATGGTGTGGGGAGCGATCTCCTACACTGGCCGTACACTACTGGTGATCGTCTAGGGGACACTGAATAGTGCACGGTACATCCAAACCGTCGTCGAACCCATCGTTCTACCATTCCTAGACCGGCAAGGGAACTTGCTGTTCCAACAGGACAATGCACGTCTGCATGTATCCCGTGCCACCCAACGTGCTCTGGAAGGTGTAAGTCAACTACCCTGGCCAGCAAGATCTCCGGATCTGTCCCCCATTGAGCATGTTTGGGACTGGATGAAGCGTCGTCTCACGCTGTCTGCACGTCCAGCACGAACGCTGGTCCAACTGAGGCGCCAGGTGGAAATGGCATGGCAAGCCGTTTCACAGGACTACATCCAGCATCTCTACGATCGTCTCCATGGGAGAATAGCAGCCTGCATTGCTGCGAAAGGTGGATATACACTGTACTAGTGCCGACATTGTGCATGCTCTGTTGCCTGTGTCTATGTGCCTGTGGTTCTGTCAGTGTGATCATGTGATGTATCTGACCCCAGGAATGTGTCAATAAAGTTTCCCCTTCCTGGGACAATGAATTCACGGTGTTCTTATTTCAATTTCCAGGAGTGTATCTTGAAAACCAGATCTTTGAAGGAATAAGAAAACCTAAACAGAGCAAAGAAGTATATTTGTATCACTATGTTGATGAGATAATTTGATTGTTAGCTGCAGCATATGACTAGGTATTTCAGTTACACAGAGATGTCAGTGCTACTACTGAAACAGTGAATAAAATAAACTTTCTACACTTCACAAACTAAAGCAAAAACCACAAACACTGGTTCTCAATATATATAAAACCTACATCAACCAAACAGCAATACACACCAGGTCTAACCATTCCACAGTATATGAACAGCCCAGTCTCACATACCTCCTATATAGGCAGTTTCAGTTGATACAGATACCTACACACAAGATATCAAAGAAATTGCCATAGAAAATGATTACTGAATAAACAAGTGGGCTGGCCCCAAATATCATCTACTACTAAAACAAAAAAAAGTAACCAAATGCTATCAATCCCACATCCCTAGAATGAGTCAATTATAAATTTTAACCAAATATGAAAATGCTTGATAAGCAGTTAATTATAGATTTTCAACTCACAACAAAATCTCATGCATGAAAAATTTGTAAAAAAGACTTTAAAAATATGAACCTAATAAAAATATAAACCAATTTTTTTCATTTTTTAAGAGCTAATAAATTTTTTATTCTATCAGTTAGCTCTCCAAGTCTAGTATTCAAACATTCATAACCTATATAACTGGATTTTTCGATTCTTAAGAATCTAATTTCTTTAGTTTTCAGTTTTCTTCAAATCTATTAATTTTCTATTCTTTAAAATCTATTAAAACTTTTCCTTAGTAATAAGTGAGCAATTCAATAACTTCACTCTGGTTGAATGCCCCACTTATCATTAAATTCACTATTTGAAAAGAAATTTCACTCTGCTCAGATTTGTCACTACTGTAAAAGAAATACTGTAACAGGATATTATAAATTATGAAAACATAATTTAGTTAATCCTAAAATTAAACACATTATCATCATCGATACAACAATGATAAGAAAAACTTGGGAACAATTACCTTATTCTAACATTGAAAATAGTGATGTAGTTTTAAAATTGTGTATATACTAAGACGGTATCTGTTCTTTCAGACATGTCCAAAAGAACAGATACCATCTTAGTATATATATAGTTAAGGCTCACTAGCCACTTGACCATATTCTTCTTCTGTGCAGATGCACAAACAGTGCACGAACTCTTACGGGAATTGGCAACATGCCGCAAGTAATGAGTATAATCGGCGGGGGCACTACGAATGTAGTGTGGGACAATACGTAGAGAATGTGAGTTTCGCGGGAAGCGCGCCAGAGATAAATCCCTGCAGTCGCACTATCCTCTGTGTCCTGGGTGGCTCAGATGGATAGAGCGTCTGTCACGTAAGCAGGAGATCCTGGGTTCAAGTCCCTAGTGGGGCACACATTTTCATCTGTCCTTGTTGACGTATGTCAACGCCTGTAAGCAGCTAAGTGTGTTCATTTCATTGTAATTACAAATGGTGAACCTTGACAATTCAAAAATATATTTTCTTTTTCTATTAGTATATATTTTGGAAAACAAAACAGACTTAAAACTAATAATCATTATTTACTCGATAAAGCATTTGAAAATTGATTATAAATTACAAATTTCGAAAACAATATAGACTCAAATGGAGCCTAATCATTTCTTTAATCTATCCATACCAAAAGTTATGTAAGTAGGGAAAGAAAATTTAAGATATGTAAAGATATTAAAGTAATTTAATTATATTGATGTGAGTGCAAAATGTGCACCAATGATAAAGTCACGTAATTTGGGTATCAAACTCACAATTACAGGATTTCTTGAGAAAAAGAAACATCTAAATAATTTAAGGGGAAACAAAATATTTTAAGGCAAATGTCTAATTTTCAAAAAAATGGGCCACAATGGATGTTACATAGATTTATTGGAGTACATTTCACAATTATCGATATCTTCCATTGAGAGATTCACCTTATATTGAATGACCAGAGAAAATAATGGCTAAGCAAACTTGTACTAGTATCAAAAACAATGATCAAAAATATTTTCTTCATTCGTAACTTCAGTATTAAATCCAGTAAATAGACAGAACTGTAATAATCTAGACAGAACAGGTAATTACAAAAGTTTGAAGAAAAAATTCATAATATTTTGCTTCATGTTTCAATGTGTGATATTTCACAAACTGAGTTTATAATTAACATATCTATTAATTATTATTCTTTTGTTTAAAATTTTCAAATATACCCATTAAAAATATCAAGATCCAAAGAAGAAAATATATTATTTTTTATATTTTGAAGAAGAAAATAACCCACACTATTGTTGGATGAAAGACTTAGTAGACTTCTTTCAAATCCAACTAATACAATTGTGCAACAAAAATTTATTTGTGATTTATGTTTACTACATCTTAATAATAAAGAAGAGTTGGTTGATACTCAAAAAGCTGTTTAATTAATGGACCATTAAATGTAGAACAACTACAGAAAGCAGAACACACGACATTTAAAAATTATCAATGAGCACATTACTAACTTTCGTTATTATTGCAGATTTTGAATGTTTGGTATTAAAGTTAATTGGAAAACTAACCTGAATTTAGAGCAGATCACTAATTGTTTGTATAGAGAACAAATAAATCAAATCTAAATAAGATTAAATAACCAGTGTTATACAATAAAACAAGAAAAATAATAACCAAATGGTTTTTCTTATTTTAATAAATATCCTCTTGTTTGTAGGGTACCAAACTGTCATCTATATTTTATAGACTATATAAAAAAAGTTGAAGCGGTAGGAAGAATGTATTCTGAAGAAGAAGAAATGAAACCTGTAACTTCTAAAGAACAATTAAGATGTATTAAATCAAACATTGGTACTTTGTTTAATAAAAATTATACTAAAAATTATAAAACAGTCCATCATCATGATAATTTAACAGGAAAACATATTAACCCCTTTCTAATAACTAATCTAAAACTAAAAAAAAAATTTATTTACAAAATTTCTCCAGTATTGATCCCCATTTATTTTAAAAATAAATAGATTAAATTCTGAATAATAAAGACAGTTATGTTATTTTTAGTAAAAAAATTGAAAATGAGTTTTATTAATAAATTGAAATTATAGTTTCAAGCCTTCATACACTTTCTACTTAAGATTTAAAACAGACACAAATGAAAATACTCAAAGATCTTTCAATAATAGAAAATTTTATAACAATTTAACAAATATATCATTGAAGAAGGTTATAAACATCTGAAATTAATTTGGGAAAAACTTAATATAAAATTTAGAACTATATTATAATTTGTATTTAAAAACTTATTTTCGAAAAACTCAAATAAAAGCGTCTGATTTAGACTCTGTGTGAAATTTTACCACTCCGATATTATCTTTTGATTTAATGTTAAAGATTACAGGACAACTACTTGAATTATTAGATGATTATGATATGATTTTATTGGTGGATAAAGGTATAAGGGAAGGTGTAGCCAATACTTTACAATATATGTTGAAGTAAATAATAAACATATGAAACATATTGATTAAACTATAATATCGAATTTCTTAATATATCTACAAAAAAATAATTGGTATGAATATATTATGACACAATATTTACCTTATAGAGGTTTCAAATGGGTAGTATAACATTAGCTAGATTCTAAAAAAAATAAGCAAAATTTCTGACACTTCTATAATTGGTTACATTTTTAATGTACATTTAGAGTACCTAAGAAACTTATGCAATAAACATAAAGATGCTGAAAATAAAATAAGGAATTTAGATTATTAGCTATGTTACATAATTAATATAATTATATTCCTCTAGTTACGAAAGTAACAGAAATTTATAAAATTTAAACATTTTGATTGGTTAGAAAGTATATAGCTTCAAATACAGAAATGAGTACAGAAGCAAAAATTATGTAGGAAAATGTTTCTGCAAATTGATGGGTAATTCAGCATTTGGGGAACTGAATAGAAAATATAAAAAAAGTACATATAAAATTAGTTTCAAATTAGAGTAAACTGATAAATTAATAGCAAAACCGAACTTTAAAGGAAGAAAACTTTGTTGCTATCCATTAGAATAAAACTAAAATTTTTTTAAGAAAATGATTTCTATTGGAGTGCATATATTTTAATTATCGAAAGAATTAATGTTTGTCTTTCACTAAAATGTTATGAAAACAAAATAAAGAGAAAATATTGAACTTCATACTTCAAGATACTGATAGTTACATCCATACTGAGATATGGATATTTTTTAGATGATATGAAAGCAATGATTAATTATTTTAATACAAGTCATTATTTAGGAGAGAATACTTATAATATACATGAAGTAAATCAAGAATTATTAGGACAAATGAAACATGAATCCAATGGAAAATAGTAGAAGAAATATATGGTTAAAGACAAAAACACATGCTGCTAAAGTCGGTGATAAGAAAGACAAAAATCGAAAGCAATAAAGTTTGATTAACAATAAGTAACAATATGATTAACTATTAATTTAACAAGATTCATTACCATTTGGACACTATAAAACAGATAATTAGTCCCTGTCAGAATTTTCATGATGATATTTAATAATAAAATAAAAAATTAGAATTAACTGTTATTATGAATTTTCTAATTTTTCTTAGATGTATGAATACATATTTTCACTTACGTTCATATTTGTCCTTAGCTATTGTATACCCACAAAATCAATTTAAATCAAATTCTTGATGATTTATACATTGTTTATTTATGTTTTTAATTTTTTGAATGCATGTTTTCATCATTTTTAATCAATAATAAATTTTTGAATATTCTTCAGTCAGAACTCATTTTAATGAACTTTCAATAGTATTTAGAATTACAGTTTCGACAACAAAAAGAATTTTTTTATTATATAGTTTGGTATGGCATTCAATGCAACTTGATCAAGACTTTGATATGTCACAATCATTGTATATTTCTTAGAAAAAAATTATCAATCGATTTTTACAAGTATAACCTTCAAGTTATTTAGAAAGAAATGAATAGAGAAAAATTTAAAACTTGAAAATATTTAAAAAAGATGAATTTCAAGACAAAAGGTATCCTGATAAATGAACAAATATATTAGAGACAATAGACTTGTATTCAATAATAAATAAGTATATATTTTTTTTGATTAAATTTATAATTTTAGTTTAAAGCAGAAGATGCTGCAGAAATATTGGAATATAAGATATACAAATCAAGTCATCAGAAATAATATTCTTGAAGATGACAAGATTACTTATGAAAATTTTAAGAGTACTGCCTGGTGGGGTTAACAGGTAATAAATAAACATTATTTTCATTTAGAATCTGGTATATATTCTTTAATTTAACTTTTTTTCAGAAAGAGGCCACAAAATCTAAAAAGTAAGTTCTATTAGAATACATGATGAATATAAATCAAACAAGAAATAATAAATTCGTGCATAAATCAAGTAGAACACAAAAACATTCCATATAAAAATGTCAAAAAATATAAAAATTAAGTAATAAATAAAAATTATGAAGAAATCATTAAATTGGAGGATAGATCAATTATAAAATTAAGAGGAATAGCTAGTACTGCTTCAGCGATAATAAATGAAAAAAGATGAAATACATAGAATATTGTAACACACGATGTCCCAAACTAGTAATAATGATTGTGCCCAGCGTTTGTTTTCTTAAGGAATATATTATGATAACCAGATATATAATTATTACGTTACTGGAACACAAAAAGAACTAGGAAAGCAATTAAACGAACTTAGAAATAGATACACTAGTTGTGAAAAATCGTTACCATTTCAATATTACCACAAATCAAGAAATTTATATCGAAAAATCAAGAAAAACTAAGAATTGTTATCTTTGCAATTATTTTGATATATCATACAACCAAGAAGAGGTTACTGATGACACAGTAAATTCAAACGTTTATGATGATATCTTTTTTAAAAATTATTCAGTTTCAAACATTAATTTGAAATTTTTTATATTGTAACATTATTTTTTTATATCCACCTATTAACAGAACTATGAAATGAAGCCATTTCACAACAATTTTATCGCCTTCCCTTTTTATAACTCATGCTCCATTATATATAGCTGGTAAATTTATTTCTTGTAATTCTTGTTTACAATTTTTTGTCTTCGGTCTATGTAATTGGATCTGAATTCACAAAAGCTTCCTTTTCAAAATTGTCTATTGACAAATTGTCTGTGTATCAATTTCGTGATGTCGTCTTAATTTACTACATCGAACTTTATCTCCTTTTTCATATTTTGGTTTATTGTTATTTACAGAAAAACATTTTTATAATGTTTTCATTAACACTTAATGGCTTCATTATGATCGTTGAATGTATAGTATTATTACTAATATATTCATCAACTAGTTTTTTAACTAAATCAGTTTCAGCTGATGTAGACCATTTTTTAATGTTCTATAAATTCTTTCGATAACTGAAGTCTTTATCCTCAAAAAGCTGACTACTGATTAATTTTATATTTTTAATAGGTTCTTGGAAATCTTTATTATCAATTTCTGTACCATTATCTATTTGTAAGTTTCATAGGCATCTTAGTATGAAACATTTTTAGAAAGGTTCTGAAATATTTTTAGCATTTTATCTTAACTGATGGAGCCCAATCACATTCTGAAAAAGCAACAATTGCAGTTAATAAATATTTGTATCTTTATTTATTTGTGAGGTACTTTTCAAATTTTCAGTCTCCATTTCTTCTAAATCTGCTTGCCATCAGCCAACTGTACCAATATCAATAACATTTCTTCTTCTCATATTTTTCTTGTCACATTTATAATTCATTAATCATTTCTTAATGAATACTACTATTTTGCATCCCTGCGCATAAATTTTTTTTTAAGAAATTAACTCCTTTTATTCTTACAAACTGAACAAATACCGTCAATTTGTTGTTTTCCATTTCTTTGTTTTTGTTGTATTTGGATGATAGATCTCAGTAACTTCTTTACTTTGAGATGCCTCATGTGATTGCCTGAAAGGACTAGCCTGCACGGTTAGGGATATCCACTTATGTAAGATAAATTTTCAGAAAATAAAATATTTTTATATCCATTGATCAGTTTTAATAAATATAAATAAATAATAATAATAAATTAGAGCCACCAGAGATGCATTTAGAAATCACATGAGCTACCATTCATTTTTTTTCTGAAAAGTAGAGCATACAACACTGAGAGCATACCAAAGTGCCCCAGGGGGCTACAACACTATGAAGAATTGCTTCTTGGCTTTTGACAAAACCAATGTGTAGTCTGTTTTTTAGTTTTTAATAATAATAACTTTATTTATGATAATAGAGAGTACAGTCACATGTCATTTTTACATATTCACGTGCACCTCTACCTTTAAAACCAAACATGAACACTTTTATCAGTTTATCTTCGGCTTATTATGAGTATGGAGACTAAAAGCAGAGGGAGATAGATAATAGGACTTCCCAAAATCCTTATTAACTAATTCCCCAACATGATAAGTGCGATAAGCTATGACATCATGTTTGGAAGAACTTTGAAGACCAAGGACATTAGTTACACCACTACGTCCCCTAATAACAGCTACTGTAATACAACTATTACCATGAGAAAACATATCGTTAATATCCAAACTAAAGAGCGACAAGTTATAACATCACATTCAGAAAACCTTCGAAGATGAGCGTCATTAATTGTACCATTATGCCCCCTAACAACAGCTACTGTAAACCATCCATTACCTTGAGAAAAACTATCATTAATACTAACACTAAAATTCAAATCTATCCTACAAAAACACATAGACCATCAAGAATAGCATGAGCAGCCATAGCTTTAACAGGTCTTCTTTGAGAAGATATCGCCGTCTTTCAAGACACACAGTGTGTAAGTCAATGAGTACTGTATCTGGTGATAAGAAGAATATAATACCTGTTATATCCATGGCTGCTTAAGCTATTCTTGATGGTCTCTACGTTTTTGTAGGGTGTAATTTGAATTTTAGCATGTACATCTCATTGTAATGGTTGGTTTACAGTAGCTGTTCTTTGGGAACATTGTAGTGTAATTAAAATTCCTGGTCATGAGTGGTTTTCTCAACATGAAGTTATAGCCTATCATGTTTATCATGTTGGGGAACAAGTTAACAAGCATTTTGGATAATCCTGTTATCTATCTCCCTCTGCTTTTAGTCTGTTTACTCGTAATAAAAGTAAGATAAACTCAGGTGAAAGTATTCACATTTGGGTTAAAGATAAAGATGTACATGAATATCTAAAAATAACTACTAACTGTACTGTGTATTACCATAAATATAGTTGTGATTTTTAAAAAATAAAAAAAAACTACACATTGGTATTGTCTAAATCCGAGAAGTGATTATCCTTGCTGTTGTAGCTCTCTGGGGCACTCAGGATGCTCTCAGTGTTGTATACTCCAATGGATAAAGAGGCATGAGTCGTGTATATATTTTTGGTGCATGGCCTTATTCAGAAATATTTGGGACAAGGAAGAATATAAGTGGCATTGCTGCTTGTTTCATTCACAGCAACTTCATCTTTCGTTTTTTAATGAGACTGAAGTCACAAAAACGAAACTTATTACCTAGAGAGCACATTCCCACATGTAAGAAACTTCAAATACTGCAGAATGTGTCACATATGTGAATAGAAAAATTTCAGTCTGTGTCAGCATGTGAATCTATTTCCTTCAATTCTGTAACTACATGTCTATAACCCCATGATCACAGTGCTCACATACATTGTTGAGCACTGATACTCTCGAACTTTGCTAAGGACTTTTTCAGGGCCAATGTGTCATTAACTGACATTTAATTATAACAAATTATACTTAAAAGATGTGTTTGAGAAAATTCTTCAATGCGCCATTGCTTTGATACAGAATACTGTCATAACACATGGAGCTATCATAACGAAACAACGAAATAAAGTGAACGCAACATGGCATCCCTAAGGCAGCGAGCGAAGGACGTTACATGACCAATTTCTGATTTCAGCCGAATGCCAGGAACCGACTTTCGATTACTGCCAAACACCAGACACGTTGTGGCATTCCCTAATTTTAGTCACTTGTACATAACATGCAGGATCAATATTTGTACTCTTAAAGTGCTACCAATAATATCTATCACTTGTATGTATATTAGTGGTCAACTGTTTTTACAATAGTATCTTCATGTGCAACCGCAAATACATTTTTAAATGCAGAATTTAATATTTCTGCTACCTGCTGTCTACATTTTTGACAAAAGATACATCCATAGTTTTATAAATCAGCTGATAGTAATTCTCTATCAGTTCGACCAGATGCAACTATGCTCCTAGCTATGTTGATGACCTTATTGCTTTTGTTCCTGTAATAGTGTGATGGTCGCTAATTCCATTACTGCTGGTATCACTCCCGAAAAAATCATGACTGTTCATAATTAAGAGGTCTAAAATATTTACTTTGTATGTAGGTTAGCGAATTAATTGTTTGAGTTAGATATCAGATAAAGTTTTCAGCATTATTTCGCAAGACTGTTTGCCATTACCATTGATAACTTACGTGAATTTCCCCAGTTGATACTGGATGGATTGAAGTCACTGCCTACTAGTACTGCAGACCTAGAGCGTTTCCATATTATTGAGTTTAGACTGTCTTTGAAGAACTCTACAATTGCTGTGTTTGGACCTCGTGTTGATAGAAACATCCAATTATTAATCTACACTTAAGTCTATCAATCCCAGTTCTTGTCCATCTTAGTTCACAGTCGGATACATTTTGGGACCCAGCAGTAGTGGCCTAGCGGTTCTAGGTGCTTCAGTCTGGAACTGTGCGACTTCTATGATCACAGTTTCGAATCCTGCCTTGGGAATGGACGTGTGTGATGTCCTTAGGTTAGTTAGGTTTAAGTAGTTCTAAGTTCTAGGGGACTGATGACCTCAGAGTTAAATCTCGTAGTGATCAGAGCCATTTGAACACTTTGGGCCATGCTAGACCTAGTTTTTTTGATGATCGCTATTAACACTCTCCTTCAGGAGAAGTCTCTCTCTCTTCCTGGTATTGACTTTGTCGAAAATCTTGCTACTCTCCTTTTCGAGTGTCAACCAACTTCCTGTTGATAGTATGATGTGGGGGCGAGAGATATGAGCTCTGAGACATTGCCTTCAGTACCCCTGCATTTAACAACAAAGATCTTGAGGTACTCACTCTCCAGCTATGGTGTGGTGTATTTGATACTGGTTTTTCAAAGTTTTGGAGTTTTGTCTAATCCAATTAACTGCCATCTGCATTACACATTTTTAAATGTTCAGTTATTACTTACTATATTTAAAGGTCTGTTACCTAGTATTTTCACGACTTCCATTAGGTAATAAAATAATATTTTCCATATTACAAGAAAGCATTTTTTTCAGCGAAGAAAACGCATGATACAGTTTTACAAAGAAAATTAAGGAAAATAAAGCAGAAAATTAGTGCAACGAAACAGAGGCTGTTAAATACATAAGAATAAAAGAAAGATAGTAAGGGATGGATAAGACAGTTACAGGCCACCATTAATTTATTTCAATATCAGCTTCATTGTAATAAAGACCTTTCAGTAGAGAATCTTCAGCCCTTAAGACCATGTAAAAATCAGAGAAAAATCCCCTTTCCACAGTATTCTTTTAAAATTGTTAAAAAACCTTCCTACAATTTTTAAAGTAGGGAAATGTTCATTTTTTATTTACTTGACCATTATTGTGTATATGTCCTTCTATATAAGTTTCACCAGAAAGAGACAACTGCATAAATTGATGAAGCACTAAAATGTTCTAATGATTACATTTTAATTGATTTTACATCGTATGTAGGATAGTCTGAGCTACCAGTTCGACTAATTTTAAAATTCATATATGACAGACCATGATTTGGATGAAAACAAGCATCATGAACACTTACTTTAATTTAAGTATCTTTAGTATAAATAGATTAATTATTTTTACTTTTCTCATTAAGTGTAAAGAAAAAAATGATAGCTCTCAAACTTGTTATTAGATTAAAAATTATAAGGATTAAAATTTTTAATTTATTTCTTAAGACTAAAATTTATTTAATTTTATACTAGTCTGCAGATTTTTTAATTTATATCTAAATTAACTGTTACATCAGCGCTATTAAAATCTATCAATTGTTATTTTCATCTCTAAAATTTATTTCTTCAGCCTGAGTTCTTATGTTATGAACTTGAACAAGCAAAGGATATCTTGGTCCATAAATTATAGGAGCACCAAATGCTAAGTTAGGTTTAAAAGAAGCTACATTAAGAGTGTTTCGCTGAAAATATTTTTTATCAAACAAACACCACATTTAAATTTAAAATTTATGTTTTTAATTCGAATAGAGTAAATTTTGAAAAAATTACTAGCTGTCGTTCTTCATTAGCTTCAATAATTTTGTTATTAGTGCTTAAAACTACTCCAATACTATCCTCTATATTCAAATATAGTTGAACACCACTCTCAATTATAAATTAATTTTCTTCTTCAAGTGTATGTACTAGGTTTCTTAGAATGAATAATTTGTTATAATCTTTTTAAACTATATTGCCCAGTAGGAATTATTATGGTTTCTCCATGATAATATAATTTTTTACTTTTTGAATTTTATTTGGTGTTAAAAAGAATTGTATAAAACCAACTACTGCAATGTCGTTATAACTATCTCTTATCAAAAAAAATAATCATTTTGAGAACTGATCAATTACTTTTCAGTAGGAATATGTGGGTCAATTAATGTTAATAAAAGTAATTGTCTACAAACAAAAATAATTTCATTAAGTAAAAACTGATTGGGAAACAAAAATAAGAATTCCAGAATAGAAATCATAAAATAAGCATGGCAGTTGCTGCCTAATTCCATGAAATGTTTCATATTATGACAAGTGGTTGTTGTAAAACAATATTAATGGTTGATAATTGTAGTTTACGTACAGTATGGTTAAATTAGGATAGAAATAATCATTTATGTATTTATTCTTAATGTTTACTGGTGTCAAAATATCAAAAGTATATGAAAAGAAGTAAATAAGAAGTTTCTCTTATATTTTATTACTTTTGTTGATAATAATGATGAAATTATACCATTCGATGAATGTGGAGCTAATTCAGTTATTTAGTTGATGTTTTGTTGTTGAAAACCAAGATCAGTTAAAGAATATTTTACTAGAGGTAGACATAAACAAATTTATTGTTTTAGTTTCGGCCGTACATGTTCAAAAATACCACAACAATCAGTTAATGATAGTCTAATTTTTAAATTTTTTTGGACTAGTTGATAGTAATTAAAATCGTGTATACTGTGAGTTTGTTGGTGATGGTTTAATATTTAATAGTTTTCAATAACTGCCCAATAAATGTTTGCTAAAGATAACTACAAAAAATGTCTTATAGACCATGTGCATATGTGGATTTGTGTATGTTGTTAGCATGTGAAACTTTTCTCATCCATGAAAATAACAGAAAATAAAGAAAGCTCTGTTTTCCTTCAATTTATTGGCTATCAGGCCATACCCATTTGGCCATCTCAATAGTAATGCCAATTATGACGGTATGAAATTAAGCACAACATAGCATCCACTCCCTGAGTGGGGAAAAAATCGTTGACTCTGGCAAGAATCGAACTTAGGTCTGCTCTGCTTGGCAGACAGCCACACTAACTGTGCAGCTACCAAACCTAACTAGTGTCAAACTCTCTAGAACTGCATATCAATGTTAAACAATTCTAGCATCATGTTTCTGCACTTCATTTGAAGAGAAAAGACCAAATGTCAGAAACTCAACAAGCACTTACATACTTTCGATTGAGTTTTTGCTTCTTATCTTTTGACATAGTATTGCTATTGGAATGTGTTGTCAGTGATCATATAAGCTGTGGTCTTCAGTTGCCGCACACTAATAGTGTATCGGAAGGCAACCCAAGCATCACTGCCCTCACAATAGCTCAGCGCTCCCACCACTCTCACCAATTGGACCATAGGACATCGTCCGCTAGCTCACTGCTCACCACCACTTTCACGGATGGGATCACAAGGTATCTCACTAGCTCACTTCTCCCCACCATTCATATAGATTGGGCTGGAACGTAGCTCACAGCTCCCCTACCACCCTCATGGATGAGGTTGCACTGAGCAGATCACATGGCGACTTGAGGTGTCAATTTTTTCTCTGTGTTCTTGGCACAGTGATACAGATTGCGTCTCGCTTTCCTAACTGAACACCTCTCCATCTGAGTTCAGCTTTTTATAACAGTAACAGTATGTGTAACACACAATTATTTTTACATATATGATAATCCATGTATACCAGTTGTCTCAGGAGAAATGGTCAATAAGCAGGGTTGTCACAGGAACAATATTTGAAGCAAAAACCTAAATATGGACATAAGCCTTATTCCAAAGTGTTCCTGACATGGAACACATTTAAAGTGTCTTTTGTACATTTTTCTTGAGTAAATCGAAATCTACATCCTGCAGCAAAAATGTGTCACTGTACAAATTTTCTACGGTAAGGTCCTATTCATTTTTTCTCAAGAACCTATAGTTTGTGTGAAGAGAGCTGGAAAATAATGAAAAATCTCATGCGACGTGTATGCGCTGAGATGTAGGTAGGTTTTATAAGCTAACTTGAGGTAGTTTCCTGATTTGATAGCCCACATGTCCTATATCAAACTACTGCTCTCGACTTCGTCTACACTACTGTGGCACGTTGTAAACAATGACAGTGTATTGAATAATAAAGAAAATAAATAACTATGTACATTAAATATGTTCTATCTCAGAAACCAAGCAGAATAGTGTGTATGTCCACATGACGTTCTTTGCTTCAAATGATCGTTCCTATCATCCCTGACTATTTACCATTCGTCCTGGGACTACCTGTATGTTATGTTAAAACTTTTAATTATTCATTTAACCTGGACAGAATAATGGTTCAGGACCCCTCTTTCATCTGACTAGAGTTTTACATTTAATTACAAAACATATTAAAATCACAGTTACTTAAAAAATCATAATGTATTTAATATGATACCTCATCTTTCCTCAGCATGTATCTGCCATTCGACTTTTACCCCCTCTTGTTTGAAACTGTTGGTTTTCCTTGGTCTTCCTGGATATCTTCTGTCCACTGGGTAAAAATACCATCAAGAATGCACCGAGCTAGTCTTCTTAGCAGTCAGATCTCTAGTGCTTGAATTCTGATGGGAACGAGTGTTTCTGCTGTGTTGTTCAGGCAAAAGCTTGAAAGTCTAGGGTGCAGTACTTATAATGAACAGTAGTATATCAAAATAAACTTGATCATTTGGACTCTGACGCCATCCTGTACAATAAAATCTGATCTGAAGGATTTTTCTACAGCATTGTCACCTCAAGGCAGAATTTTTCGCAACTATCTTCATTTAGCTCCGTGAAATAATCAGTAAGTCTATGTCTTGTTTACAGTTCAATGATGGTTATTGCTGAAGTAAAGTACTAACCTAGTTCCATGACTGGGACAAAGGGATCAGCTGCAGCTTCTACTTTGCCTATACTCCTCTAGATACTGCTACTCTACCTCCTCATCTGTTACTTCTGGAGTCTATATTTTACGGAACAGGAGAACATGCTTGACTTGAGCAAGGTGTCCACGTTCGTTAGAAGAAAGACAAATGTCTACATTCTGAAATATATGCTGGAGTTTGGCAAAATGATTTGAAAGTGGTGGCCAACTATGTTCTACAGTAATAATACAGACACACTGGTAGAACCTGTGCCCACACGAGTTGACAGGTTTGTAGCTCCTAAAGTATAGGCTTTAGAGTTCGTTTGCAGTGCTTTTTTCCATCCTTTATCTGCACCATTATCCAGCCATATCTTGTTCACACACTATGTAGCCCAAGTTCGGATATCACATTATTTAAAGTTTTTACCTTTCAGCAGTGAAATCCTCGTTTATGAGTTCCTTTATCACTATGTTTCAGAATTTTTTGTATATGATACAAACTTCACGATTGTGGGTCCAGGTTTCGCAAATCATAACGTCCTACATCCTACTCTGTAACTTTTGAATATAGAACACGCTGTGTGTATATTTTTTTTCACATTCAGCTTTTACAATTTTAAATGTCTACATTAATAGTAAATATTTTAATTTTTCCAGCGTTCTTTTCAGCGCTGCACAACAATATTTCAATCACATTGCCTTCGACTAGAAGGCTTAAGAGAAATGTATGGTACCATTTTAGCAGAATGGGAGAAAAACGAAAACTCTGCTACTGTCAGCAGATAATTAGCGTAGCTTCTGGCTCATCATCAAATCTGAAAGGACATTCCACATTACCTCTGGATCGATATTCCTCAGCAAGCCGATCAAGATCGCCATCAATCGATACAGAAATTCAAGAAATCATTTTTCAGCGAACCGTCCTCAATGACAGTTGCTTCTGCCTCTAATGAAGATATCCTCTCAGCAGGATTTATTCAGCCAACAGTGTCATCAGGTTCAGGAACAAGTCCTGATTTATTCCCTTTCGTGATGCCCTCAACCCCCCACTTGCTCTTCATTTACAACTACCAATAAACAAATGTTTTAATATTATAAAGTCAGTCACATTAAACAAAAGAATGACAGTAGATCTACAACTTTTAAAAATGATTTGCAGAGTACACCATTCTTTCTTTATAGCTGAAGACAGAGTATTATATATATATATATATATATATATATATATATATATATATATATATATATATATGCTTTGCCCAAATTTTAATTTGTGATGTCAAAGAAGTTGTCTAGCTCTCTAACTCCTAATTTGTATCATGAGCTATTTGATGAAAAAAAATGATTTGACCACCATAAAGGCACTCTGCCTCACATCTGATGCGTGGATGAGTGGTTTTTACCGGTTTTGGATCACTAACGCAATTTTAAACTAAATTCTGTATTTTTTAAGTAACAAAACTGATTTTTAAATATTCACTATTTTTAATTAATGTTAACTAAATACGACAACAATAAGACAACTAATTACAGTAACCAACTGATTCCAAACTTCATTAATTCATATACTACGTGATTGTAAGATAATACCATATAATACTTAACAAAAGTAAGTTATTTTTAGAAATTTCACATTCTGAAAGTAAGTAAAGAAATAAAATGTATTAATTATCATAAGTAAGTTATTTAAAAAAAATTATATTGTGAATATAAGTAAAAAATTAAAATTAATTAGTCAACAAAAGTACATTATTTTAAGCATTTTACATTGTGAAGGTAAGTAAATAAAAAATACATATTACTTAGCAAAAGTACATTATTTTATAAATCACATTGTCAGTGTTAATAAATAAATAAAAATATATTAGTTAACAAAAGTAAATCATAAAAATTTTACATTGTGAATGTAAGTAAATAATTAAAATGAATTAGTATACAAAAGTACATTATTTCAAACATTTTATATTGTGAAAGTAAGCAAATAAATAAAATGTTTTAGTTAACAAAATTAAATTATTTTGAACTTTATTCTTTGTGAACCCTACATCATGAAATTTATTTTTTGTAGTTTTAAGTTCCTTCATTCCTTCGTATTTCAATTTCATTTATCTTTTTTAATTGTTACAAAATGAATAACATCAATTAATTTAGAAAACCTACTTCGTGAAGTAATCTTAAAAACATTATTTAATTTTAGACAAAGTTGCTCTCCATATCTTGTAGTTAAATATTCACAATTCGTAATATTATATAAACATTTATCATAAGCTCACCTACTTTTAAATTTATTTAGACACATACGTTGTTGAGCTTCTTCATTAAAGTGGTTTCCAAATATATAGAAAAAATTTTATTTTACAAAAATGAATTTGTAGTTTGCATTTAAAATATTTTTAAAATATTGTAATCTTGTACTTTCAGGTAAATGATTAATAGTAAATAATACTTTTTTTATTTTTTATAAATCTAATAAAAATTTTCTTATAAATCTAGAATGAAAACGAAGTGCAAGCTAAATCAAAAGATACTGATAAACTAATTCGGCTATCTGAAGAAGATATTGATTATCTTATTTGTTTAAGTAATAAAAATAATAATCAATTTGTCAAAACAGGCTACAATCCAACTTTTCATAAAGAACATATTGATAAATGGTTAAGGGAAACAGAAAATTGTCCACTTTGTAGAACTATTATTAAATATTAAGAACCAGAAACAATTGAAATAATTGATATTTATGCTATCTTTGTGATCAAGATGTAGCAGAATATTGTGATGATTATTTTTTAAATAATTATAAGAACTATTTAAAATTAAACTTAAAAAATTTTAAAAATTAGAAAAATTTACTTTTTCACAAATTTAATAAATTTTGTTTATATAAATGGCGCAACATCTACAAGAGTCTTCTGAGAAATCTAAATTCTATAAGTATTGTAATACAGAGAAATAAATTGATAATTTTATTATACAGAAATATACAAAAGATAGTTATAGAACAACATGTAGACCATGTATAAATAATTATCATGTAAAAATTTACAATAAAAATCTAATTCTTGTGTATGTGGAAAAAATATTGCTGAATATTATTTCATGGAATATTTACGCCGAAATCCAAGTGAAGAACATTCAAAAAAATTATTAACAATTAATAATGAAGAAGTTGTAACTGAAAAAAATAAATTAAAGATTTAAACAGTTTTTACATAAGTCCTTCACATAAAGATAAACATAATAATAAAAGTAAGAAGTGTACTTTAGAATACATTATGAATGAGGGAATTTTAACTTTATGATACATTTTTTATTAAATAATAATACTTCCTGATTAATTCAGTAAATCATTAAAATTAATTCTTTAAGACTTATTGATGGTTAAACTAAATAGTTAAGTAATTCTTTTTATTTTTAACTATGACTGACCAGTGTTTAGATACCAGTTGTTAAACTAAATAATAAACTAATTGTCGTTTTGAATAATTATCTAATGAATGATAAATCTTATCCATCTATTAAATTATTATCATTTTGTTAAAACATATTTTTTACAAATGTAATGAATTTTTTTGCAGTAAATAAAAGACCAAAATGCAAAGATACATTACTACTGAACTACACCAATTTACTGTTGCAAGACTTTGTGAATTTTGTAGATAAAATAATTTTAGAGGATATTCAAATTTACATAAAGCTGATTTAATTACATTTATTATTAATGTAACTCGTTCAGTTATTGTTAGAAATTATACACCTGAAGTAAGTGATGATCATACTAATACTGTTAGAAATTATACACCTGAAGTAAGTGACAATCATTGGAAACAGCTACTATATTATAATTTTAATGATGTTTTTCTTTTTATAATGATTTATCTGAGAAACGAAAGATAGAAACAAAATTATAGATTACTGAGTTCAAAAACATTTGCAAACATATTAAAAACTGTAAATTTTGAAATTGTATAGATACACTCAAACCTGATTATTTCTTAACTCCAGTAAACACAAAAATCTGGAAAATTCTTAAAGACTACTAGAAAGTACATGATGGTGTAATGAAAATTTTTAATTTATTTTATGCATATAGACTAGAAACTAATGAAACAACAGAACAAGTTCAATAATTTTGACAAAAAACACGAAACAGTACTATTATGACAGAAAAAGGATTGTGGAAAAAATTTGAGCAACGTAAAATAGAAATTTTAAGAATAATATCTAACATTCAAGCACAAGGATCAGGATGGTCATTAAATAGAATTATTGGTTTTCAGTTTGCAATTAACAAACATATTCCACTAATTTTGTGAATACAGACTGGAAACTAATGAAACAACTAAACAAGTTCAATAATTTTGACAAAAAACACAAAACTATACTATTATGACAGAAAAAGTATCATGCAAAAAATTTGAGCAATGTAAAATAGATATTTTAAGAATAACATCTAACATTCAAGCACAAAGATCAGAATGGTCATTAAATAGAATTATTGGTTTTCAGTTTGCAATTAACATACATATTCCACTTAAAGGATCATCTTACATTGATTTACCTAACATAACAAAAAACAATAAAGCTTGTATTAAAAGTAAAAAATAATGATGAAAGTTCTTATTATGGTTTGTAAAAGCAGCTTTGTTTCCTGTAGATAGAGATGTTGAAAGAATAACAAAATGTAAAGATGATGTTGTTGATCTTGATAAAAAATTTGAAAATATTGAATTTCCTGTATTAGTTGATCACTTTCCATAAACAGAAAATATAATTAATCTATCTATCAATGTTTATTCATTTGATGATAAAGAACATCAAGTGTATCCATTACTAATTACAAAATGAAAAAGGATAATCATGTAAATCTAATTTATTTCATTAAACATAGTAATTCACATTATTGTTACATACAAAATATATCTTAACTTGTATCAAGTCAAATCACCGAAGATGAGAAAGAAAAATCTATTTGAGATTTTTGTTTACTACATTCAAATAGTAAAGAAAAATTACATAATGATACACCAAAGTGTTTGACTACAAAACCAATAAAAGTGGAAATGCCAAGTGAAGGAAGATGTATATAATGTAAAAATTATGAATTTACACAGAAAGTTTTATTTGTAATTTATGTTGATTTCGAAAGTTTACTTTTAAATATGGACAATTGTCTACCAAACCCTGAAACACCATACATATGAAATATCAAAAACATGAAACAAGTGGGTTTTGCTACTACATCAAATGCATCTATGGAAAATACAAATACCCTGTTGTTTATAGAGAAGCACATTATCATAAGAAATTTATTGAATGTATAAAACAAGAAGTTGAAGAAATTGCAAGAATTTATTCTGAAATTAGAGAAATGAAACCAGTTACATTTGAAGAACACAATATATGTAATAATTCTAAAGTTTAAACATTGCATAAATATTATTACACAAAAAGTAATACAAAAAATTTTCATCAGAATCATCTAACTGGTAAATACATTGCTCCATTGTCAATTGCTCCAATGTGTAATTTAAAACTATAACGACCTCATTTTGTACCTATTTATTTATATAATTTATCTGGATATGACTCATCTTTTTCTAAAAGAAATTGGTTATGATAATAAGGAAATAGAAAAAAATACAACAGAATGAAAATAAATAAATTATTTTTGGTAAATGTTCAAAACCTTTAAAATGAGATTTGTTGATACATTTAAATTTATGGCTTCAACACTTGAAAAAACTTTCATCAAATTTAAAGAAAAATCAATTAAAAAAAAGTAAAAAGTATTTTCCTCCAGAATTATTTAATCAAGTAATAAGGAAAGGTGTTTATCCATATGATTACATAGGTTCTCGGAAAAAAATGAGAAGAGACACAGTAATCACCAAAAGAAAAATTTTACAATCAATTATATGATTGTAGTGAAACTGATGAAATTTATGAACATGCAAAATTAGTTTGGGAAAAATTCAATATGAAACCTTTTGGTTAATATCATGATTTGTATTTTAAAACTCATGTACTATTGTTAACGCATGTTTTTGAGAATTTTAGAAACATATGTACACAAGCATATCATCCAGATCTTTCATGGTATTTTATGGCATTGAATTATTACATGATTATGATATGCTTCTTATTGTTGAAAAAGTAATAAGAGGAGGTATATCACAATGTTGTAAAAGATATGTAAAAGCAAATAATAAATATTTAAAAAAATTAATAATTAGAAAATATCAAATCTTATAACATATCAATGAGCAAAAAACTAATATGGTTTTCCTATGAGCCCATACTTACCATATGTTGGATTTCAATTTGATGCACCAAATAACTTTTAAAAATAATTGAAATTTCAAACAGTTGGGAAAATGATTATATATGAGTAGTATATCTAGATTTATAACTTAATTATTTCATTGTGAGCACGATTGTAAGATAATAACATGTATTACTTAACAACATTAAAGGTTTTGAAAAAATCAGATTGTAAATGTTAGTAAATACTTAAAATGTATTAGGTAACAATGGTACATTATAAAAATTTTTCATTGTGAATGTAAGTAAACTAATGAAAATGTGTTGAATAACAAAATTGATGATTTTAAAAAATCACATTGTAAACATATGTAAATTAAAACAAATTAGTTAATGAAGTACATTATAAAAATTTACAACATGGCTGTAAGATAATAAAATGTATTAATCAATACAAATTTATATTATTTGAAAAATTTTATGTAGCGAATTCTAAGTCATGAAATTCATTATTTCTGTTTTTAAGTTTCTATATTCTATTATTTTTCATTTTTAATTGCCCTTTTTTTAATTATTTCAAAATCAAAATCATCAATTAATTTAGAAAATTTATATGGTAAAATTACTTTAAAAACATTATTGAGCTCCAGACAAAGTTGTTCTACATATATAGTATATAAATATTCTCAGTTCGTAATATTATGTATAATATCTATCTCAGCTCATTTAGTTTTTAATATCATAAGAAATACTTATATTGTTGAGCTTGTTGATTAAAGTAGTTTCCATTTATATAGAAATATTTTTTTTAGTTTTATGAAGTTAAATTTGTAGCTTAAATTAAACATTTTTTAAAAAAGATTGTAATTTTGAATTTATAAATAAATGATTCATTGAAAATTACTCTTATTTTATAAATCTGAAAAAAAATTTTCTTATAAATGGAAAACATTAACGAAATGCAAACTTAACTAAAACAAACTTCCGAACTAATTGAGCAATCCGAAAACGATATTGACTGTACTGTTTGTTTAAGTAATGATAATAATAATCAATTAGTTAAATTAAGCTACAATCAAATTTTTCATAAAGAATGTATTAATAAATGGTTAAAGGAAAAAGAAAACTGTCCACTTTGTAGCACAGTTACTTAAAGTAAAGTACAATAAACAGTTAAAATAACTAATATTTTTGATTTGTCTGGTACTCATGATGAAAAAGCAATCTGTGGATCTAGTGATGAATGAACATGTTTAACTATATTTTCCATTTTTACATTAATTTTAATTGAAAAATTATAAAAGTAAAAAAATTTACTTTTTCATGATCCTAATAACTTTTTATATAAAAGGAGCAAGTTCAACAAGAATCTTGCATAAAATATAAATTTTGTAAATATTGTAATACAGAGAAATAAACCGATTACTTTCATTTACAAAAATAAACAAAAGATAGTTATAGAACTATATGTAAACCATATATAAACAATTATTATGTTAAAAATTACAATAGAAGTCGATTACTTGTGTATGTGGAAAAACTGTTGATAAATATCATTTCAAGGATGTTTACGACGAAATCTAAGTGAAGAACATTCAAAAATATATTAACAATGAATAATGATGAAACATCTACATCTTCAATGAATAATGAAGTTGTTGTAAGTGAATCTACAAACAATCTACAAACAACCGTAAAAGTTCTGAAGAAATTCAAGATTTAATTTGTTTGTAAATAATTCCTTCACATAAAGGTAACACATAATAAATGTATGAAGTTTACTTGTGAATATATTAAGAATAAGAGAGCATTAACTTTTTGAAGTATAGTTATTAAATAGTTTTTTATAATTAATTAAAGAATTTATAAAAACTAATTTATTCTTAAAATAACATGTAAATAAATTGATTGTTAAACTAAGTAGTATGTTAAATGATTGTTAAACTAAATAGTAAACTAATTGATCGTTAAACTAAATAGAAAATTAATTCTTTTAATAACTAATTGTTTAAAAACGAATTGATTATCAACCTAAATAATAAGTGACATTTTTGAAAATTTTAGGAAAACGTGTATACAAATATATAATCTTGATCCTTCTTGGTAATTTACAGCACCACATTTAACTAGGGATGCAATGTTAAAAATTAATATTAAGAATAACAGAGCATTAACTTTTTGAAGTATAGTTATTAAATAATTTTCTATAATTAATTAAATAATTTATTCAAACTAATTTAGTCTTAAACTAACTTGTAAAAAAATTGATTGTTAAACTAAGAAGTATGTTAAATGATTGTTAAACTAAATAGTAAACTAATTGATCGTTACACTAAATAGAAAATTAATTCTTTTACTAACTAATTTTTTAAAAACGAATTGATTATTAACCTAAATAATAAACTAATTCTGTTTTTTGAATTATGTGAATATAATGTTTTGTATCTTAAAACTGATGTACTATTCTTAAGTGACATTTTTGAAAATTTTCGAAAAGCGTGTATACAAATATATAATCTTGAGCCTTCTTGGTATTTTACAGCACCACGTTTAACTAGAGGTGCAATGTAAAAAATTACTGAACAACAAATTACAATATGTTTATGATATGCTTTTAATGGTTGTAAAAGGAATAAGAGAAGGTATATCATAAAGTTGTAAAAGATATTTAAAAACAAATAATAAATATTCAAATTGTTTTACAATATGTTTATGATATGCTTTTAATGGTTGTAAAAGGAATAAGAGAAGGTATATCATAAAGTTGTAAAAGATATTTAAAAGCAAATAATAAATATTCAAATTGTTTTACAATATGTTTATGATATGCTTTTAATGGTTGTAAAAGGAATAAGAGAAGGTATATCATAAAGTTGTAAAAGATATTTAAAAGCAAATAATAAATATTTAAATTATTTTAATAATAAAGAAATATCAAATTATATAACATATCTAGATGCAAATAACTTATATTGTTATGCTATGAACCAATATTTACAGATTGGTGGCTTTCAAAAGGTTGAATCAAATAATTTTAATTGTTCATAATAAATGACATTTAAAATAATTGTGAAAATGGTTATAAATTTGAAATTGGTTTAGAATATCCAAGAACTCGTAGCAGGCACAAATGAAAGTAAATTAATTACAGCTTTAAATAAAAATAATTATCATATAGTAATTATAGAAATCATAAACAACATTTATCTCTTGGAATGCAACATAAAAAACAATGGAAAATATAACAAATAGACTTAATATAAAATTAGTTTCAAATAGTAATGTGTGGTGATAAACATGTACCTAAACCATACTTACATATAGAACTATATTTAATGAAAATCTTGCTGCTATTCGTATGTATAAAACTAAAATTACATTTGATGAACCTATTTAAGTTGGATTAAGTATACTGATTTATGTAAAAAATTAATTGTATGATTTACATTATAGAGTTATGAAACCTAAATATGGAGAAAATATTGAATTTTTTATCAAGATAAAAACAGTTATTTTCAAAACATTAAAACTGAAAATTACTGCGAAGATATAAAATCGAAGATGGATTTTTTTTTAAAACAAGTGATTATCCAACATATAATATATATAATATTCCATGAATTAACAAAAAAGTTGATGGTAAAATGAAAGACGAATGTAGCGGAAAAGTAAATGAAGCATTTTGTGGTTCAAGAGCAAAAATGTATACTTATAACCATTGGTTGCAATATAGAAAAAATCGAAAGGAATTAAGAAATGTTGGCGCACCAGGTAAATATAGTCTGTGCCCGTGAGCTCGGCTCCAGTTCACCACCGGCAATGGAGGGTGAAGCTTTTTACAATGCCAGACACTCGTGCTGGCGAAACGACAGAAAAATCGTTAGATGAACGTCGGCCGAAGAACCCGAGACAGAAGCCTATAGGCAGTTTGTCATTAAGAAATGTGTTGTTAAAAACAAAAGAAGTTTAAAAGATTATAAAAATTGTTTGTTTAACAATATAGAACAATAGAGCAAAATTAAATTAATTAAAAGTGAAATTCATGAAATATATAGAATTCTAGGAGACAAAAAACTACAAGTCCTCATGTCAATAAAAGATATTTATTGGAAAATAAAATATATACATTACCATTTGGTCATTATAAGTTATTAAAAAAGTAATAATATTTTTAATAAGTAAAATTAATAAAATTATTTCAGAATAAAAATAATAATTTTTTATGTATACATTTTTTATACTTATGGTAAACCAATTTCTTTTGAAACTAATTGTTAAAAAATAATTGTTTGCTAAACTAGATAGTAAATTCAATAGTAAGCTAAATAGTATACTATATATTAAACTAATTCTTTTAAATACTAAGTGTTTAAAAACTGATTGATTTTTAAACTAAATAGTACACTAGTTCTTTATAAAATTACTTTGTCATTATTTATTGAACAGTTATGTGAATTATCAAAACCTAACTGTTGGACATAAACTTCATAACCTTCTTACAACTTTTTCAACTAAGTGTGCATCTGGATATCTTCTTTTCTGTAATCCTTGTTCATAAAAATTTCATTTATATCCCTTAATTTACATGTAATTGGATTAGAATATATTCATCTTCAATTTCAAATATTTTGGTAGACCAATAAATTTTTGTCCTTTTTCATGAAGATCATTTAGTTCATTAATTCTATTTTTATCACTTTTTTTGAATTTAGGTTCTTCATTAGATAAAATGTTACTTATTTTTAAACTTTTTTCATTAACTTCTATTGTTTTCGTTCTTATTGTTTTGTGTTTTGTATTCATCAGTAAGGCTTTTAACTAATTTTAACGATTTATAATTTCCTTGTAAAGCAAATATCTTCCGCACTTTTTCCTTAAGTGTTCTATTAAACATTCAACAACTGACACTTTTAATTCTGAAAAAGTTGAATAATGATTGATGTTATATTTCTTCATTAATTTTTTAAATTCTTTGTTATAGAATTCTTTACCATCATCTGTTTGTAAATTATTTTTTTTGTAACTATTAAAATTTTTTGAAAAACATCAAAGATATTTTTAGCTTTTTATCTTTAATAGGAACAGCAAATGCATATTCTGAAAAATCATAAATTATTCTTAATAAATAAATTTAACCTTTCTTTATTTTTTAAATTCCTTTTAAAATACCTGAATCCATTTCAACTAGATCAGCATGCCATAAATCATCTATACTAAAAGAAGTAACATATGTTCTTTTAAAAATCTTTCTAATTGGTTTATGTAATTTATTAATTATATTTTCACGAATATTATTCAAACCATCAACATCTACAAAATTTTTAACTAATTTCCTTTTTTTAAAATTACAAATTGTACAAATATTTTCAATTCCTTGTCTTCCATTTTTTGTTGTAATTCTATGTGGATTATGTGTTTCAGTGAACTTTTTACATTTCAAACAATAAGTATGAACGTCTTTAAGAATTAAATGTGAATTATAATTATACATTAATACATATAAAAAAGTTATATAGATTAAAATATTTATATAGATAAAAAATATCGTAAAATTGAAATTAATCTAATGATATCAGTATTTTTAGACCTTCACCTACTTTTTTGTCTAATCTTGTATTAATTTGAGATTCTAACGATTTAACGTAACTTTATACTAAAACAATTTTAACTAATGCATTATGGCGACTATTTTTCATATTGTTTATTACTTTATTGTAATGTATCATAATACCATTACTTTGCTTAAATCTGAATGGATTTTTTTATAATATTCCTTATTAACATAATTATTCAACTCTGTTAAAATACTTGTGTATTCTGCTTTTGTAACAAAACTTGATAGTTAATTATCAAAATAATGTTTATTAACATCTTTCACATCAATTGGATCAATTACATTAACAAATCTTCTATTTTTAAAAACGATATAATCTGAAGTTACTTAAAAATAATATTAAACTCTTTTTGAAATTGTGTATTGCATTTGCTATCTTTGTATCTATTGATGATTGAAGTGTTTTGATAATATTTTAAATTTTTTCAATTTTTTCTAACTTGATTGAAGGTGTATTAAGTACTTGTTCAGTTTGTCGTGTCAGATGTATCTTATTTCCAAGAATGTCCATTTATTAAATCTAAAATATCGTTTGATTTGATCCATTATAAATGGTTTTTTGAAAGCCTGCGACTGTAGATACAGTCGCAGGCTTTCAAAAAACCATTTATAATGGATCAAATCAGATTATTAGTGCCAAGCCAGGCAATGAAAGCTATATATAAATACAATAACCTACAAAATATCATTAAAATTACAATTCTCACAATGCAATTCTAATACAAATAAGTATAAATGACCCCATATTACGTCCTCAAAATTATGTGTTCTTTCTGTATTGTCGTTTAGTTCCTTTTTTCCTAAATAGTTAAGTAATTGTTTTGCTATGTTACCACCAAATGAATCAAAAACAAATAGTTTATCATTATTTTTGTAATAACAAATCCACTGAGTAAGAGGTTATTTAGATGTATATAAATTTTGTATACCTGTACACCATGAAAATGCTAATTTTTAGTTATTTAGTAAGTTTTTCTATACCAAAATTATTAAATGCATTAGGATATTTATCACTTACTTTTTGAAATTTCTTCTGTTTTCTTTATTCCTTTACCAACTTTCTTTTCCATTTCCTTTTTATTCTTCTAATTCTTTATCATTCTTCTTTTTGTTTAATACTGCATTTGCATTTGCTGTGGATCCTTACCTTATGAATCAATTGTTGCTAAATATGTTAATGCAGGTAATAATAGTGGAAGAAATCACCCCTCATGTTGTGTTAATCCTTGTCCATCTTTCTATTTTGTTAAATATTCAATAATTTTTTTTACAAAAGGAATAGCTATTGTAACAAGTAAATTTCCACCGACTTTCTTTTATTTTTATTTTTGAACATCTGTTAAAATGGTTCAACTGCATTTAACTGATCATTATTCAACTGTAAAAAAGTTGTCATTGGTTTAATTTTACCACTAGGTAGTAAAGTATAAGCAGTTGTAAGGTTATTCATTTATACAGTTAAAAATTTAATACAGATTTTTTATATAGTTAAAAATTCATAAAGATACTTTATGTAAATTAAAATTAAAAAGATTTTTATATAGTTTAAAAATGTATAATTTTTGTATATATTTTAATTTTTATAGTATTTTTTATTTACATTAAATATTTATAAAGATTTTTATATAGCTTAAAAATTTATTAAGTTTTTTATGTAGTTAAAAATTTTAAAAACTTTTTTATAGTTTAAATTTGTATATACATTCTTTCACTAACATTTACCTTTTTAAATAAATTTATCTTTTTACTTCCTTTTCTTTTTGGTATTTATTTAATGTATCTTTCACTTAGTGTAAAATATTTATTAATCATAGTGAAAATAAAGTATTTGGTTTGAAATGTGTTGGTAAGTTTAAATATGTTTGTAATTTAATTGCAGAACTTAATGGTGATAAATTGATAATTGTTAAAAAACATATGAGGGTAAAGATGGATTAATGAGACTTTTAACTGTTTACTATAGATGATTTAAATGAAAAGTTTAATGGTGAAGATTTATCAAATTATGCAGATATATTATTAAATTCAGGAGCATTATATTCAGAAATAATCCTAGTAACATAACTTCAAGTATAGGTAATAAATATAAATATTTAATAAAACCAATTGTTGATGACTGTTTTCCATGAATATCATGAGTTGTTCATAAATCTTCGAAATCTTCAATATGATGATATGGAATCATTGGTTTATCAACTTCCCCATTTTTTCAATTGCTTTTAAAACACTATCACCTAAAGCTTCAATACCTTGTTTTACATTTTCAATAGCATCACTAACAGGTTGATCTTCCTTTTTATACTTCTCATATTCTGTTCTTGGTTGCTTCTTCTGAAGCTTAAATTGATCTCTTAGTTCTTAAAGTTACTTTCTATATGGTTTGGCTTGTTTTACAACTTCTTCATCACACTTTACAAACATTTATTAATGAAGAAACACATTAATTATGTTAATGTTTACGATTATGTTAAAGTTAATGTTTAATGTTTTTGTTTAATGTTTATGTTGTTAAGAAATGTTGTATTTCATTTCTAAACTTACCTTCATTTGCTTTTCTAGAGATATTATTAAGAAACCATATTCATCATTCCCACATTTACTACACAATTTTTCAAAATTACCATACTTTAAATCTTCACCAACAAACTCATGGTAAATATGATTTAAATTTGTATCATCTTGTCTAAAAACATTTTAAAAATATAAATTGTCTCTAACAAAGTGTTTTGCTATTTTTGAATATGATTGAGCTAAGTAAAAGCAATCTATACCTTTGTGTCTACCTCCAGTAAAATAATTTATAACAATATCCTGATTTTCTAGAATAAAGTCATCAAATACTGCAACTGAATTTTCTTCAAATTCATCTAATGGAATAATTTCATTACTAATTTTATCTTTAATTTTTTTATTGTTTTATAAATTATTGAAGTTTAGATTGTTCTAATCTTTTTGTTTAAATTTAGCCATCCTGTAGTTTAAATATATTTATCAATCATTGATGTTGTTTTTCCACAACCATTAGGTCCAATGTTTTATAGATTTTGGTAAAAGTTAACCATGCTTGTTTTTTAACTTATTTTCTGGAATTCTTGCTTGTGGTTCTTAATATGTTTTGTTCATTCATTAATAATTTTTTCATTTATTAAAATTTTTTTCATTTATTAATATTTTTTTCATTTATTAATAATTTTTCAGTAGTAAATGAGTCGGTTATTTCAACTTAGTGATATATCTTCTATACTTATAAAACGATTAATTGTTCCAATATGTGATAATTATACTAATCTTTCATTAGTTGGTTTTTATTCAACTTTTTTAACAGCAAATATTACAACAAAAAATAATAAACTTTATTGTGATGGAGAAACAATAGAAATCCCATTAGGTCGATATAGTCGTAAATATTGAAAAAAGTTATAAATCTGAAAAACATAATATACTCATTAAAGCAGATGATATATTAATCAGAGTAACTATAGAAAGTGAAGTAAAATTGTTTATAGATATAGCAGATAGTATTGGAAGTTACTTGGTTTTAATAATAAAGTTGTTCAAGCTAATGAAGAAGCTGTGGCTCCAGATATTCGTAAAATAATTCATTTTGAATTAATAAATATAAATTTGAATCTTGCTGGTGGAATGTATGTAAAACATAATATTAATTTTCATAAAAAAACTAATATTATTGCTTCATTTAAACATAATGCAGAGTTTGCTCGATCAATAATTCATGAACCAATCTATCATGTAAGTATTCCTATTTTTAATACGATTCAAGATTTAGAAGTTACTATAACTGATGAAAAATGATAATTTTATTGACATTAATGATGCTACTGTAACAGTCATTTTAGAAATATCTTAATAAGTGTTTTCCTTAATAAGTAAGTAATTGCTAAAAAAGTCATGAATAAAATTGAAAGTTTCGGTTTTGTTCATTTCCTGTTAATGAAAAAACTAAAAATAATTTAAATGCTCATAACAAAGATACAGAAATTGAAATAAATATTGGTGATGGGTGGCTTCATCCAAATCTTGCACAATTGTTTATGAATTTTAGAATGATTGAAGATGATGGTACAGATTATCCAACATATGATGGAAAATCAATCAAAGAATTAATTGATAATTATGTTATAAAATTGTTTGACTTTATAACAATAAAAAAGGAAATAATATGTTATCTAGAATTGAACATCCTTTTATTTCATCAACAGTTTTACTACATCTAACTCTACCTGCTACAGATAAAAAAGTTTAGAAGGACATCTTATTAATACAGGAAAAATAAATAGTCAAAAAATTGAAATACTTTATCCATTGTCAATACTTGGTGGATTTTTTAAAGGTTATAAAGAAATTATGTTTGAAGGAAACTTAACTGTAGTTCTTACACGTAGTTCAACTTCTGGAGATGCAATTCTACATTGGTTTGATAGAAATGATGCTGGTGTTGAAATAAGAGATACATTTCCTAAAGAAGGTAAAATAGATATAGAATCTATGGAAATTCGTGTACCTGTTGTTACGTATGAAGCGAATTACAATCTTGAACAATGTGAAAATATTTTTAAAAATCCTAAGATTCCTATTTCTTTTTATGAACTTCAAACAGAAGAAGTTGCTGGATTATCCGGTAAAAACAATTTTGAACAAGTTATAACAAATTACTATAACTCTATAGAATTTGATATGCCATATTTGGTTTTTGTTGTATATCAGACAAATAGTAAAATTAATCAATTAGTTAATTCATTATTATTGTATCATGTTAAACTACAGAATGTGTAATTGAAAAATAGCAGAAATGAAGTTTTTCCTCATGAAATGTGGTATATTAATCGACCAAATAATTTTCTAAAAACATATGATGCATTTCTTGATTTTAAAAGAATTACTATACTAAAATCAGATATTGATACTGATCCACTTAGTTTTATAACTAATTATCCAATTTATGTAAACATACAACACATAGAAAGAATGTTATAACTACACAAAAAACAAATATGAAACTTTGTGCAACTTTTAATGATAAAATTCAAAATGATACACTTGCTCATGTATTTATGTATGGTAAAAAGATCTTACATATGATGCACAATGTAGATTACTTATTGAAAATTTTTAATTATTAACATTTGCTTCTATATAAATGAGTGACAAACCAAAAAAATTTATAAAAGTGTTAACGTTATGCTTATATACATTTCTGAAACATTTTAAGAAAGATAGAAAAAATAAAAACTGAAAATTTTAATAAAATTTACTTTTGTTAACTACTTTATTTTACTTATTTACTCATGTTCACAATGCAAAATTATTAAAAATAACTTATTTTTGTTAACTAACTTATTTTATTTATTTTCTTATGTTCACAATGTAAAATTTTTATAATTTACCTATGTTAGTTAATATTTTTCATTATTTACTTACTTCTACAGTGTGATTTTTTAAATAGTTTACTTTTCTTATTTAATTCATTTTATTATCTTACAGTCATGTTGTAAATGAAATAATTAAGTTATAAGTCAGTTTGTTATTATAATTAGTTGAGTTATTCTAAAAATTAGGTATTTATTTAACATTTTAAAAGCAGTTAAGTTAATTAAATATAATGAATTTTTAAAAATCAATTAAGTTGCTTATAAAATACAGAATTTAATTTAAAATTGATCTATTGAGCTAGAACTGGTAAAATTATTTTACTGACGACCCCTCTTGTTTTGTTGCTTTATGGGAAAGCTATAAATTTGGCAACAAATAGACTACAATATGGAAAAGTCTCCAGTAGGGCCTATAAAAGAGAAATGGCGCTACCAAAAATTATGGTCTTACATCAGTTGTTGTACACATTTCCTCTAAGAACCAACAATGTGGAGAAATCTTTCTCCACCTTATGCCTTCTGAAGATGTATCCTCTCAGCCAGATGACAGAAGACCTTTTAAATGGACTGGCGCTGGTACATATTCATCAAGGTATTGTATCAAAGATGAACTCTGAGGAAATGTTACACAAGAGGAACCTTTCATTGTATAGTATATAATAATGACTTATTTATATATATTCTGGGAGAGTTGGGCATAAGGATTAGAATGGTGAACATGTCCTTATACGCTTTGTGAATCTAGTCTCTAATTTAAAAATAAAGGCACACTTACACCTATATATATCTGTGTGTGTGTTTGTGTCTTTATTTTAAAATTAGGTAAACAAAGCCTACAAGGACAAATTCACATTTCTAATCCTCACCCAGAAAAAATTCTGAATCCTCCCCTGGGTGTAACTGCCAGAATGTTGAATGCAAGCATGCAAATGTGTATGCATTGCGTTGTGCAGACAGATTGGTTGTAGGCTTTCAACTGGCCTCCTCCTAATCAACACACAGCCTCCACTGGCACCAAGGCAGTACCAGCTTTCATCAGAAAATACAATAGACTTCTACCCTGCCCTCCAATGAGCTCTCATTTGACACAACTGAAGTCGCAAATGCCGATGGTTTGGGATCAGTGGAATGCAGTTCTTTATTACAATCATGTAAATATGTATGCAAGGTGGAAATACAGTAAAAGAAACATCAAGCGCCAGCATGTCAGCATGGAACATTATAGTAGACAGGGTTGTGAGACAACACCAGCCAATTGTACACTGACTAACATGACACCACGACTGAGCGGCCCCTAATGAAGAGAAAATAAGCGCCGCTCAAAAACATGTTTCAAATGGCTCTGAGCACTATGTGACTTAACATCTGAAGTCATCAGTCCCCTAGAACTTAGAACTACTGAATTCTAACTAACCTAATGACATCACACACATCCATGCCCGAGGCAGGATTGGAACCGGCGACCGTTGCAGTCGCGCGGTTCCAGACTGAAGCGCCTAGAACCGCTCAGCCACTCCGGCCGGCTAAGCGCCGCTCCGCCTAGATGCAGTGGCAGTGGAAAATGAGGCAAGATATAAATGTTTTAGACGTGACTTGTGAACTGTATTATTTGCTTGTATGGAAATTGTATATATCGAAGGACATCGATTATATACATGTCGCCATTCGCTTGCGACCCATCTTTGTAAATATGCATAGTTAAGTACTGTCTATTTAATTTACTGTAATAAACTCCACTAATAAGATTTGCTTGTATTATTGTCTAGCTATCTGAGAAAACAGCTTCCTATACACCCTATATTAGACGACTGGGCAAGACACGACATTTTGATGACGAGGATTCACAAACTAACACCGCGTCTCGTGGCCACGGAATTTTCTTCTGTGTTTTCCTGACGCCTTAATTCTCTCTTGGCTTTACTTTGCAGGGGTGTTTACTTGCTTTAACAGTTTCTTATCGTTTTTGCTAATCAGTGTTTTCAGTAGTGCATTGTAGAAATTTCTTTGTTTTTATACTTATTTTTCTCAGTTGCCTTGTCTGTTTATTGTATTTGTCTCCTCCAGCATGCCCATCCCACCTGTCCCATCCCCTTCTCAGGCGCCATAGCTGCCAGCTTTAGATGCAACACAGCTAATGCAGATGTTTCAGTTCCAGACTCAGAAAATAACTACACTTCTCAACACTGTGCAGCAGCTACTCGCCAACGCTGCGCTCCCGACAGAACAAGCAGCACCTACAGCAGCTATACCACCTTTTCACCAGTTTCATGAACAAGAAGAGGAATGACTCGAGTAGTTCCAACAGTTTGAAGCCCACATAATTGCTCACTTTCTCTCAACGGTAGGAAGTACAGTGTTCAGGCTCATAAACAAACTGTTCCCTACCGCCACTCCGAGTGAACTTTCGTATGATTAGGTTTTAGATTCGCTAATTAACTATTACAGCCAACAAGTGAATGTTGTAGCAGCTAGTCAATTCTTTAATTGTATAAAACGGTCAGAACAAATTTATCTCGAGTGGGTGACAGATTTGCAGGGTATTATGAGGAAATGCAAACTCAAATGTGCTTGTGGTGCTTTATATTCCGATGTTATGTTGCGTGATGCGATCGTGTAAAATGTACCTGATGTCAAACTCAGAGAACAGATTTTGAAACAGTCCGATCCATCATTTCAGCAGGTAGTGCAAATACTAGATCAGTACGATTCAGGTGCTCTGTCGGCTGATAAATTTGAGCAGCCAGCAATTTGTCAAGTTGAGTCCCTTGTTTGCGACCAGCCGATTCGGCAGCTTGTGCTCGCCACGCCTCGTAAACAACGCTCCATTCCGAGTAAGCAGCTTGCTAAACATGCAGCTACACAGGCGAACAAAACTAGGTCTAGCCTTCATTGTTATTCATGGCACATACACCAAGACTGCCCCTCCCGACAAGCTCAGTGTTACGCTTGTGGCAATAAAGGACATGTACAATTCGTATGTTTGCAACGGACCAAATATAAGAATTTGGTCCACTCACAAAAATCTAGTCACAAGACCGATCTCATTAATACAGTACATTCAAAGTCTGCAACAGGCATTCGCAAAACTGGCACCTGTGCAGTTTCTTCGGTGATCCGCCAGTCCAACAAACCTTTTGTTCAGTTGCTTCTTTACGGGAAAAGCGTGAAATTTCAGTTGGACACGGGTGCCTCTGTCACATTGTTCAGTCGTCACACATATGAATTGCAATGCTCCCCACGCCTATCTGAAACTAGCACGGAACTGACGGCTTATAATGGACAAGACATTCCCGTTCTTGGTACATGTACTTTGCCTGCGATGTATCGCTCGCATACGCGAATAGTGACTTTTACGGTGCTACAATCACGTGATTGTGAGAACATATTTGGTCTTGATTCATTTGATTTGTTTGGCTGTAACATCCAGGACAATGTGTTGTCAGTGTCTGCATTCCACGCAAAAGACAGTGTAGCTATCTTGCTAAAAGAATTCCCGAAACTCTATTCTGAAGGTTTAGGCAAGATTAACAATTTTGTTGTACATATTACTCTGAAAGACAATGCTCAGCCGAAATTTTGTCGAGCCAGAACTGTTTCCATTGCTTTATGGGACAAAGTCGCTGCTGAACTTAAAGAATTGCAAAATAGTGGAGCTATTGCGTCCATACCAGCTAGTCAGTGGGCAACTCCACTGGTTTTGCTCCCCAAAGCTTCCTCTCACATTCACCTCTGTGTTGACTTTAAGTCTACAGTCAACCCACAAACTGTGATTAATACTTATCCATTGCCATGCCCGGAGGATCTCCTGCTACGGTCGCAGGTTCGAATCCTGCCTCGGGCATGACTGTGTGTGATGTCCTTAGGTTAGTTAGGTTTAAGTAGTTCTAAGTTCTAGGGGACTGATGACCTCAGATGTTATGTCCCATAGTGCTTAGAGCCATTTGAACCATTTGAACCATTTGGAGGATCGCATGAACTGATTAGGCGCTGGTCGCTAATTTTCAAAAATTGATTTGAGCGATGCATATCTTCAAATAACACACGATGAGGAATCTCAAGCCGAAATGAGTGAATCTTTATTTGGGCTTGTTTAAATATTTGCATTTACCTTACCGTTTCTTCCAAATCCACCAGAAACAAACGCAAAATAATTTTATTTAAAAAAGCGGATAAAGTGTCACTAGTAGCCTTCCTAAGAGACAATCTCCATTCCTTCCGAAATGACTATGCAAATGTAGACGAGATGTGGCTCAAATTCAAAGATATAGTACCAACAGCAATTGAGAGATTCATACCTCATAAATTGGTAAGAGATGGAACTGATCCCCCATGGTACACAAAACAGATGCGAACGCTGTTGCAGAGGCAACGGAAAAAGCATGCGAAATTCAGAACAACGCGAAATCCCGAAGATTGGCTAAAGTTTACAGATGCGCGAAATTTGGTACGGACTTCAATGTGAGATGCCTGTAATAGGTTCCACAACGAAACATTCTCTCGAAATTTGGTAGAAAATCCGAAGAAATTCTGGTCGTATGTAAAGTACACAAGCGGCAAGACGCAGTCAATACCTTCGCTTTGCAGTGCCGATGGTACTCTTACCAATGACTGTGCCGCTAAAGCGGAGTTATTGAACGCAGTTTTCCGAAATTCCTTCACCAGGGAAGACGAATGGAATATTCCAGAATTTGAAACACGAACAGCTGCTAGCATGAGTTCCTTAGAAGTAGCTACCTTAGGGGTTGCGAAGCAACTCAAATCGCTTGATACGGGCAAGTCTTCAGGTCCAGATTGTGTACCGATTAGGTTCCTTTCAGATTACGCTGATACAATAGCTCCCTACTTAGCAATCATATACAACCGCTCGCTCACCGATAGATCTGTACCTACAGATTGGAAAATTGCACAGGTCGCACCAGTGTTTAAGAAGGGTAGTAGGAGTAATCCATCGAACTACAGACCTATATCATTGACGTCGGTTTAAAGAAGGGTTTTGGAGCATATGCTGTATTCAAACATTATGAATCACCTCGAAGGGGACGATCTATTGATACGTAATCAGAATGGTTTCAGAAAACATCGTTCTTGTGCAACGTAGCTAGCTCTTTATTCGCATGAAGTAATGGCCACTATCGACAGGGAATCTCAAGTTGATTCCGTATTTCTAGATTTCCGGAAAGCTTTTGACACCGTTCCTCACAAGCGACTTCTAATCAAGCTACGGGCCTATGGGGTATCATCTCAGTTGTGCGACTGGATTCGTGATTTCCTGTCAGGAAGGTCGCAGTTCGTAGTAATAGACGGCAAATCATCGAGTAAAGCTGAAGTGATATCAGGTGTTCCCCAGGTAAGCGTCCTGGGACCTCTGCTGTCCCTGATCTATATAAAGGACCTGGGCGACAATCTGAGCAGTTCTCTTAGGTTGTTCGCAGATGATGCTGTAATTTACCTTCTAGTAAGGTCATCCGAAGACCAGTATCAGTTGCAAAGCGATTTAGAAAAGATTGCTGTATGGTGTGGCAGGTGGAAGTTGACGATAAATAACGAAAAGTCTGAGGTGATCCACATGAGTTCCAAAAGAAAGCCGTTGGAATTCGATTACTCGATAAATAGTACAATTCTCAAGGCTGTCAATTCAACTAAATACCTGGGTGTTAAAATTACGAACAACTTCGGTTGGAAAGACCACATAGATAATATTGTGGGGCAGGCGAGCCAAAGGTTGTGTTTCATTGGCAGGACACTTAGAAGATGCAACAAGTCCACTAAAGAGACAGCTTACACTACACTCTTTCGTCCTCTGTTAGAATATTGCTGCACGGTGTGGGATCCTTACCAGGTGGGATTGACGGAGGACATCGAAAGAGTGCAAAAAAGGGCTGCTCGTTTTGTATTATCACGTAATAGGGAAGAGAGTGTGACAGATATGATACGTGAGTTGGGTTGGAAGACATTAAAGCAAAGACGTTTTTCGTCGCGGCGAGATCTTTTACGAAATTTCAGTCACCAACTTTCTCTTCCGAATGCGAAATTATTTTGTTGCGACCAACCTACATAGGTAGGAATGATCATCAAAATAAAATAAGAGAAGTCAGAGCTCGAACAGAAAGGTTTAGGTGTTTGTTTTTCCCGCGCGCTGTTCGGGAGTGGAATGGTAGAGAGATAGTATGATTGTGGTTCGATGAACCCTCTGCCAAGCACTTAAATGTGAATTGCAGAGTAATCATGTAGATGTAGATGTAGATGCCTTTTGGCAGTGCTTCCGTACCCGACATTTTCCAACGGCATTTGGGACAGCTGATTGCTCAAGTGATATTGTCGTAGCAGGTCGTATGTCTGAAGAACCTATTGCAAATTTGCTTGCTTTGTTTCGTGTGTTATATAATGCAGAACTAAAGCGTATACTTGAAAAGTGTGATTTTTTCACACCTGGGTTGCAGTATTTTGGTCATGTATAAACGGTGAAGCTGTACAACCTCTTCAGTCCCATTTGCTAGCCATACGAGATTTCCCAGTTCCTCGCAATGTCACAGAATTGCAGTCAGGTTTATGGACAATGAGCTATTATATTCGTTTCATACAGAATGCTGCACAAATCGTAGCTCCATTGCATCGCTTGCGTCGCAAGAATGTCCCCTTTGTTTGGGCAGATGAGTGCCAAGTACCTTTTCAAAAACTTAAAGATGCATTGCTCTGTGATCGATGCGTAGTTCACTTTGATCCTGCAAACCAATTGTCTTGCACGCTGACGCTTCCTCTTACGGAATCGGTGCAGTGTTTTCGCACAGAATTGGTGATAAAGACAACTGGCGGCTTTCGCATCAAAAGTATTGTCCAAAGCTCAGTGTAACTATTCACAAATTGAGATAGAAGCTTTGGCTATAGTGTATGGTGTCGCCAAATCCCACCACTATTTGTATGACAGAAAATTCTACCTAGTAACGGATCACAAGCCTTTGCAGTCCTTACTTCATCCGACGAAACCTGTTCCCGTAGGAACTGCCCAAAAATTGCAAAGATGGGCGTTGTTGTTGTCTCAATGCCAGTACGAGATTGTGTATTGTCCGACAGCTCAACATGATAAAGCGGACGCACTTTCACGTCTTCCGATTGGCCCTGATACCGTACAGACTTTGACGCTTGTGTTGTCACATCGATGCTGAGGATTCTGAATTGCTTCAATCTTTTCCGCTGAAATATAGGAAAATTGCACAGGCCACGGAAGCTGATTCAGATCTGAACATTTTCCTAACATACATTCGTACATCTTGGCCTCGTTCCTTGCATACCATAAATTACTCACTAGTGCGCCGATACTTGGCACGTCGGCATTTCCTCGCTATACAGAAAGGAGTGATACTTGCTCAAAATGACAGTCGACAGCCAAGTGCGTTGATCCCTAAAGCTTTGAAAAAAGAAGGGTTGCAGTTACTTCACCAAGGACACTGGCGGATTGTTCGCACGAAATAGTTAGCGCGTCGCCACTGTAGTCGGCAGGGTATGGACAACCAAATAGAACAGATAACGTCACAGTGTCACGCATGTGCGGAAAAACAGTCCGCTCCGCCACAAAAATTCTCTGCTTGGCCTAAGTCGCAATCACCATGGCAACGTGTACACACAGACTTTGCGGGATCTTTTTGAAACACTTTTTAGTTGATTGTGGTTGGCTCGTGTATCAAGTTTCCTTTTGCTGTGACAATGAACTCGACAATATCACGTAACACAATTCAGGTGTTGTCCTCTATTTTTTACCTCGAAGGTTTACCTGAAGTCATAGTGTCAGACAACGGCCCTCAGTTCACGCCAAATGAATTTGAAACGTTCTGTGAACTCAATGGCATACAGCATCTAACTAGTGCACCGTTCCATCCACAGTCAAACGGCGAAGCCCCTCAGCATCCGGCGCCGAAGGAAGGGCGCAAGTACAGTTTCGCGCAGCATGATATTGTCTTCTACTGTATTTTTAGTGGTAGCAGACGGTGGGCGCGAGGCGAGATCGTCCGTCGACTTGGCGCTTGCATGTATCTCATTACAGGTCCAGACGGCTTGCAGCACCGACATCACAATCAACTTCGTCACTGTCATGTGCACGATGATCTTTCTGTGCCTTTTCCCCCAGATTCACGGATCCCGAGGACAGCGCGGCCACAGCAGCCACCAGAGGGTGTCATCACGACACCGCGGGACGACCCCTTGGAGACGGCGCCTTGGCCTCCTCCGCCTCCTCTCGTCCTACCGCAGGAGCCGACGTCTTCCAAATCCGGTTATTGGCCTCAGGAGGTGGACACATACACTTCTGGTCGTTTTCCGGGGGACCTTTCCGCCAGAGCAAAGGCCTGATGGCGGGGTACGAGAGAAAGTTTGACGTCCCCTGCAGCCACAGCTTCCGGTCCAGCGAGTCATCTACCCTCCGGCGTCCCCCACCGTTGTCGCGCTCCCTACACGACGACTGTCCGTCGCTTTGGGAGAGAGGAATGTTCCGGCTTAACATCAAGCGCCGGCACGTCGGCCTGGAACATTACAGCAGAGAGGGCTGTGAGACGTCGTCAGCCAATAGTAGGCTGACTAGGGCGACACCACGACGGAGCGGCCCCTGTACGAAGAGAATGTACAGGGTGTTTCAAAAATGACCGGTATATTTGAAACGGCAATAAAAACTAAACGAGCAGCGATAGAAATACACCGTTTGTTGCAATATGCTTGGGACAACAGTACATTTTCAGGCAGACAAACTTTCGAAATTACAGTAGTCACAATTTTCAACAACAGATGGCGCTGCGGTCTGGGAAACTCTATAGTACGATATTTTCCACATATCCACCATGCGTAGCAATAATATGGCGTAGTCTCTGAATGAAATTACCCGAAACCTTTGACAACGTGTCTGGCGGAATGGCTTCACATGCAGATGAGATGTACTGCTTCAGCTGTTCAATTGTTTCTGGATTCTGGCGGTACACCTGGTCTTTCAAGTGTCCCCACAGAAAGAAGTCACAGGGATTCATGTCTGGCGAGTAGGGAGGCCAATCCACGCCACCTCCTGTATGTTTCGGATAGCCCAAAGCAATCACACGATCATCGAAATATTCATTCAGGAAATTAAAAACGTCGGCCGTGTGATGTGGCCGGGCACCATCTTGCATAAACCACGAGGTGTTCGCAGTGTCGCCTAAGGCAGTTTGTACCGCCACAAATTCACGAAGAATGTCCAGATAGCGTGATGCAGTAATCGTTTCGGATCTGAAAAATGGGCCAATGATTCCTTTGGAAGAAATGGCGGCCCAGACAAGTACTTTTTGAGGATGCAGGGACGATGGGACTGCAACATGGGGCTTTTCGGTTCCCCATATGCGCCAGTTCTGTTTATTGACGAAGCCGTCCAGGTAAAAATAAGCTTCGTCAGTAAACCAAATGCTGCCCACATGCATATCGCCGTCATCAATCCTGTGCACTATATCGTTAGCGAATGTCTCTCGTGCAGCAATGGTAGTGGCGCTGAGGGGTTGCCGCGTTTGAATTTTGTATGGATAGAGGTGAAAACTCTGGCGCATGAGACGATACGTGGACGTTGATGTCATTTGGACCGCAGCTGCAACACGGCGAACGGAAACCCGAGGCCGCTGTTGGATCACCTGCTGCACTAGCTGCGCGTTGCCCTCTGTGGTTGCCATACGTGGTCGCCCTACCTTTCCAGCACGTTCATCCATCACATTCCCAGTCTGTTGAAATTTTTCAAACAGATCCTTTATTGTATCACTTTTCGGTCCTTTGGTTACATTAAACCTCCGTTGAAAACTTTGTCTTGTTGCAACAACACTGTGTTCTAGGCGGTGGAATTCCAACACCAGAAAAATCCTCTGTTCTAAGGAATAAACCATGTTGTCCACAGCACACTTGCACGTTGTGAACAGCACACGCTTACAGCAGAAAGACGATGTACAGAATGGCGCACCCACAGACTGCGTTGACTTCTGTATCTTTCACATCACTTGCAGCGCCATCTGTTGTTGAAAATTGTAACTACTGTAATTTCGAAAGTTTGTCCGCCTGAAAATGTACTGTTGTCCCAAGCATATTGCAACAAACGGTGTATTTCTATCGCTGCTCGTTTAGTTTTTATTGCCGTTTCAAATATACCGGTCATTTTTGAAACACCCTGTAAGTACCTCCCCTGCTAGCCGTGGCGGCAGTGGAAGACGAGCGGTGGTATCAACGTTTTAGCCGTGACTTGTGAACTGCATTCTTTGCTTGCATGGAAACTGTATATATCGAAGAACATTGATTATTTGCATGTCGTCATTTGCTTGCGTCCCATCTTTGTAAATATGCAAAGTTAAGAGCTGTCTATTTAATTTACTGTAATGAATTGTTGTGTAGCTATCCGAGAAAACAGCTTCCTAGGCATCCTATATTAGACGAGTGGGCAGGACACGACAATAAGGCTACATGTAGTTTTTTTATGCCACAGAGCCGATGAAATGTAGCTCCTCATTGTTTACAAGCATATAGGACCAAATGTGCCAAGTTGCAGTCACGTCACTGATGTGCGATAGTACTGATGCCACAGTGGCAAGCTGACCAGATCACAAATGAGAGCAGCACGCCGCCCCTAAAGATACCTTTCATCCCTGACTGAGCAGACAATCGTTGCGGCCCACCTACTTTCTGTCTTCAGCTCTGGAGACTGAGCCCTAACTATGTCCGCAGATGTACTAGTGTTTCACCACTCACTCAAGGCTGCCTACAGGAGTTAGCTGCATTGAACTCCATCTCCTGACACTTCTTCATCTGTTAATAAATTTATTGCCTGTGTCCACCTGTAGTATGACTGTTGCACTCTGTTCAATGCCGCCACACCCTATGACACTGGTGCTGTATTCTGGCTTGCAGCTGCCATCCACTATGATCATAATGAATTTGGGAGCCATGTACCCCATCTCGTTTAATTTGTATTGCTCACTGTTTTCGATACCAAACAGACAAATTTTATGACTATAATGATACTGTAAGAAACTCAGTCCAGTATATAGTCTCATTTCTCTTTCTACACTCTTTCCATACAATACGCTGAGTTGAGATTTTAGGAGAACTGCTCAACACTAACAGAAGGTTCTGCCCTACCCCTTTTTATTAACCATGTGGTAGCAACGAGCTTCATTATTTTGCATTTTTTTTCTTTCAGTATTATGGTACAAACAATTTCCCCTACTATAACAACAGTGGTAGATGTAATTGTATATGTAATCAGGATAGCCAGATATACACTATATACTGAATTGAGATTCATACAGCAGCGTTATAGTCATAAAATTTGTCTATTGGGTACTGAAAATAATGAGCAATACAAATTCAATCTGTATGATTGATACCATAGAAATGTTATAAGCATAAAAATGAGCTACATAGCACAAGTTTCACTTTAAGCCTTGAATTGATATTACTGCCTCCTTTCATCTTAGTAGGTTACTCAAGATTGGCAATGCTACACAGGTGGAGCATGTAGCATAATGACTATGCTGTTTGGATTAATTTTTATGCTCAAACAGGTACAAACAGATGTAGATATGCCATTTATGAGACAGTATACCTTTATATTCAGTCAAGGAAAAAAGTAGAACCATAATTATTATTAAAAAATCTGTGAACCTGGAAGCTTTTGTGAGAGACATGACTCAAAAGATTAGAACTTACACAATATATGAAAACAGCCTGGTCTGCCTGTATGAGATTAACAGAAAGAGAAAAGGAAATCAGAAATATTATAATGATATTTGAGCAAAACAAAATGGCAGACCAAGAATAAAATATCATAAAGAATAGAACCTAGTATGAATTGTGGAGACTGGTATACAGTGTAACTCATGAAAACATTGCCCTTAAGGGAAATAATTTCTATGAGCTGGAATTGCTAAATGATTGCCCATTTTGATGGTCTTTCCAATTTTTTCACGCCCTTGTTATTATACAGCTAGCTTCAGCAGGTTGTGCACTTCTTGTCATTGCAAGTCTCAGAGCCAAAGAAATATATTAGCTTTATCAAAACGTAGGTGCAATTCCGAGAGCAGCTAAAGGAAACACTTCAAATAGAATACAATATTCCTAGGTTTTGGAAGTATATTTGTTTCTTCAGGGAGGAATGAAGAGCTAGTTAGTGAAGATTGGAAAGTTTTGTGTGTGTTGGAGGGGATGCAGGTCACTCAGATCCTAGGTTAAGAGAACTAGGGGGGCAACAGCGGCTCCAAGACATGTTGCATTGTTGCCAATTTTTTTCAAGATGGCGGCGATGATGTCATCCATGATGGTGGCATGTAGACTTGGCAACATCGCATGACATCATCCAAGATGGAAGATTTTGATGGGAGAATTGACAAATTGTGCTACGTCCACTAACCTAATCTTCAGAAAAAAAGGCGGGAATTTTGAATTTTGGCGGGAAAATAGTCCAATTGTGCTACGTCCACTAACCTAAGTGTCCAGAAGAAAAATGGTGGGAAGTTTGAATTCCAACAGGATAATGCATGCAAAGACTGTACTTGTCTTTATTATTATTATTCACTATCATTTATTAAGATTCATTACCATTCATTGTCATTTATTATCATTCATTATCATTTATTATCATTTATTATTATTTATTATTATTGACCTGCCTCCACTAAAAATTCCCTCCAAATTCAAATTCCAACATGATAAAGGCTGCAAAACCTAACTTTTGTTTATTATTCATTATCAATTATTAACATTCATTATCATTCATTATCATTCATTGTCATTTATTATCATTCATTATCATTCATTATCATTTATTATTATGGGCCTACATCCACTAGAAAATTGCGCCAAATTCAAATTCCAACACGATATTCTCTCGAAAACTGTACTTCTATGTATTATTATCATTTATTATTTATTCAAGATGTCCGATTTTCTCGGTGAGAAAGCCATTCTCCTTATATCCATAACAAAAATCTATCACAAGTTCAAATCCCCAGCACCATAATTGATCACATGCACGAGCTTTCTCCATCACTTATCTTTTTTTCACTGGTATCCTATCATAATCGCGTCAAATAATAAACTGCACTTATAGTAATGTTATTCATGTCCATTGATTTTGCAGAAGGAAGGGACTGAAGACTTTATTTCAGGCAGTACGGTCATCACTTGTTCTCCAACACAGTGAGCACACACATCTTTGATATCACAGTGCAGTCAGCACGACGTCCGCGCTCCAACTGATTTAGTTCAAATCCTCGCCACCCCCTGGCCAGTGCGCGGAGACAATGCCTACATCTGTCACGTGAGGCGGCCGGTCACCAGCGCACGGGCGAGCCCAGTGATCGCTCCCACATTGTAAACATGTTTTCGCTGGACATGCTGGAACTTGTCGAGTTCGACGTCACTGCGGCCCCTTGTCCACTCACCACGTGCATTCGTCGCCTCCACACGTTTCCCGCCAATATTGTCTGCCCCGGAGCTGAATCGCACAACGGTCGGCCGTTTCCCTGCAACACTTTCAGCACCATGTTCAGACCTGTCAATGCCGACCTCACACAGCCGTTCGCCACGTGTCCCTGTGCGAGCGTGAACGGAGTGCTACACTTTTGGTGGCAAAGTTTGCTCGACAGTGGAATCCACCATTACTATATAACAGCACCTTTGGATTGCACTAGAACACCCACTAATTGACTCACTCTCGCGTGCGCACGTAATAACTGTAAAGTCGCTGAGCCGCCACCCCACTTGCGTCACACACCCTCCATACACGCTACGGACATAGCCTTCTGTAAATACATGGAAAATGACTCTTTATTTCAGACATTACGGTCATGCAGGTGTGTCCCAACTGACTTCTCCATGCTCACACAGCGAAACTCCAGAGCGCAGATGGCGTACGCGCGCCCAGCTGAGCCCGCTCCCTGGCCCGCTGACGTTAGCACAACACCACGGGTAGCGCACCAGGTAGGCGGTGGCGAGCGGCGCCTGAGGGTCCCACCACAAACGGTCTGCCGCGTCTGCGAGCACTTAAACCCGTACACGATGAAACCTGTCGACCACGTGCCGTACAAGGATACGTTTGGCTCCAGAGTTTGAGCGACACTGGAATCCACCATGACCATATGACAGCGCGTTTGCTCGTCGCGAGAACGCTCGCTAATTCACTCTCACCACCCCAGCTATATTAAATAATTTAATTTACAATTTCATATACATACGCAAACGTGTTCAACTCCCTAACATCAACCACTTTTCGAGGACCAGAACGCCACCTCCTCCTCCTAGCAACCAGCACCAAGTTTGAAATCTGCCAGTAAACAAAGCTCACTTGCGCTTCCGTCACCACCCTAAGAAAATTTTTTCAAACTAAGCCACCAGCACTCAACCTCTTCCTACACGTTTCTGGCAAACAGACTCACCCTGCACTAGGTCCATGGACCGAATTACTAATTTACTTTATCTAGGAATGGAGTATATATATCACACTGACATGTCCCACATCATACAGACCTGCAAAACACTCCTACATAACTCGTTTATAATATTCTACACACATGCTTGCTAGTTGTAAACAGTTAAAAATAACTCATAGCACAGCCTACAGACATGCGAACCACTCGTAAATAATGCAAAACATTTACCTCCAAATAGGTAATTTTCGCAAATAATTTCAGTGCATAGGCTGATGGAAGGAAGAACGAGTATACTTTATTTATTTGCTACATATCTTTTTCAAACTTTTACTTCTCATAGGTTTCGATATGTAAGGCTGACATCAGGCAGTTTCTGAACTCCAGTAGTGCTCTACACTTGGTAACACAACCACACCCATCAAGATATTCATTCCATTCCAGACCTGTAACTCCTCTACAGATAAATTTGTCCAGTTATTTGTCTACTCACTCACATCCTGACCAGATTGCCGTTATTGCGCAAAAACAGCTCAGACTGCGCTGTGCTGCTCGGGGAAGTGCGGAAGGGCTGCACTCTATTTCTTTTGAGCCCTTTTATTTAGTCGTGGAGTATATTTGTCACAAAACACCCGCACTGATCCGACTGTGATCATCTGACACAGGCCACAAACACGTAAACTACTCCTAATTTCACCACACAATAGCAAACACCTCTTAAATAATGCAGTACACAATATCAGCAGACGAGCTCTGTACTCTTAAAATCATGGACTGATTTTGAAACCCAGTGTAAAGCTAAAAATCGTTTGTTTCAAGGTACTAACCCGTTTTATATTGGACTACAAATTGCTGGTGATGAACCAGAGGAAACTGATAACGTTCAGAGTGAGGTTAAATATGTAACATATGTTGTAAGAAATAGAGTGTATATGACATTTTGTAAGAGGAAGGGTACTGTTACGTGCATGCCAGCGTACTTATTCGGAACTGCGAGGTCACCCGCTGCGAGTGAAAACCCTGTGGGAGCCCCATTAGAAAGTGAAGCCTTGCCACCTAGTATTACTAGTGGCAAGATTCCGCGATTTAGGGATTGTGTAACTTCTTCAAGGCAGCCGGCAGGCCAGGACGTGCCTCACCGGCTTGGACATGTTCCAGACGCTGCTGCAACTCCACCGCGCCGTCGTGGGTATAAAAAGAGGAGCGATAGCTTTCTTATTACAGTCGATGCTAGTTCTGTTTCTGGAAAACAGCACTTTGTGGACACTATTTTGTCTGTTTGGTCTATTTTGGAATATTGTGTTTCAGAGGAACCTTTTGCTCAAGGTAATTTCCTCATTTGCATTGTTATATAAAGATGAAAGAAAAAATGCTTTAAAATGAGGTGCGGTCGGGCATAGAATTTATGTTTGGGAGTATTAATGGCGTTTTTGATGTTCAGATTGGTAGAAGTCGAAAGTCTGCACTTATTTACATAACAAAATATGATTCACTCCCAATATCTAATTGTAATGATTCTTGTTTGTTGTTTAATGTTCGTTTGCGTAGGTGGGCAGATCGAACTATTAGAATTGATTACACGGACCCATTTTTAGTGAACAGTTGATCAAGGATCCGTTTTATTGAGAACTATTTCGATTCTTTTCAGGCAAATCGGTTGGTTGTCAGGTCTCTGAGCGAGTGTCATCTCAATTACAATGGCTGGGCGGGTCGCGTTGTACGCTGGTATAACAAGGCCTTTCGGTTCTTATTCTGCAGCTGTTATTGTATTAGAAGAACTTTGGTATTATGAGCCAAACCTGGATGATTTAATTCGTCAGTTTAGGGACACATACAGAGAATTTGTTTGTATGCCTAACGATATAAGGTGTGCTAATAGGTACTTTGATTTTAGACAGGGTCGTTATAGCCCTTTGTGGTATAATTATTAGAACCTCAATAAGAAAACCTCAGAAGTCATACCTCAGACGCACAGCCGAAGACCTTCCTAGAAAATGGCCTACTGGGTAGTGAGGTCTCCTGATCAGGGTGAAACTAAATATAGGCTTGTACACAAATTGTCTACAGAGAAGAAGCATTGGCATTGTAAATGTGGCAATGAATTTTGTTTACACTTTAGGTGGCAGATGTTGGCACGAGTGTATTATTTATTGGATATTTCAGGATGGCTTACAACCTTCATCCCGTTGTGGGATACCGAAGAGGAGATTATGAAACCATTACCAGTAGTAATCAACAAACTCAAGGTACCCAACATCACGCAGCTTCTTCTTCTTCGGAGCATCGGACATGTTATGAGAGGTGGCATTAGCTCCCTCTCATATTTCTATCTTACGATTTTCGTCTCTAATTGCATGGGGTGAAAAGTTGCTATTCCTTCACACGCGGACTTCCCACGCAGCGTCTCTCGTCACCCAGGTGGTCCGGGGACAGGCAGGCTCTGCGGATCTCGAGAGGGTTAAGCCGACGAGTGTGAGGGAGTCGAGTGAATGCTTTCCAGACGCCGACATTGTCAAAAGACACGCCCGGAGGGGCCTGAAGTAGCGGCTGGGCTAGAGGTTCCATTACTTCGCAGAAACTTAGCGAAAACACTTTCTGGCGGGCTACCAGCGAGGCGTGGGAATGACTTGTGTACCCAGGCAGTTGTGGCGGGAAAATTCCCTCGCTTTCTGCAAAATAGTAACTGTGATTGGCTTGCTCAGGGCATAGCTCCGTGACGTAGCAAAATCAGCGCAGAAATTGGCGCCAAGAATCTCCATTGGTGGAATGGTAGTGCTCCGGCAATGGAGTGGAATTTTCCGCCGGTTTTCGAGTTGCTGATTGGAACGTTTAACCACGGCCACTGTCGTGGGGGCGGGAATGTTGTGTGTTCAGCCTGTACGGGTGCTCTAGGTAGTCGGCTCTCGCCTTTCGGTCGAGGACGTCGAAGCAACCAGCCATCGCCTCCGGTACGCCAGATCGTGTTCTGGCAGTTAAGAAGACAGTTTGGTAATGTATGTCTGCAGCACCGGCAGATAGGGATTTTCCTAGGTGATAATCAGAGCTCAGCAGAGCGCGCCTGTTCGTCTTTTTCTAACTTTGTTCTGTCTTGAGTAGCAGCAATTAATGTTGGGTTAGCTGTGTGTCTCTCTTAAGATTTGAGTGGCAAGGAATTGACTCCACATACCACCTCGTCATAAACCTCACAATCTAGTTTAGGGACAACTTCACCTTCACAGTGTTTGTTTGAGTATCCAATTTGAGCCAATTTGATGTATTATAAATGTTTCATGTGTTTTTGTTTATTATTTTGTGGTTAGTCTTAATAAATCATATTGTTATTTTGGACAGAGCTTTCATTCTGTTAATCGGTAGAGTAACCCATCATTTCTCACTACGTTAATGAAACCTTCCTTTATTTAACTTATTTATCAAATTAAATTATTGCAGGTGCCAAACTCTTTTCTACTCCACTTGCAGGGTTGATTACAGTCAGTTTGCGTATATTTTTTAATCCATGTGCAACAGCAAAAGTCGGAGTTATAATAGGGGGGCTTAGAGCATCATTTACATATGTAGATTCTAGAATTTAGTGTTAAATACACTGCTTGCCCTGGCACCTCGCATAAAATGGCGACCCTTAGCCTCAGATCTTTCCTGTGAATCACTGATTAACAAACAGTATCCTTAGTTGGAACATTCAATTTTTTTTTCTCTAGTATTTTTATGATTAGTACCCAAGTTCTTTTTCTGGTAGTTCCACGTTTAGTTTTAAGTAGCGGCGCGTGATTACAGTTTTTGTTTTCAGTGTATATATTCTATTGTTCATTGTTTTTGTATTCCTTTGATGGTGTGTCCGTATCACATCACACTTTGTCGGGTTTGTGTGCGGTTTCTGTACCACAACAAATCGTGCGTATAATTACAGCATTGGAGAGGCGTTGTTGAAATTTTATGTCTATGTGTAAAAATATATGGAGTAGATTAATTTTATTGCGCATTTTAGATAAATTTGTTTTTCATGAATGATAACGAGAAGTAAGGTACGACTATTATCGAGCGAAGCTAAAGGTACATTGTCCAAGACGCGACGCACACTAGCGACTGCGACGGGTCGCTATGTGACGTCAGAAGTTGCCTGCTGGCGCATGCGCAGTTCGAGTTTGGGATGCGACGCGCGACTGTTGCGGCAGCTGCCGCAGCACTGCACCAGTGAGCAGTGTTGCGACGGAAGTCGCACGACACAAAGACGTACGGCTGCCAGAAAGATATCGAGCCAGTCAAGGAAAACTGAAATGAGCCACTCACAGGATGTGATGCTCTGTGAGCTGGTCTCGCAACATCCTTGCCTTTACGATTTGAAGAACCCTAAATATAGAGACACTATGTTCAGAGACAGAATTTGGGAAGAAATTGGTGCACAGTTGAAACTGGCAGGTGAGTGAAATATATAATATTTTCCCATTAATGCAAATTTTTCAGTCCTGTTATGAAAATCAGTATAATCCATGCAGATGTAGAATTAGAATGATGAAAATGAACTTGAAGGTCAATTTTCGCATTACTCTTTTTTGTGACGATAAAAATTGAAAACGGCAAGTACATTATAAAATGAACAATCTAAAGTACAACGAGAAAGTTACATTTTACAATACCTTCACTTTGAAAGTAAACGGTTAATTTGTGTCTTGATGATACCTTCTAGTTGTGAAAAACCACCACCAGGTTGTTGTACTGCTTTCTGTAATCAATAGATGTTCGTTTTTGAGGAAGGCGTTTCTCAACAGATTGCGCAAACAGTATGCTGCAATAAGTAATTTGTCACATTCACTTCAATTCATTGGTAGAAGATGGTGCTCAAAAAACTTGTGCCAAAAGTGCACTACTGTTTTACAAGGCCCTTCTGGTCTGACTCAGTTCACAATTGAAATTCGTCTTTTGTAAATCCTGGAGTCATCTTTTGAGTGCAGCTTGGCAAGATTAAATGTTCATGTCATCCATAACGATGTATGCTGTCAGAATATAAGAATATGGAAGTTCATTTGGATGGGAATAAAGATTCAGTCAGCTATGAAAGTTGCCTTAGCTTGTTCCAAAAGTTTCTGCATGGGAGAAACTGACAAGTATAATTTGGGGAAATTTTGTGAACAAGCACGGACATTATTTCTTCCACATTTCTGCCAATGTATACTGTAGACGTTCAGAATCAAAATTATAGAAATGTTTAAGGTGTAACCCTATCTTGTTGTCAAGAACTTGAAACAATGCAATGACGCTAGTGTGCGCTTATTGTTAATAAACTTATCTTTCATTGGAATTTTAGGTGAAATGTGCAAAAACAGATGGAGGAATATTCGGGACTCGTATCAGAGAAATAAACGAGAAAGAAAGCTTGGAACAGGTTCAGATGCCTCAGCAAAACCAAGAAAATGGGTTCTGCTTGATCACTTGGCTTTAAGAAACCTACATTTCGTGGCATTTTAAATGAAATTGTCAAGAGCATATGGAGAAATATTAGTAACTCATACCGGAGAAATATGACATAAAATGGTTTCATTAGGTCCAAATGTGTCAGCGAAACAAAACAAATGCATTCTCTATCGTGCGAAGACCACATGATTCTCGTTGCGCGTCGATAGAACTGGCGGCTAGTCGCGACGCTCCCGGAGATATATGAGCCCAAATCTCGGAAACGGAGATCGATATCTTTCTCATCTCAACTTTAAAAATAATTTCGGTGTGTTAGCTTCTTTTCATCGGCAACGATGTATGACCTAACGTGAACCATACGTAAAGTAGCCAGCGACCACATTTTTCACTGTACACAATTCAAATTTTATGCAGTAGGTTACTTGTAAATTAAGTACCGGAATAACTGTGACGAATATCCGAAAAATAGACACCTCATTATCAAGCTGTGATGTGAAACTGTAAGATACGCAAACATCAATTTTTTGTGCCTTTTACTTTCCTCACAATTAATAGAGAAGTAATATACAGCGAAAAAAAACACGCAAAACCGGAAGAGATACTTTTCAGTTTTTTAAAGTCAAAGAAGAATCTGTATCGAAAAACTAACTCTGGGAGCCGATGTAACTTTGTTGCATTAACATACAGTATTTTTTACAGCAAGAAAATCGGAATTCTTATTTTTCTTATGTATTTGAATCCGCCGCCGCCGACCGGAGCTTGGGAAACAGCGACGACTCCAGTCGTGTTGCGGCCGTGTCGTCGTCTGCCAGGGTGGGAAAAGAGGAGGGGGCAGCGTCGCAGTCGCAGCCAACTGTCGCGTCTTGCACAACGTAACTTAAAACAAAAGAGGATAGCATAATGGATAAGGGGCACTTTACTGACGGGAATAGGTTCGGAGATGAGATGGGCACATTTTTAGCAGGACAGGACGCCAGGGTCATTGATGAGGAAGGTGATTTGGACGCGATCTCAGATCAGCGTTGGGGCCGTGATTATGATAGTGAAGTAGAGGATGAAACAGAGACAGGCACACAGGTCGAGACGGTAGAAGAAGTTTATAATCAAACGAACGAGAGCAGACAGGGGCTAGCTCGGCCACGTCAGAGCTCTAGCGCCCATGTGTCCAGAGTTACATCTCCCACGTTTGAAGAGGATCAAAAAGATGACGTAAACCCAATACTGAGCTTCCTACGATCAATGAAAGAAGAAAATGAGAAACAGTGTAAGAAGGACACTCAGACTATAATTTCGCATATAAGGGAAATTCGTGGGGAATTACTAACAATAAAGAAAGAATGTGGAGAAGCAAAACAAATGTCAATGGCTGCACAAAAAGTAGCAGGCCTGGCCAAAACGGCAGCAATAGGGGCAATGAAAGTCGCGGAAGCAACTTCTAAACTGGCAGGACGCTTGCGACGTACAACACAATCCCACTCAAAATCCATAGCATTCTTAAAAACTCAAGGTAATATCGCGGTTGCGAACACCACGAAACGAATGGAAGAAGTAGAGTGTCGGATAGCAAAACTAGAGCAAAACGGGCACACGAGCACTGCGCGTTCGGATACCAATGATGGAATACACAGAATTGTGTCTCCGAGGAAAAGCCCGCCGTGCTCTAGCCCAATGACCGAGTGCGAAACTAACAATGCACACGCAGAAACAACGAGTAATAGCTCCAATAATTATAGCCCACTTAGGAGAGTGAATTCTGAGTGCCACTTCCACTGTGATACGGAGGTAGCACATCACAGTTATCAGCAAGATAGAGCAGGACACTCAGCAGACGTGCAAGTATCGGAAACGAGTGACAACACCAGTGCGAGGATCAGACAGGATTTTAATCACAATCACTTCCTGTCGATACTAAAATTGCAGAAGTTCAAAGAAAATGGAGGGTCGATGCATCCGAAGAGCTGGGTGATGCAGTTTACAAATTCATTACCGGCATCATGGCCAACCCAGGCAAAATTAGAATTCATGTGTGGACACATCGAAGGCCAAGCCGCGGAAAAGATGCGGGGTGTGGCAGTGACGTGTCGGACTTATCAGGAATTTGTTGGTGCATTCCTGCGGACCTACTGGTCAAAGGAAACGCAAGACAGGATTAAAGAGGAAATAATATGTTGTCCTGAACTGGAAGTGTCCGGGCATAGGAGCGCAACCAAATTTCTTGATGATTTACTCAAGAAGAATCAATTTTTAGATAGTCCAAATAGCAACGGAGAAATCATTTAATTTTGCTTTTCCAATTTGCCAGTTAGGTACCAACAGACACTTGTCGGGAAGTGTGGATCTGACATAGAAGCATTCAAGAGTCTATTGCGCGAACTCGAAGTAGTCTTTGATAAACAAGACGCAAAGGACAGGAAGAAGGGGCAAAGTAACAAATACCACGGGCCAGGAAGGGAAGACGACAACAGATCGCATAATCGCACTGGTCAGTTAGGAAACCAGGGTTACGGAAGTCAAGGTTACGCTATTCAAGGTTATGGAAACCAAAGACACGGAAACCAGAACGTCAGGGAGCAGGGTCAATCTAGTAAAGGAATCTGGGATAGGAGGAATAACGAACGGCAAAGCGACCGTAATTGGAGAGAGCGAAACCAAGGATAACAGTGAAACCAGGAGATTGAAACTAGACCCGCAAATCCTAATGCACGTCAGAGGAGGGGGAGCTTAACTAGGGATTGACGACAGACTAGTGCGAACACAGGCCGCCGGAATTTTGCACGTAATCTCGGACCTGGCCAACTACGGATGATACATTACGAAGATTTATCAGAAATCCTGCTCGAGGAACATAAAGCAACTCCTCGACAAGATCGGCAGCCTCTTATCACAGTAGCAATAGCTGAAAAGAGTATGAATGCGGTAATAGATAGTGGAAGCTACATAACAGCAATATCTGAGGTAGCATACAAGAGGTGCTCTCAGGAGATGGACTGGCCTGTCCTATCGGTTAAGAAAACCAAAATAAAAGGGGCATTAGCGGGTAAATGTACGGAGGTCACCCAACAAACAAGACTGGAATTCTCCTGCCAAGGACACAAAATAGAGTCTAACTTCTGGATCGTGCCAAATCTGGCGATCGACATGATAATAGGAACGGACTTCCTAAATGAACATGAAGCGATAGTTGATCTAGGACGAGGTGAAGTGGTTTTGAGGAAAGGGAATCCCGTCCACATTAAGTTCGACGACCAGCTGATCCCAGCTCAACTACCGTCTAACTGTGTTCGGATAAACTATGCGTGTCTGAAAGACAGAAAGGAAGAACAGGTCGACGTTGCGGTTAGGGGAGAGGACACGGATGAGAATGAAGTCGGAATAATGGGAGAAATAAAGGAGAAAATAGGAGAAAAAGTGGAAGCAATAAAGAATATAAGGTGCGACCACCGCAAAGAACTTCATAAATTACTAGTAGAACATGCGGAGGTCTTCCTTCCCAAGACAAGATCAATAAAGAACTTCCAATATGAATTTCGTGTACGTCCGCACAACCAGTTTCGTGTGCCACCCTATCCAATCCCCTTGGCATATCGACAGAAAGTAGCAGCTGAAATTACGCGAATGCTGAGTGAAGGAATAATAGAACCTACGGCTTCAGCCTATAATAACCCGTTAAGAGTAGTCGAGAAGGCAGATGGTAGTATTCGTTTAGTCCTGGACTCGCGACAAATTAACCCGAAACAGACAGACCGGAACGATTAGAGGAACTCTTACAAAACTTCCATGGAATATCAGTCTTCTCATCAGTTGATCTAAAATCGAGTTTCTGGCAGATCGAGCTCCATCCAAATTGCAGACAGTACACAGCCTTTTTAGCATTTGGAAGATGTTACCGGTTTCGTCGTCTACCATTTGGTTTGAACGTTTCATCTGCCGCATTCATTCGGGGGCTGGACGGCATACTAAGCGATAATTTGAAACGTCATGTCACCAGCTATGTGGGCGATTTGCTGACCGCCGAGAAATCTTGGGGAGAGCACAATGCGGTCCTCGGTGAACTCCTTGCGACATTCAAGGAATATGGAGTGACTATCAATATTGAAAAATCGAATTTATGGGACATATCATCACGGGTGAGGGCATTGCGCCAAATCCCGAAAAGATCGAAGCGATTGAAAAGTTTCCCATTCCTACGACAAAGAAGCAGTTAAGGGGGTTCTTGGGGATCATAAATTTTTACAACCGCTTTATACATGTCAAAACTCAGAGCAGTCCTAGGTTGCATCAACTTACAGGAAAGAAGATTCCTTGGGAATGGGATGAGGCGGCCGAATCCGAATGGAAAGCATTAAAATTCGCATTATTACAAGCACCCATCCTATCACACCCTAATTTAGCAGAAGAGCTTTGCATAGTAACGGACAGTTCATACTCAGGTCTGGGTGTCATGGTGTTCCAAGACTACGTACATGAAGGAAACAGGGTGTGGAAGACAATTGCGTTTGGTAGCAGAGTACTAGCCAAGTGTGAGAGGAATTACTCAGTAACCGAGTTAGAGGCGCTGGCTATTGTATGGGCGTTTGAAAAATTCAGATACCTTCTGAACTCGCAAGACGAGGGTCTACACGGACCACAAGGCACTCGAGTTCTTGATGACTGCAAAGCTTAATCACAGGCGGCTAATTAGGTGGGCATCATATCTACAGCAGTACAACTTTTCGATAGAATATATCCCCGGCAGTCAGAACATTATTGCAGACGCCTTATCACGGTCACCGATCGGATTTGAGCACAACATGGAAGAAGATCTGGAGGAAAATCACTACTGCCTTTTCTATATGCAGAAAGTAGCCTTTGAAAATTTTATTACCTGTAGTATGCAGGACATCAAGAAGGAGCAAGACAAGGACCCTGCCCTAGTGTTATTGAAACAGACATGGATAGACAGAAGACACGCCACCATCAGGAAGTTCTACCTCTTGCGGAAAGGCATAATTTTCCACCGAAATTATGCCAATGACACTGAATGGGGGGTATGCATCCCTGAACACCTAATAAACAAGGTTATATGGCATACTCACCTCAGCTATGGACACTTCGGACCACGCAAGTGCAATCTCAAGCTAAGGACCATGTGTTACTTTCGAAACATGGAGCGTCGAATACGGAGGGTACTGTCGGTGTGTAAAGACTGCCAAAAGGCTAAGCACACCACTGTGAGCATGCAGGCACCATTATACCCAATCGTACCGACCAAATTAAGACAATTAGCACCAACAGATTTGATGGGACCTTTGCCAAGAACAAGAAGAGGATATACTTAATTATTATTGTTTGTTGAACTAACGTCCAAATACGTTACCTTTACGCCACTGAAGAGGGCGACAGGACGAACTGTATCATGAGCCCTAATCCGGGATTTCCTACCACAGGTTGGTCATGTGAGTAAAATTATTTCTGATAACGGGCCACAATTCAAGTCAAAAACATGGAAGGAGACGTTGCGTGGATGTAAAATTGATCCCATTTTTGTATCTTCACACCATCCGAGCTCGAATGCTGCAGAACGGGTTATTAAGGAACTCGGAAACTTGTGCCGGTTGTACTGTAACAAACAGCACACGACATGGGACGTTTTCCTTAAAGACTTCCAGGAGGTGATCAATGAGGCACCCCATGGGATAACAAAATTGGCACCCATTACAGTACTGAAAAACCGGATTCCTAAGGACTTGATAACCGAGGTCGTAAACTTCCCACCAAGGGCGCGAACGCAGCACCAAGCCATAGTGGATTTGGCTCTCAAGAGGATACGGGCTGCAGCAGAGGTCAGGAAGAGACGTGCCGACAGGGGAGCTCGTCTACGACACTTCCAAATTGGACAAAAGGTGCTCGTGAAGTCTTTCCGACTTTCGAACAAACAAAAAATGAAATGCCAAAAATTCTATTCTGTTTACAACGGCCCGTATCGTATAAGGAGAGCAGCTCACCACAATGCTTATGAATTGGAGACGCTGAAAGGAAAGAAGTCCATAGGACTCCACCACATCTCTCACATAAAGGAGTTCGTGGAATAGTAGTAGTGTAAGTGGTGTACATAGTAGAATGGGCAAATACATGAACCTTGCTATAGTAGTAGTGTAAGTGGTGTACATAGTAGAATAAGCATATATATGAACCTTTCTTCGGGGAACGATAATCGTTGCATTAATAGATTAAGATTGCTAAAGTATTAACACACTGCGCGTTCTCGCATAAGAATTTACTGCTGCTATCCTTTTTTTTCTGTTCGCAACTTCCAATGTCGGTGGAGTAGGAGACACTATCTTTCCATGATGCAATGTTTTAGTCCTTTCCTGTCTGGTGTCCATGTTGAGGGATAATGATGAGTGAGGAGATGTCGCACAAACGGGCGCATACAAGAACGTGCTCTTAGAAGCGTTCTGAGAAGTCGTGATACGCTCCATAGCGGCCACAACCAGTTCGTGAGACGTTCATACCAATGCTTGCAGGCACGCGTCAGTGCACTGCAAGATTGTGGTATATTGCGTGATTTCGAGGATGAACATGTGCAGTATAGTTTTTACAGTGATGCGCCAGCATCGTTGTCTTGCAAGTCGGGGTGAACCTGTGAGCGTTTGACTCCAATGGTGCCCTAGGGCCTAGACGGTAGAAATGCGGGCATAAAGCCTACCATGCCAATGTGCTGGTTGGGGATTTAGCGTGCTGCTTGTGACTGTCACAGATGAATAACCAAGGAATTATACTTGGAAATTCGTGACATAGTGTGTAGGTGGTGTGTGGTGGGCGACGGAATCCTCAACAGGAACCAGTCCTGGCTTGGTCATATTACATTGCCTCTGGAAAGGTGTGCTTTGATCGCGAATACTGCATAACATAGAAAAAGAAGTTGCAAATATGAATTTATTGTCTTGTATAGCTATGGCTAACCCAGTCTCTGGAGTTTCAGTGAGGCATAGTGAGAATTCAGAGGCCATGTCGTACGGCGCACACATCACTGTCGTCAATAGCGGCGAGCAGCGAGATATCTCAGCGTAACAGGAATTATGTAAGAGTGTTGTATAAGGTAAAAAAAAATAAAAATAAAAAAAATGTAATAGAGAGAGTACCATATACTAGGATAAATTAAACTTTAGGATTTTAGAATAACTAGATCCTTAATATTGTGGCGGTTTTCTACCACAAGTGTTTGGCGCGCGCCTGTTGAGATGCTATTTTTCAGGTCACCAAACCACAGACCCGAGATGGAGGGACGATGGGCGAGCGAAAGTAGCATAGTTGCATGTTCTTTATAGCACAGTAAAACTTAGACCTTGTAAGTAGGCTGTTTATGTTTTCTTATTGGCAACGTTACGTAGCGCTCAATATGAAAATCACTGGCTGTGCTGTGTGCAGTCTGTGGCTAGTTTGCATTGTTGTCTGCCATTGTAGTGTTGGGCAGCGGCAGCTGGGCTGTTAACAGCGCGTAGCGTTGCACAGTTGGAGGTGAGCCGCCAGCAGTGGTGGATGTGGGGAGAGAGATGGCGGAGGTTTGTAATTTGTCATGAACTGATATATATATATTATGACTTGTGATGATATCAAGGTAAATACATTGTTCGTTCTCTATTAATATCTTTCATTTGCTAACTATCCCTATCAGTAGTTAGTGCCTTCCATAGTTTGAATCTTTTATTTAGCTGGCAGTAGTGGCGCTCGCTGTATTGCAGTAGCTTGAGCAGCGAAGATTTTTGTGAGGTAAGTGATTTGTGAAAGGTATAGTTTAATGTTTGTCAGGGCCATTCTTTAGTAGGAAATTTTGAAAGTCAGATTGCGTTGCGCTAAAAATGTTGTGTGTCAGGTTAAGCACAGTCCTGTAGAATTGTTCAAAGGGGACGTTTCATATGGCGACCCTGCCAGGATTCGAACCTGGAATCTTCTGTGTGCATTTTATATCTTTGTTACTGTAATTGTGAAAAATTTTTGTCAAATCTGTCTTGGCCAGTGCCCAACACCATTTGTAAAAATTTTTGTGGGGAGCATGGGGGCTATGTAAGTAGGCTGTTTATGTTTTCTTATTGGCAACGTTACGTAGCGCTCAATATGAAAATCACTGGCTGTGCTGTGTGCAGTCTGTGGCTAGTTTGCATTGTTGTCTGCCATTGTAGTGTTGGGCAGCGGCAGCTGGGCTGTTAACAGCGCGTAGCGTTGCACAGTTGGAGGTGAGCCGCCAGCAGTGGTGGATGTGGGGAGAGAGATGGCGGAGGTTTGTAATTTGTCATGAACTGATATATATATATTATGACTTGTGATGACATCAAGGTAAATACATTGTTCGTTCTCTATTAATATCTTTCATTTGCTAACTATCCCTATCAGTAGTTAGTGCCTTCCATAGTTTGAATCTTTTATTTAGCTGGCAGTAGTGGCGCTCGCTGTATTGCAGTAGCTTGAGCAGCGAAGATTTTTGTGAGGTAAGTGATTTGTGAAAGGTATAGTTTAATGTTTGTCAGGGCCATTCTTTAGTAGGAAATTTTGAAAGTCAGATTGCGTTGCGCTAAAAATATTGTGTGTCAGGTTAAGCACAGTCCTGTAGAATTGTTCAAAGGGGACGTTTCAACCTGCATAACAACATAATTTAATTAAAAGACATAGAATGTAGATCGTTGGCAAATGGTAGTTGATTCTTGAGCATGTCTACTGTCGATCTATATAATTAATAGTAATATTAGTGTGGGCCCGCACATTTAGTTGTCCATCCAGTATAGCGTCACACACCATGTACAGTAGTGAGATCGGTCTCTACACAAATATCACACCGAGATTTTGTTATAATGATAGCTACAGATAAATAACTATAAAATTAAAATTAGAGTATCTGAAATGACAGACCATCAGTGTATCGTTATGTAAATTTATTATAACATAGAAGGTCATGGGGAAAAGTTAGGCATAAGATTTTTGTAAGAATTGTGCAGATGACGGGGATCGTAGCAATGCAGAGGCCAGCCGGAGCAAAAACAAGAGGTCATCGGCTACCTGCAAGAAGAGAGCATCAGCGTGCCACCTGACGTGAAGGGCGCGAGAGCATCCGGTCCTACAAGCTGACAGTCACCGGGCCATATACCTGAGGGATTAGGCGGCAGACAGCCCTCGCCGGGCCACAAGCGAAAGTGAGGCTGGCAGTTGACACTGACATGCGACCCACACGCGACAGCCTGCTAGCTCTCCGGACGCAGCAGCCATTTGGAGGGATTCCCTGTGGCAGACCACATTGTCGTGAGTACATGAAGAAGATCACATATCGTGTCAGAACCTGCGCCTCATGTGCCTCAGGACAGAAAGGGACGCTATATACTCACCTGTTTGGGTTTTTACAACTCACTAGCATTGGCTGATCTGCATACACAAAGCAGTATCGTGCCACACTAACAAATGAATGGTCTCATTTCTAACTTCTCCTCCATATTAGAGAGCAGTTGTAGCAATCGTCGCTCCTAGTTCGATCCTGTGTGGATGACCTCACACACTTGTGGAGTCACTCCACGTGCCATCATCCCTCGTCGGACTGAAATATTGGGAAACGTAAAGTACTGTCCAGCGAGAGAAGAGACCTAGACTAGTGATGTATCCCAACAAATAGACCTCAGAGACAATTAATCGACGTGAGGAGCGCCTATCACTGTGTCTTCCTACCGTACTGCCGTGATCATATGCGTGGGTCTTGGTGCAATCTCAACAGAGTACTGCAGATGCTCCAGCACACCCTATTGCCGTTGCAACAACGTAGCAACAGCACCTGACGTTTAGCCCTATGTGATGTCAGTACTGTGGAATTTGTGAAGTGCTTCGAATATTTCTAACAATGTGATTTAGTGCCTCATTCTCAGCACAGTCGTGAACATTGTGCAATGTGCACGCACAACTTGATGCCCCATGAACCTTGTTTTTTTTCTTAAATTTCTTTCTCTAGTGTTGTTTTTGTAATGTATGTTATACCTTGTATGTGTTTGTGTTTTACACTGTAATTCTTATTACAAATTACTGTATTGTTCTCCACACCATGTTTTTTTTGTATTTTGTATTTATTGTTGTGTGTATGCAAACAGTGTGCCTGAAGTCCACATAAACTGAAGCAGATACCACCACTGTCATTGTGAATGGACCATCAGTTCAGGGAACATTTTGTAAAGGTTATTCTTGCTGCAGGGAGACAGAATGAATCGGAGTTTGTAACTAGATTCTGAAAGCTCACAAAGAGATTGTTAACTTAAATAGTATCATGTGTGAGTGAGTTCAGGTTAGTTTCATGATTCAAATTGTTGTAAAATCTTGGGCATTTAATTCCAGAGCACTCCAACCCTGATTGTAAAGAATAAACTGCTCCATATTTGGCTCACATGCCCAGGCCATATTTAGAGCGTGAATGTCTGTGTGAATCGGTGTTTGGAAGGGGCTCCCTGGGTATGGATGTGTGATGTGAGTGTTAGTGTTCCATATTAAGAAGGTGAAGTTGGCTACATCATAAATAATCCTCCCTCTATGAGCTGCATTTTTCAGTTGCAATGATTTTTTTATAGAGTGCGGCATGTGGAGTCAGTTTGTAAGATTGTTCTTGGACGATTGACTCACTACCTTGCTCCTAAGTCAGCCAACCGCTCACCAATTACAATCTAAATTGGCGTAGGGGCTATGAGAGGTGGCATGAGCCCCCTCTCATATTTCTATCTTACGATTTTCGTCTCTAATTGCATGGGGTGAAAAGTTGCTATTCCTTCACACGCGGACTTCCCACGCAGCGTCTCTCGTCACCCAGGTGGTCCGGTGACAGGCGGGCTCTGCGGATCTCGAGAGGGTTAAGCCGACGACTGTGAGGGAGTCAAGTGAATGCTTTCCAGACGCCGACATTGTCAAAAGACACGCCCGGAGGGGCCTGAAGTAGCGGCTGGGCTAGAGTTTCCGTTACTTCGCAGAAACTTAGCGAAAACACTTTCTGGCGGGCTAAAGCGAGGCGTGGGAATGACTTGTGTACCCAAGCAGTTGTGGCGGGAAAATTCCCGCGCTTTCTGCAAAATAGTAACTGCGATTGGCTTGCTCAGGGCATAGCTCCGTGACGTAGCAAAATCAGCGCAGAAATTGGCGCCAAGAATCTCCATTGGTGGAATGGTAGTGCTCCGGCAATGGAGTGGAATTTTCCGCCGGTTTTCGAGTTGCTGATTGGAACGTTTAACCACGGCCACTGTCGTGGGGGCAGGAATGTTGTGTGTTCGGCCTGTACGGGTGCTCGCCTTTCGGTCGAGGACGTCGAAGCAACCAGCCATCGCCTCCGGTACGCCAGATCGTGTTCTGGCAGTTAAGAAGACAGTTTGGTAATGTATGTCTGCAGCACCGGCAGATAGGGATTTTCCTAGGTGATAATCAGAGCTCAGCAGAGCGCGCCTGTTCGTCTTTTTTTAGCTTTGTTCTGTCTTGAGTAGCAGCAATTAATGTTGGGTTAGCTGTGTGTCTCTCTTAAGATTTGAGTGGCAAGGAATTGGCTCCACATACCACCTCGTCATAAACCTCACAATCTAGTTTAGGGACAACTTCACCTTCACAGCGTTTGTTTGAGTATCCAATTTGAGCCAATTTGATGTATTATAAATGTTTCATGTGTTTTTGTTTATTATTTTGTGGTTAGTCTTAATAAATCATATTGTTATTTTGGACAGAGCTTTCATTCTGTTAATCGGTAGAGCAACCCATCATTTCTCACTACGTTAATGAAACATTCCTTTATTTAACTTATTTATCAAATTAAATTATTGCAGGTGCCAAACTCTTTTCTACTCCACTTGCAGGGTTGATTACAGTCAGTTTGCGTATATTTTTTAATCCATGTGCAACAGCAAAAGTCGGAGTTAGAATAGGGGGGGCTTAGAGCATCATTTACATATGTAGATTCTAGAATTTAGTGTTAAATACACGGCTTGCCCCGGCACCTCGCACCTTCGTCCCGTTGTGGGATACCGAAGAGGAGATTATGAAACCATTACCAGTAGTAATCAACAAACCCAAGGTACCCAACATCACGCAGCTTCTTCTTCTTCGGAGAATCGGACATGTGAGGACTCTTCACAATCTCAATTTGACGATGGATGGGAGGTGCCGCTGTCGTGCATCCCAGCGTACTTATTCGGAACTGCGAGGTCACCCGCTGCGAGTGAAAACCCTGTGGGAGTCCCATTAGAAAGTGAAGCCTTGCCACCTAGTATTACTAGTGGCAAGATTCCGCGATTTAGGGATTGCGTAACTTCTTCAAGGCAGCTGGCAGGCCAGGACGTGCCTGACCGGCTTGGACATGTTCCAGACGCTGCTGCAACTCCACCGCGCCGTCGTGGGTATAAAAAGAGGAGCGATAGCTTTCTTATTACAGTCGATGCTAGTTCTGTTTCTGGAAAACAGCACTTTGTGGACACTATTTTGTCTGTTTGGTCTATTTTGGAATATTGTGTTTCAGAGGAACCTTTTGCTCAAGGTAATTTGACTCATTTGCATTGTTATATAAAGATGAAAGAAAAAATGTTTTAAAATGAGGTGCGGTCGGGCATAGAATTTATGTTTGGGAGTATTAATGGCGTTTTTGATGTTCAGAACGGTAGAAGTCGAAAGTCTGCACTTATTTACATAACAAAATATGATTCACTCCCAATATCTAATTGTAATGATTCTTGTTTGTCGTTTAATGTTCGTTTGCGTAGGTGGGCCGATCGAACTATTAGAATTGATTACACAGACCCATTTTTAGTGAACTGTGCACAGTGCACAGACATGCTCGCAAAATAGTGCAACAGACGCGCCCAAACACCACCAGCTGCCAAACCGACCAAAAGTCACTGCTCGGCCTCCCCCAAACATGATCTCAACACAGTCGCATTCGCACCTATCACCGGAGAAATTGATATGGCCTATGCGCCTTAGATTACGCTCCAAGGCAGGCCGCGCGCGCGTGCGGTCGGCGGGGAAGGGGATTCCAGAGTCTCCAGCCAAGTTCATCTTCCGAGCGCTCGTGACAGCCGACACATGTGAAAGCTGCATTGTTCTTCTCATGTATGCCGCTGGCGTCTCAGGTCTGGACCTGCCTTCACGTCTATTGTCAGAATAGCTCATAGCTCGTTGACATACTCGATTAACGCGGCCGGGAAAACATTTACTACTCGCATGCAACCGAGATGGTGACGGAAAAACCAAATCACTCTGATCTGCGCTGTAGGCGCGTGTAACCATTGAGAACACTATTTATTTTTTTCGAACAACTTATTTAACCATACAGTGTATCTATCACGCTATCACAAAACACCAATCCCAGATGTGCCCTGGACCATGTTGCACAGCCCACAGACACGCACCCAATCATAAGTTCAGTACACACTATAGCAAACTGCTACTAAATAATACACCACACAGATGTGTAGATACGCTCAGTACTCGTAAACTATCCTAATAATGCATAGCAGAGCATGCAGATCCGCTCGCAAAATAACTCAGCAGACGTGCGCAGGTACCCCCACTCTGCACCCTGCCCACTGGATCGTGAAGTCACCCATCCGTCTGATTTCAGACCTCGCACAGCCCCTGCTCGGCTTCCGCAAGCGTGAGTTGGCGCGGTCAACGCGCTCGTCAGCGCTCAAAGCACACACGTACGTCCGTCCAGGACCGCGATCCCGAGCTGCGACCACCGAACGCGGTTGAAGGTTAACTTTATATCAACGTAGCATAATTCCAAAGCGCAGCCTCCATACGCTAGACACATCATAGCAGCACATGTCTTTACCTCCTATGACACTGTAGCACACTGGACATTGCTCCTTACAAGACATTACAAGGCCCTTTAACTAAACATAACTACACATCCCTGCTCTCGCCTCGTCGCGTGACCAGCCATCTAAAAACCTTCTCAATATTATTCCAACCTTACAACCTTTTTTTTTTTTAAATAAGATCTAATTTACACCTCCCACCGCACCTAACCTCACACCCATCCCACCATCAACATACGCAAACGTCCTCAACTTGAGGAATCTCGGCGTTGACAACAGTGTAGAAAGTGAATTGGAAAGGATTGTAGATGGTGTGTCAAACGTAACACACGAACAAAGACTAGACCGACTTTGCCGTACCCATTGCCATCACAGCCATAGGGCATGGGGCAAATATGTAGCAGAATTTGAGAGAATTATGAACACCTTGAGACATGAGTCTACGGGATTTTCTCCAGAGGAAATCGTGTTAGATGACAGAAGTAAAAGTTTAGTGGAAGAGATAATCAAATTCCCTCCACGGATTGACATTAGTATTGGTGTGAAAAAAGATCGTTTGCGAGAAATAATGAAACTGAAGGCCGATGCTCGCATACGTCGTCATGACGCTAAAGCGCGTTTCGCTAAGTTTGCAATTGGAGACTTAGTACTTGTAAAAGCTCATGAGAATTCGAGCGAGATAGACAATGAAATCTCTAAATTTAAGGTTGTTTATAATGGACCATATAAAGTCATTGGTATACCTCACACAAATGCTTATTGCTTAGAGTATCCAAGCTCTGGAAAACTATTAGGTATACGAAACATTGTAGATTTGAAATTGTACCAAACTAGGATTCATTAATACCACAGAATGGGTAATTTGTACAGTATGTAAATATAGAGTGTAATATTTAACGATTTGCTAGGTTGCCATGCTTTTGCTGACCAAGAGGTCATTAAAAAAGTTGTAATTAGTAAGTAATTAATTTTGATTAAATGATTTAAGAGTAACTGATTATTAATCAACTGAAAAATCCAAGCTGCTAGTTTAAGTTTTCAGCTGAGTCACAGTAGATTAAGGAATGTAAATATGATTTTGTAACTAGCTGTAAGATTTCATGAATGTATGTTTCACTAGTCATTGCCGATGTACTTAGACGCTGTTTTAAGTTTCAGGCTAGTACATGCGTGTGATGATGGACAGTGTTGAGTTATCCACTGTGATAGTGTTAATGGACTCCTTGAGATTACTCGGGAGTGAGTTTTTCCGAAAGAATTCAGTGAAACGAATGTTCTGGAAATGGCGTTACACAGGCGAGTGAGATCAAGCGTGTCGCACAGGCGGTCGCAACAATACTGGCGAGGCGGAGCTGCTGTCGGCTCTTGTACTTGCGAGTACGGGAGGTGGAGTTGTTCTTCTTCCCGGACAGCTGATGTGAAAGAATTCTACTGTCAATATTTATGTTTTTTTTAATCTGTTGTATATTATTTTCTTGTTTAGCGTTAAGTGGACTCTCATGACGAGAATATTAATCATGAAAAGGTTATATAAAAATGTGTATTCTATGTAATTAATTATTAATTTGCGTATTTTGATCTACCTGTTTTTATGACCATACATTCTCATTAATTTTGTAAATAGTATTCCATTTCTTGATACTGTTAGGAATTTTGACGATTTTAGAATAGCTAAACCATTTTCTATGTTTTCTATGTATTTTAATATGTTGTCAACTTGTTTTCTTTTGTGTAAGATGACAGAGTGGAATAAGATTAGGAGTGTCTCCACTCAATTATTATGGTATAAAATTGGTTTATGGTTAATCAGCTTAATGCTAAAATTTCTTGATGTTTTGAGCATATGCATTTCCGCTGTTTTTTTTTCCTTTTTGGGACATTTTCTGAGTCTGTTTAGGTTACACGAACATCCTCAGACAGTGTGGGGCACGTGTAACACCGGAAATGCATATCCTCCTATTTCCATCTATTGTACTATAAATTTTTTTCCTTACTTTGTTACCTGAAGATATGACGTTTCTGTGTCTTTGTATATTCTAATTGTTTTACTATTTGTATATATATGCATTTATGTCGATGTATAATTGGTTTGTTTTGTGAATATTATTTGTATTTATACGCTGAGTCTGGCCTAGGGAAAACTATGCTATCGAACGACTACGTCGATAGGTCGTGTGGAGAATCAAAGTGTTTAGGATCTTTGGTAGTGTTACCTCTGCAGCGTGGAGTGCGGGCAGAGCAGAGAGAGTCTGGTGGGAGTAGTGCGGTTGAGCAGGTGTGTTGTGTGACGCTCCCACGAGTTGCTGCGCTTTCGGGGTTTGGCAGCATGTACACTCCTGGAAATTGAAATAAGAACACCGTGAATTCATTGTCCCAGGAAGGGGAAACTTTATTGACACATTCCTGGGGTCAGATACATCACATGATCACACTGATAGAACCACAGGCACATAGACACAGGCAACAGAGCATGCACAATGTCGGCACTAGTACAGTGTATATCCACCTTTCGCAGCAATGCAGGCTGCTATTCTCCCATGGAGATGATCGTAGAGATGCTGGATGTAGTCCTGTGGAACGGCTTGCCATGCCATTTCCACCTGGCGCCTCAGTTGGACCAGCGTTCGTGCTGGACGTGCAGACCGCGTGAGACGACGCTTCATCCAGTCCCAAACATGCTCAATGGGGGACAGATCCGGAGATCTTGCTGGCCAGGGTAGTTGACTTACACCTTCTAGAGCACGTTGGGTGGCACGGGATACATGCGGACGTGCATTGTCCTGTTGGAACAGCAAGTTCCCTTGCCGGTCTGGGAATGGTAGAACGATGGGTTCGATGACGGTTTGGATGTACCGTGCACTATTCAGTGTCCCCTCGACGATCACCAGTGGTGTACGGCCAGTGTAGGAGATCGCTCCCCACACCATGATGCCGGGTGTTGGCCCTGTGTACCTCGGTCGTATGCAGTCCTGATTGTGGCGCTCACCTGCACGGCGCCAAACACGCATACGACCATCATTGGCACCAAGGCAGAAGCGACTCTCATCGCTGAAGACGACACGTCTTCATTCGTCCCTCCATTCACGCCTGTCGCTACACCACTGGAGGCGGGCTGCACGATGTTGGGGCGTGAGCGGAAGACGGCCTAACGGTGTGCGGGACCGTAGCCCAGCTTCATGGAGACGGTTGCGAATGGTCCTCGCCGATACCCCAGGAGCAACAGTGTCCCTAATTTGCTGGGAAGTGGCGGTGCGGTCCCCTACGGCACTGCGTAGGATCCTACGGTCTTGGCGTGCATTCGTGCGTCGCTGCGGTCCGGTCCCAGGTCGACGGGCACGTGCACCTTCCGCCGACCACTCGCGACAACATCGATGTACTGTGGAGACCTCACGCCCCACGTGTTGAGCAATTCGACGGTACGTCCACCCGGCCTCCCGCATGCCCACTATACGCCCTCGCTCAAAGTCCGTCGACAGCACATACGGTCCACGTCCACGCTGTCGCGGCATGCTACCAGTGTTAAAGACTGCGATGGAGCTCCGTATGCCACGGCAAACCGGCTGACACTGACGGCGGCGGTGCACAAATGCTGCGCAGCTAGCGCCATTCGACGGCCAACACCGCGGTTCCTGGTTTGTCCGCTGTGCCGTGCGTGTGATCATTGCTTGTACAGCCGTCTCGCAGTGTCCGGAGCAAGTATGGTGGGTCTGACATACCGGTGTCAATGTGTTCTTTTTTCCATTTCCAGGAGTGTAATTGCGCTCGACTTGCTATGATAGTTTCTGACACATTGTCGCGGACGGGAAGCATTAGCTGGCGCACATCAAGAGCCCGTTTCGCTTGGTGACAGTGTCGAGAAGAAGGCGCGCCAACACCCAGCTTCTGCAACAGCGACGGCCGACAATGAGTGGCTGTCGCCACCTCCTCGACCGACGACTTCAAACCTTCAATCAACCAACAAGGAAGACTGGAAGCACGTTAAGTTTTAGAACTGTATGGCAGACCTCAGCTTTTAAAATTGTTGCATCACAAAATTACAGCAACTTAGCATGAACCATTGTTGCTCATTGTCCCTATTGCATTACCAAGCAGGGTCCCTTCCTTTTCCGAAATGAACCCGAGTGTCATTGAAATTCAGACGCCAGCATTAAAGTAATATCATTCCATTTCACTGCTTTAATTTCAAGTTCAGTTAAGGTATTCATAGCTGGCTACAATATTTAGATTACACAAGCGCAAATTAAGAGTGCGAGTTTTGTTAGCATATTTTAGCTCACCTGTGACTGCAGCTCAGCTTGGTACGCACTAAATGTTACTATTGTTCATTGTCCAGAATCATTTAATTCAAGTTCAAAGTTAAATCTCTTATTTCTGAATTGCGTAGATTCAAGTAGCTTTTGAAATGATTGTTGAGGTAGCCCAAGACTAACCTTATTTTACTGAATTTCGTAGTGCTTCAGAAACAAATCTCACTATTAAATTGAGTCACTAAATTAACTTTCAGTTTTCCGGTTTTATTAATTCTTTTGCTAAATTAAGTCAGAGTGTAGCGAAATTTATCACTTCTGACAAACTTTCAGTTTTCACACATCACGTGACAACCTTCAGTTGCCACGCTTTTAGTGATAATAATATGTGCAATAACCTTTCTTTTTCAGTTACTATAGTAGTTGTCCATAGGACTGGCGACCGTAATTTTCCCCAAATCTCAAATATCTAATTAACGCCAATTAATTCTTAACGTGATGACCGCACATTTACTTTCTTTATTAATTTAACCCTTTTCTAAAAATTAATTTCCACCAACTTCATTTGCTTTTTCCTTTCATTTAGATGTAACCCTTTCCTCCCTCTTTACCGACAGATTAACTTCGGTGACGATTGCTTTTCCCAAATTTCCATTAGGTACACACGGTTTAATTTTTCACTGTCATTATGGTCGATAAGTGAGTGGGAGGTTTCATGTTTACGTGTTTGTGGCCTGTGCCAGATGACCACAGTCGGATCAGTGCGGGTGTTTTGTGACAAATATACTCCACGACTAAATAAAAGGGCTCGAAAGAAATAGAGTGCAGCCCTTCCGCACTTCCCCGAGCAGCACAGCGCAGTCTGAGCTGTTTTTGCGCAATAACGGCAATCTGTCAGTATGTGAGTGAGTAGACAAATAACTGGACAAATTTATCTGTAGAGGAGTTACAGGTCTGGAATGGAATGAATATCTTGATGGGTGTGGTTGTGTTGCCAAGTGTAGAGCACTACTGGATTTCAGAAACTGCCTTATGTCAGCCTTACATATCGAAACCTATGAGAAGTAAAAGCTTGAAAAAGATATGTAGCAAATAAATAAAGTACACTCGTTCCTCCTTCCATCAACCTATGCACTGAAATTATTTGCGAAAATTACCTATTTGGAGGTAAATGTTTTGCATTATTTACGAGCAGTTCGCATGTCTGTAGGCTGTGCTATGAGTTATTTTTAACTGTTTATAATTAGCAAGCATGTGTGTAGAATATTATAAATGAGTTATGTAGGATTGTTTTGCAGGTCTGTATGATGTGGGACATGTCAGTGTGATATATATACTCCATTCCTAAGTAAAGTAAATTCGTTCCTCGGTCCGTGGACCTAGTGTAGGGTGAGTCCGTTTACCAGAAACATGTAGGAAGAGGTTGAGTGCTGGTGGCTTAGTTTGAAACAATTTTCTTAGGCGCAAGTGAGTTTTGTTTACTGGCAGATTTCAAACTTGGTGCTGGTTGCTAGGAGGAGGAGGTGGCGTTCTGGTCCTCGAAAAGTGGTTGATATTAGGGAGTTGAACACGTTTGCGTATGTATATGAAATTGTAAATTAAATTATTTAATATAGCTGGGGTGGTGAGAGTGAATTAGTGAGCGTTCTCGCAATGAGCAAACACGCTGTTATATGGTCAGGGTGGATTCCAGTGTCGGTCAAACTCTGGCGCCAAACGTATCCTTTGTACGGCACGTGGTTGACAGGTGCCATTGTGTCCGGCGTTAAGTGCTTGCGGGCGTGGCCGGCGTTTGTGGCAGGACCCTCAGGCGCCGCTCGCCACCGCCTACCTGGCGCGCTAGCTGTGGGGGTGTGCTTAACGTCAGCGGGCCATGGAGCGGGCTCAGCCGGCCGCGCGTACATCAGCTGTGCTCTGGAGTTTCGCTGTGTGAGCATGGAGAAGTCAGTTGGGACACACCTGCATGACCGTAATGTCTGAAATAAAGAGTCATTTTCCATGTATTTACAGAAGGCTATGTCCATCGCGTGTATGGAGGGTGTGTGAGATAAGCGGGACGGCGGCGCAGCGATTGTACAGTTATTACGCGCGCACGCGAGAGTGAGTCAATTAGTGGGTGTTCTAGTGCGGTCCAAAGGTGCTGTTATATTTTAATGGCGGATTCCACTGTCGAGCAAACTTTGCCGCCAAAAGTGTAGCACTGCATTGTCGCTTGCACAGGGACATGTGGCGAACGTCCTTGTGAGGTCGGCATTGACAGGTTTGAACATGGTGCTGAAAGTGTTGCAGGGAAACGGCCGACCGTTGTCCGATTCAGCTCCGAGGCAGACAATTTTGGCGAGAAACGTGTGGAGGCGACGAATGCATGTGGTGAGCGGACAAGGGGCTGCTGTGACGTCAAACTCGACAAGTTCCAGCGTGTCCAGTGAAAACATGTTTACGACGTGGGAGCGATTGCTGGGCTCGCCCCCCGCACTAGTGACCGGCCGCCTCACGTGACAGGCGTAGGCAGTTTCTCCGCGCGCTGGCCGGGGGGTGGCGAGGATTTGAACTAATTCAGTTGGAGCGCAGACGTTGTGGTGACTGCACTGTGATATCAAAGATGTGTGTGCTCACTGTGTTGGAGAACAAGTGATGACCGTACTGCTTGAAATAAAGCCTTCAGTCCCTTCCCCCTGCAAAATCAACGGATGTGAATTATGTTACTATAAGTGCAGTTTATTATTTGACGCGGTTATGATAGGATACCAGTGAAAAAAAGATAAGTGACGGAGAAAGCTCGTACATGTGATCAATTATGGTGTTGGGGATTTGAACATCTGATAGATTTTTGTTATGGATGTAAGGAGAATGGCTTTCTCACCGAGAAAATCGGACATCTGGAATAAATAATAAATGATAATAATACATAGACGTACAGTTTTCGAGAGAATATCGTGTTGGAATTTGAATTTGGCGCAATCTTCTAGTGGAGGTAGGCCTATAATATTAAATGATAATGAACGATAATAAATGATAATGAATGATAATATATGATAATGAGTGATAATAAATGATAATGAATGATAATGAATGTTAATAAATGATAATGAATAATAAACAAATGTTAGGTTTTGCAGCCATTATTGTGTTGGAATTTGAATTTGGAGGGAATTTCTAGTGGAGGCAGGTCAGTAATAATAAATAATAATAAATGATGATAAATGATAATGAATGATAATAAATGACAATGTATGATAGTTCATGTTAATAAATGATAATGAATGATAATAAATGACAATGAATGATAATGAATCTTAATAAATGATAATGAATGATAATGAATAATAAACAAAAGTAATGTTTTGCAGCCATTATCATGTTGGAATTTGAATTTGGAGGGAATTTTCTAGAGGAGGCAGGTCAATAATAATAAATAATAATAAATGATAATAAATAATAATAAATGATAATGAATGTTAATAAATGATAATGAATAATAATATTATGATGCTTCCTCCCTTACTTTGCCTTTTGTATAAAAGAATGAGAGAGCATATGTGTTTTTGGGTTAATAAGGCATGTGGCAGTCTAGCTGCTTTCCGTCTGTTGTGGGTGCAGCATAACCAACTTAGTGTTCCTTTTACTGGGACAAAGAGGTCTATTCGCTCTGTCTGTGTCTATTTTGTCTGTTATCTTGTTGTCGGATACGATCCCTCCGGTATTTCTATTTCAGCTGTGTGGTTCTCTGGGTGCGGCTGGCTATTGGTGAGTTCGCTTCAGACTCTCCTGCCAGCTGTTGGTGAGTTTGGTCCGTAATATTTAAGTGCAATGTTGCTACTTTAATGTCGTCTTGAATGTGTAAGTTCTTCATCCCAACTGAAGCGTTTTACCTCCTTTTCCAGAATGTTTTCAATTAAAAAATGGTTCAAATAGCTCTGAGCACTATGGGACTTAACTTCTAAGGTCATCAGTCCCCTATAACTTAGAACTAATTAAACCTAACTAACCTAAGGACATCACTCACATCCATGCCCAAGGCAGGATTGGAACCTGCGACAGTAGCGGTCCCGCGGTTCTAGACTGTAGCGCCTAGAACCGCTCGGCCACCCTGGCCGGCTTCAATTAAAAGCTTAATGCTTCTCTAATATCAGGGGTTTCGATTTACTTGGTAGTCTAGATTTTTCCTGTTCCTTTGGAACATTGTGGTGTGGAATTATCGCAACCGCGTGATGAGTAGGCCAAGTTAGGGTGATCGTTACCTTGTATGAATGTAAGAGTAATTGTGCTTTGTGTGTGCGTGGGTGTTCCTTTCTATTCTAATCTATGTGTCTATTCCTGCCTCAGCTTTATGTGTGATAAGGTTTACCGATTTCCCCGCTGCTCTATTTACGCATCTCCACATGTTCTTCGTTTAGTCAGCCCGCAGCTGGAATTTCTGTATTCCAGTGTGTGTTCCTAATCAGATTAAATGTTCAAATGTGTGTGAAATCTTATGGGACTTAACTGCTAAGGTCATCAGTCCCTAAGCTTACACACTACTTAACCTAAATTATCGTAAGGACAAACATACACACCCATGCTCGAGGGAGGACTCGAACCTCCGCCGGGACCAGCCGCACAGTCCATGACAGCAGAGCGGTAGACCGCTCGGCTAATCCCGCGCTGCTCAGATTAAATGGTTAGTGTTTAGTGTGCTATTTGAGCACTCAAATTTTCTTAATTTTGTGAGATTTTAGTGACCACTTTTGTTTGTGGGTACTGGTATCTCGGCCTGATGAGTTCGAAAACTCGCCAGAACGCATAGACATAGACGACAGCCACTGTGTGGCGCTCCTAACATTTGCGAGAGCTCCTGCCGCTACCCCAGCGCTAAACATGGGCCTCGCCTGGGCGCGGACCTCTGTCGTGTTCCGACTGCGCCCTCCTATTGTTCATTGTACTCCGCGTTGCTTGGTTCCTAATATTGCTACGTCTAGGCTCTTGATTTGGTTCACTCACCGGACTTAACATTCTGTCATGTTCTCTTTGTTGTTCGTTTATCACTGTTGTCTTTCCGTTGTTTTCGACGACTCGCTATCAACGCCTTCGGATAGTCGGCCATTGTCTCCTGGAAGTGTCCAATTCTGGCTACTATAACTGTCGACGAGGAAAATGGTTAACAGTGTCTTACGGACGCAAAACTCGTGCAGCTATTGAAACAGCAACAGCAACAGATGCTCCTGCAGCGGCAATTGTGACAGCAGTTCCAACAGCAGTTGCAGCAGCAAACCGACTTGTTGTCTCAGGAAATTCAGCTTTTGTTAGAATTTGTTTTGAATTTACGAGTACTGAGCAGACCACTTTCCTCTTCATAATACACTCCTGGAAATGGAAAAAAGAACACATTGACACCGGTGTGTCAGACCCACCATACTTGCTCCGGACACTGCGAGAGGGCTGTACAAGCAATGATCACACGCACGGCACAGCGGACACACCAGGAACCGCGGTGTTGGCCGCCGAATGGCGCTAGCTGCGTAGCATTTGTGCACCGCCGCCGTCAGTGTCAGCCAGTTTGCCGTGGCATACGGAGCTCCATCGCAGTCTGTAACACTGGTAGCATGCCGCGACAGCGTGGACGTGAACCGTATGTGCAGTTGACGGACTTTGAGCGAGGGCGTATAGTGGGCATGCGGGAGGCCGGGTGGACGTACCGCCGAATTGCTCAACACGTGGGGCGTGAGGTCTCCACAGTACATCGATGTTGTCGCCAGTGGTCGGCGGAAGGTGCACGTGCCCGTCGACCTGGGACCGGACCGCAGCGACGCACGGATGCACGCCAAGACCGTAGGATCCTACGCAGTGCCGTAGGGGACCGCACCGCCACTTCCCAGCAAATTAGGGACACTGTTGCTCCTGGGGTATCGGCGAGGACCATTCGCAACCGTCTCCATGAAGCTGGGCTACGGTCCCGCACACCGTTAGGCCGTCTTCCGCTCACGCCCCAACATCGTGCAGCCCGCCTCCAGTGGTGTCGCGACAGGCGTGAATGGAGGGACGAATGAAGACGTGTCGTCTTCAGCGATGAGAGTCGCTTCTGCCTTGGTGCCAATGATGGTCGTATGCGTGTTTGGCGCCGTGCAGGTGAGCGCCACAATCAGGACTGCATACGACCGTGGCACACAGGGCCAACACCCGGCATCATGGTGTGGGGAGCGATCTCCTACACTGGCCGTACACCACTGGTGATCGTCGAGGGGACACTGAATAGTGCACGGTACATCCAAACCGTCATCGAACCCATCGTTCTACCATTCCTAGACCGGCAAGGGAACTTGCTGTTCCAACAGGACAATGCACGTCCGCATGTATCCCGTGCCACCCAATGTGCTCTAGAAGGTGTAAGTCAACTACCCTGGCCAGCAAGATCTCCGGATCTGTCCCCCATTGAGCATGTTTGGGACTGGATGAAGCGTCGTCTCACGCGGTCTGCACGTCCAGCACGAACGCTGGTCCAGTTGAAGCGCCAGGTGGAAATGGCATGGCAAGCCGTTCCACAGGACTACATCCAGCATCTCTACGATCGTCTCTATGGGAGAATAGCAGCCTGCATTGCTGCGAAAGGTGGATATACACTGTACTAGTGCCGACATTGTGCATGCTCTGTTGCCTGTGTCTATGTGCCTGTGGTTCTGTCAGTGTGATCATGTGATGTATCTAACCCCAGGAATGTGTCAATAAAGTTTCCCCTTCCTGGGACAATGAATTCACGGTGTTCTTATTTCAATTTCCAGGAGTGTATGAAGCACAAAACCTCACATACATCTCATATGCTGACTGCATACACACAGGCGTAAGTTAACATATGGGTAGCATTCAGAGTGCAGGTACACTCTGGGATTATTTAACTTGCAGTTACCAAATTTGGTGGAATCATTTGCTACATTCCCTCTTCTAGTGGTCTGAAACGCAGATCTGATGAACCTGGGCATCTCCAGTTGAACGGAGGTCTTAATAGACCACGTTTCTCTGCTTGCAGCCGGTAGCACTGGGTGCTCGAGTGTGGTTGTGTTCTCAAGCGTCTTTGCATATAAAACCCCTAAAATGTGGCGAGTGTTCTTGAAATTTAATTAATTGATTTACTTTTGTCTGTCAATTCTTAAAACGTATGTCTCTGCTTCTCCCTAGGATTTGAAATATTTAGAAAATGGCGGAGGGTTCATAAACGAGCAAGTGGATAGAACAGTGGAAGTGTACGAGAGACTTACTGCATGTTATACCTTTAAAGTTGCTTATGGGATACTTTGAGGACGTGTGGCGAATTGTTCTGAATACTAAACAGGAACTTATTCTGGCACAGAGTGGAACAGATAACAACTCACACATTCGGGGAGCTCAGGAGGAGAACGAGGTCACCATCAACAAAATAATATGGAAAATGCCACACATCACTGTATCGGATGAGCAGTGTTTGAAGCTTTTAAAAGTTGTGAATGCCGGCGTATTTCTACTGTAATCTTTCCGTTCATGGGAAGTTTTCGTGCACACAACTCGACACAGTGTCCATAACCCACGTATTTATGAAGGCATCCAAAGGCACACTGAGCAGTAGTTCACTATTAACGCGGAGCACCTCGAGCTTCGACATCTGGACAGTCCAGCGACCCCAGAGCAGAAGTCGGCGTCCTTATGATATTTAGTAACTGGGAAATACCTCCGCTCTCTCTCTCTCTCTCTCTCTCAAGTGGCTACTTCCTCTTTTTGCATGCGTAAACTAACCTGATCAGACCTGTCGACCAAGGTTCCCCAAATACTGCAATCTGAATGGTTCCCATCAAATTAGTGGGCAGAGCTTGTGTACATACTAACGCTACCCCCTCCACCCCCAGCGTTATTTTACTGTCGTTTGCGGTTGGGTCAGCTCGATCTGCTTCCCTCATGCGTTGCCAGCCTGTTTGCCTTGTCGTCGTCTTCTCTGTATCAACATGAAGCGTTCTGCAATGGCATTAGCCAATAGCAACGGCAATGCCAGTGGCGGCAAACACCCGAGGCAATTATAATTACCTGGTAAGTAAATATTCAAATTGGCAACTGTAACTTTTTCTTCCTCTAAGAATTTTGTAGTAGTGATATTAAATACATTTTGTCTTATTGTCTCGGCATACATCCACCATGTTGTAAATGAGTTGGAGGTGGAGAGGTTGTAGAGGCAGCAACAGCATCGTAAGTAGTATATACTGTATATTCTTCTTCGTATACGTAATATGCTGCTGCTATTTAGTGGTCAGTCAGTGAGTCTTTGCTGTTGTACATCGCTTAGAAAATCAAACTCGATAACTGTAACTTTTTCACTAAGAATTTCATAATACTGAATAGATGTCATCATTTTGTTTCAGTATATGTCCAACATATAACTGGTAAGCTGGCTGCTGAAAGCCATCAACAGCGCCAGCAGCAGCAGCATTGTAAACAGTATATATTTTTTGCTTCTAAGTAGCATATATGTAATATGTTGATGTCTGACAAAAATTTCATTGTACATCTAATATGGCGTATATTCCTTGTTGTGTTGATGATTTACTGGCAGAAGAAGAGGAATTGGGAGGGGTATGTGTCAAGGATAAGCAGGAGCCATCGCAGATCTCCTGTAAGTGCATATTCAAAAAAATATGTTTTCATAGATTTTTGCATGTACATATGTTTCTATTACACTCCTGGAAATGGAAAAAAGAACACATTGACACCGGTGTGTCAGACCCACCATACTTGCTCCGGACACTGCGAGAGGGCTGTACAAGCAATGATCACAGGCACGGCACAGCGGACACACCAGGAACCGCGGTGTTGGCCGTCGAATGGCGCTAGCTGCGCAGCATTTGTGCACCGCCGCCGTCAGTGTCAGCCAGTTTGCCGTGGCATACGGAGCTCCATCGCAGTCTTTAACACTGGTAGCATGCCGCGACAGCGTGGACGTGAACCGTATGTGCAGTTGACGGACTTTGAGCGAGGGCGTATAGTGGGCATGCGGGAGGCCGGGTGGACGTACCGCCGAATTGCTCAACACGTGGGGCGCGTGAGGTCTCCACAGTACATCGATGTTGTCGCCAGTGGTCGGCGGAAGGTGCACGTGCCCGTCGACCTGGGACCGGACCGCAGCGACGCACGGATGCACGCCAAGACCGTAGGATCCTACGCAGTGCCGTAGGGGACCGCACCGCCACTTCCCAGCAAATTAGGGACACTGTTGCTCCTGGGGTATCGGCGAGGACCATTCGCAACCGTCTCCATGAAGCTGGGCTACGGTCCCGCACACCGTTAGGCCGTCTTCCGCTCACGCCCCAACATCGTGCAGCCTGCCTCCAGTGGTGTCGCGACAGGCGTGAATGGAGGGACGAATGGAGACGTGTCGTCTTCAGTGATGAGAGTCGCTTCTGCCTTGGTGCCAATGATGGTCGTATGCGTGTTTGGCGCCGTGCAGGTGAGCGCCACAATCAGGACTGCATACGACCGAGGCACACAGGGCCAACACCCGGCATCATGGTGTGGGGAGCGATCTCCTACACTGGCCGTACACCACTGGTGATCGTCGAGGGGACACTGAATAGTGCACGGTACATCCAAACCGTCATCGAACCCATTGTTCTACCATTCCTAGACCGGCAAGGGAACTTGCTGTTCCAACAGGACAATGCACGTCCGCATGTATCCCGTGCCACCCAACGTGCTCTAGAAGGTGTAAGTCAACTACCCTGGCCAGCAAGATCTCCGGATCTGTCCCCCATTGAGCATGTTTGGGACTGGATGAAGCGTCGTCTCACGCGGTCTGCACGTCCAGCACGAACGCTGGTCCAACTGAGGCGCCAGGTGGAAATAGCATGGCAAGCCGTTCCACAGGACTACATCCAGCATCTCTACGATCGTCTCCATGGGAGAATAGCAGCCTGCATTGCTGCGAAAGGTGGATATACACTGTACTAGTGCCGACATTGTGCATGCTCTGTTGCCTGTGTCTATGTGCCTGTGGTTCTGTCAGTGTGATCATGTGATGTATCTGACCCCAGGAATGTGTCAATAAAGTTTCCCCTTCCTGGGACAATGAATTCACGGTGTTCTTATTTCAATTTCCAGGAGTGTATTTAAAAAGTTAATGTTTGGTTTTAGATGATACCAGTGAGATAGACAGATGACTCTCCCCCAATTCAGGCGAGGACGAATGGCACAGTGGGTCAAGGAGGTGGAAAGAGACCTTCATTTTCGTGAAGAGGTTTTAGATGACCTGACGGAAATACCAAGGAGCTAGAGCGAAATAGGTAACATATGTACATGTAATCATTCTAGTTGTAGATAATAATAATGATCTGTGTTCTTTCTTTCCTTGCAGCAGCAGCAGCAGCTGGCGATTTCTGAAACACTGTACGTAATTTTCGTCTTTCTCTCTCTCTCTTCTACAGCAGCTGCGACAGGGGAAGAGTTCCCGCAATGTGTCGTGGCGCGGTTACTGGGGGTGTCGAAGCCTGCTTCGCTAAAGTGGGGTCCGGTGAGACACGTCTTACCATGTCTGACCAGCAAGGGTGCTGGCTGCTAGTTGCCGCGCAGGAAACCGCGGCCACCGCAGTCACAGCCTCCGCCGCTGCCGCCCCTGCTGCCGCCGCTCCGACACCGCTCTGGCGTCCATGGGCCACCCTTCCAGCAAGCGGGTCAGGGCTGCAGCAGAAGCTGTAGCCGCAGCCAGGCTGCTAACACAGGCCTGATTCTGCAGCATCACCTCCTCCTCCACCTTCTAGTCCTCGCTGATCTCTCAAGGTACGGCACATACTCCTCAGCACGTCACCGCAAGCATCTTTGTCATCATTGTCAGCTAGCTGCTGTTATAGTGTTAGCAATAGCAACGATCCTGTGTATAGCGACAGTTCCCTCTCCTGTCCTTTTAGTGAAGGACATCAAATCACTGACAGCTAGAATATTCGGTGATTGCGGACGCCTTTGAGGAGCGAATCAAGTTCACTAGAATCGAGAATCCAGCTGGAGGGTACCGCGACCCTGTTGGGTTTCCAAGAGCATGCCTTCCTGTTGTGGAGGTGGAGCTCCTCAAAGCTGTTAATGATCTGTGGTATACCGCCATTAAATGCGGCGCACTGCAGTGCATTGAATTGTCACATCCCCCCGCCCTTCACCAAAGTTGTCTCTGGCACTGAAGAGATAAGTCTTCATTATATTTTGGGGAAGAATGGCGTGATAACGTGGAGCACATCAATCATTGGGTGGTTTCGCGAGTCCACCTTGAGAGCTATACTAGCCCAGTTTTCTGAGATGGAAGTTAGACGGTCAGCTAAAGTGCTCTGCCGAAAGCCCCACCTGGACATCCATACACATGTCTGTGATCTGGTAAATGGAGGGTCAAGATATAGCAAGCTCCCTAAAGATATAGGAAACAAGAAAGCATGCATTAATGTCGAAAATGAAAAGGATCTGGCTTTTTTTGCATGGTTAATCCTAGCTTGCAAAAGAAATATTATAGAGAATCCAGAGTGCACATATCAGCGTGGTAGATACCTTGTCATTCATAAGTGTTATAACTTTGATGGTATCGAGTTCCTGTTAAACTCCAGGACATACTAAATTTGAGGCTGAGAATACCGGAATAACGGTTCCTCTTTATGGTCTGAAGAAACATAAGTCACATAAGCAGAACAAGCATACTGTCGCTGGCCCCTTCTATTTCTCAAAATTTGCCGGTACCGTAAGATGCCCGTAAACATGCTCTTATTGTCCGATGAGAAAAATAAAGAGAAAGGCAATTATGATTACGTTTCGATTAAAGACATGTCGTGACTCCTTTCCTCCCAACTGTCAACACATTGTCGTGTGAAGTATATTTACTTATGCTGTGTGAATTATTTTTCCTCAGACACGTTATTAGCAGTGCATCTAGTAGACTGTGCTTCCAAGAACCCACTATATGTTATTATGCCTACGGAGGAAAACAAATTCATAAAGTTTAAAAATGCTCACCATCAGGAACGATGCTCATTTGTGGTTTATGCCGACTTTGAATGCCTCCTCGTTCCTGTGACACACTGTGAAGGTGACCCTACGGCCTTCACAGAAAAACACATCCCATGTGTGGCAAAGTACCAAATTGTATCGTCCTGTGATTCAAGTCTTAACCGCTACAAACCTTATGTCAGGGGCTATCCTGCCGTTTGACTTCTCAATGAGCTCGAAAAACTTTCATGGGAGGTTGATAAGCTTTACGGCGACAACGTTCCTGTGACCAAATCGAAGGAGAATGAAGACTTGTACAATAACGCGGTTGACTGTCATATTTGTGAGCTACCGTTAGATAGAAAAGCGGAAACTCCTTGTAGGGACCACTGTCATCTTACAGGGAAGTTCCGTGTCGCAGCCCACAATAAATACAATTTGAAGTACCAGTTACCTAGGCATATACACATTTTCTTCCATAATATAAGCGGCTATGACGCTCACTTTCTTGTTGAGCAGATGGCTGATTTCATCATGAAGAAAGATCAGGTCAGTGTCCGGCCTGAGAACGTCGAGAAATATATTTCATTCTCCAAACGAATGAAGCCAAGAATTACGCTGCGCTTCCTTGACTCGCTACATTTTATGCGGGCACCACTCCAGAAACTCGTTGAAACTCTACCTTAGGATGATACGCACTTCACTCGTGCTGCATTTCCCGGTGAGGAAAAGTTTCAAATAGTGACTAGGTAGGGGTTTTCCCATACGAGTATCTGGATAGTACATCAAATTTCAACGGAACCAAGCTACCCACATAACTGCATTCTCCAGCAACCTCACAGGCGATGCCATGTCGGGTACAGAGTGTGAGCATGCTGTCAATGTCGGGTAGGAATTCAACATCTCCATTTTAAGAGAGTATCCACAACTTTACATGGACACAGACGTGCTCTTGCTTGCGGATGTTTTCGAGAAATTCTGGAGTCTATGCATGGTCACATATTCTCTGGATCCCGCCTTTCATTACGCCGCATCTGGGTTGTCCTGGTATGCTATGTTCAAGAAAACGAAGCACAGCTTCGAACTATTGAACGATCCCGACATGGTTATTTTCTTTCAGCGAGGGATCCGTGGGGGACTTTGTCAATGTGTCCATAGGCACTCCAAGACAAATAACCCACCGATGGGCGACAGGTTCAATGCATCCCTTGATTCGAAATACATCATGTACCTGGATGTAAATAACTTATATGGGCACACCATGCGACAATCACAGCTGGTTAGTGAGTTTCGATGGGTGCCCGATGACGAATGCAAGGGATTAAGTGGAAAAATGAAGGGGGGCACGCGGCTACTTCTGTTGTGGGATATGTGATGGAGGCAGAACTCATATACCCTATTGGTCTGCGTGATCCGCACACCAATTTGCCGCTGTGTCTAGAGCAACTAGTTCCACAGGGAGGCTCCACCCTCAAATTGATGACAATGTTGGGGAATAAACGGACATGTATTACCATTATCGTTATCTCCAGCAGTATCTCAGCCTGGGGATGGACCTGGTTAGAATATTTATTAATTCATACACAGATTATTTGTACTATGTACACACATGTGAATATATCGACACACCATGTGCATCATATAACTTGATTAATTTTTAAGTTTCGCCTGACGCTAGCTTCCAAACAATGATTCGTTTTTAATCGTATATAGCTCAAAGTCTATCAGAACTACTGTAAAACCTATTGGGTCAGTGGAATTTAGTTGTAGTAAAAAAAAGTATCTCCACCATAATATTTAGCGTAGATTTATAAAAGAAATTGTAAATATTCTCATCCAATGCTAATAGAAAAAATTGTAAAAATATTCTCAACGCGTGTTACTGTTGAGAGGTTCTTTTTTCCATTTATTAGTATTAGCGTGTATGTTAAAAGTAACTCTGCATTGAAATATCGGAGTCAAATTGAATCTCAAGAACTGAACTGTACCTCAAGAACTGATCTGCACCTCAAAAACTGAATTGTATCTCAAGAACTGAACTGTATCTCAAAAATCAAATTGTATCTGTGTGAATTTAATAAATGAAAAAATTAGTCACCATATGTCTTTGTTGTTATTTACAGAAGATCTATCATCTAGTGCATTGTGTATACAGGGTGATCCACTGATCGTGACCGGGCCAAATATCTCACGAAATAAGCGTCAAGCGAAAAAACTACAAAGACGAAACTTGTCTAGCTTGAAGGGGAAAAACAGATGGCGCTATGGTTGGCCCGCTAGATGGCGCTGCCATAGGTCAAACGGATATCAACTGCGTTTTTTTAAATAGGAACCCCCATTTTTATTACATATTCGTGTAGTACGTAAAGAAATATGAATGTTTTAGTTGGACCACTATTTTCGCTTTGTGATAGATGGCCCTGTAATTGTCACAAACATATGGCTCACAATTTTAGACGAACAGTTGGTTAACAGGTAGGTTTTTAAATTAAAATACAGAACGTAGGTACGTATGAACATTTTATTTCGGTTGTTCCAATATGCTACATGTACCTTTGTGAACTTATCATTTCTGAGACCGCATGCTGTTACAGCGTGATTACCTGTAAATACCACATTAATGCAATAAACGCTCAAAATGATGTCCGTCAACCTCAATGCATTTGGCAATACGTGTAACGACATTCTTCTTAACAACGAGTAGTTCGCCTTCCGTAATGTTCGCACATGTATTGACAATGCGCTGACGCATGTTGTCAGGCGTTGTCGGTGGATCACGATAGCAAATATCCTTCAACTTTCCCCACAGAAAGAAATCTGGGAACGTCAAATCCGGTGAACGTGCGGGCCATGGTATGGTGCTTCGACGACCGATACACCTGTCATGAAATATGCTATTCAATACCGCTTCAACCGCACGCGAGCTATGTGCCGGACATCCATCCTGCTGGAAGTACATCGCCATTCTGTCATGCAGTGCATCATCTTGTAGTAACATCGGTAGAACATTACGTAGAAAATCAGCACACATTGCACCATTCAGATTGCCATCGATAAAATGGGGCTCAATTATCCTTCCTCTCATAATGCCGCACCATACATTAACCTGCCAAGGTCGCTGATGTTCCACTTGTCGCAGCCATCGTGGATTTTCAGTTGTCCAATAGTGAATATTATGCCGGTTTACATTACCGTTGTTGGTGAATGACGCTTCGTCGCTAAATAGAACGCGTGCAAAAAATCTGTCATCGTGCCGTAATTTCTCTTGTGCCCGGTGGCCGAACTGTACACGACGTTCAAAGTCGTCGCCATGCAATTCCTGGTGCAAAGAAATATGGTACGGGTGCAATCGATGTTGATGTAGCATTCTCAACACCGACGTTTTTGAGATTCCCGATTCTCGCGCAATTTGTCTGCTACTGATGTGCGGATTAGCCGTGACAGCAGCTAAAACACCTACTTGGACATCATCTTTTGTAGCTGGTCGTGGTTGACGTTTCACATGTGTCTGAACACTTCCTGTATTCCTTAAATAACGTAACTATCCGGCGAATGATCCGGACACTTGGATGATGTCACCCAGGATACCAAGCAGCATACATAGCACACGCCCGTTGGGCATTTTGATCACAATAGCGATACATCAACACGATATCGATCTTTTCCGAAATTGGTAAACGGTCCATTTTAACACGGGTAATGTATCACGAACAAATACCGCCCGCAATGGCGGAATGTTACGTGATACCACGTACTTATACGTTTGTGACTATTACAGCGCCATCTATCACAAAACGAAAAAAGTGGTCCAACTAAAACATTCATATTTCTTTACGTACTACACGAATATGTAATAAAAAATGGGGGTTCCTATTTAAAAAACGCAGTAGATATCCGTTTGACCTATGGCAGCGCCATCTAGCGGGCCAACCATAGCGCCATCTGGTTTCCCCCTTCAAGCTAGACGAGTTTCGTTCTTTGTAGTTTTTTCGTTTGATGCTTATTTCGTGAGATATTTGGCCCCGTCACTATCAATGGACCACCCTGTATAAAGGATGTGCATGACACATGAGTGACAGATGAGTGCTACTAAGGAGGTGAAGTTTAAAATGGAAGACAACAAAATATATAGAATGGTTGCATGGGATTACATCTGTCATCCATCACGAATTGGTTTATGGGAGCAAGAGGTGCGTGACTGTGTCCGCTTAGAGAGATATATAGCAATTATGTCAAAAATTATATCTCCTGTGCTTGAAGAAAACCACAGACAATAGTACCTGGGCAAAACTGTATACTATCAAAGAGGGAACAGGGTGAAACCAGCAAAAATTGTACATACATATTGTGAGGTAAGAATTCCTTTATTTCTCATCCAACTTAAAAGTAATTTTACATTTTCATAAGCAGACTCGGCAACGCTATTTTCAAACATCTTCCTGAGTTGATGGAGAGTGGGATACCCGTAGAGTTCCAGATCTTGAATAGCAGCAAACTTGAAGATTCGTCACATCCATGTTATTTTCTTCTTCCCCTTCACGTAGATGATTGTATCTGTGTGGTCGAATAATCGAAGCGATGTGACCATATCTTTATAGGGTATGCCAGGATCATTCCATGGTAGAAATGTGTTAACCATTTCGTACTCCTCTGATTTTCAGCACGCTTCACATCCTTGAAAGACCTCACTGATGCAATTTTTGAAGCTAGTGTCTCTATTATTCCGGTATCTTCTGTGTACGCTAAAAATGCAACATCTTTAAATATGAACTATGTCTACGCTCATCATCACACAAACCCTGAGCGTCTCCAGTGATGTTCACATCTTGAGATACCATTGTGGAATGCTCTGTGTATGGCACAGCATCTGTTTATTTATACAACTTGTTGCACAGCACAAGTGAGTGGACAGTATTTAATCACACAGTCATGTAGAAGTAGAGCATACTTTGCAGTCTGTTCCAGGAAATTTGCCGAAGATTCAGATTCAGATTCATTTCGTAGCTCTATAGGACTAGATTTAATTATCTCGTTCTATTTTGAGCAGTCCGTTACGATGATTGACGTCAGCTCCTTGAATTTCCGTGTACTGCGTAGACCCTCTTCCTCTCCATAATATGAAGCACAGACACTCACATACATGTCATATGCTGGACTGTATACACAGAGGCGTAAGTTAACATACGGGTAGAATTCGGAGTTCAGGTAAACTCTGAGATTAGTTAACTTGCAGTTATAAAATTTGGTGAAATCATTTGCTACATTCCCTCTTTTATTGGTCTGAAACGCAAATACGATGAACCCGAGCGTCTCTAGTTGACCGGAGGTTTTAACAGACCACGTTTCTCTGCTTGCAGCCGGTAGCACTGGGTGCTCGAAAACTTCCCATGAACGGAAAGATAACAGTAGAAATACACCGGCATATAGAACTTTTAAAAGCTTCACACACTGCTCATCCGATACGGTGATGTGTGGCATTTTCCATGTTATTTTGTTGGTGGTGACCTCGACCACCTCCTGAGCTCCTCGAATGTGTGAGTTGTTATCTGTTGCACTCTGTACCAGAATAAGTTCCTGTTTAGCATTCAGAACAATTCGCCACATGTCCTCAAAGTATCCCATAAGCAACTTTAAAGGTATACATGCAGTAAATCTCTTGTACACTTCCACTGCTCTATCCACTTGCTCGTCTATGTACCCTCACCATTTTCTAAATCTTTCAAATCCTAGGGAGAAGCAGAGACATACATTTTAAGAGTTGATATTATGCCTACATTTCGACCTCATTAAGTTCATATTGTATCTCATGAAACAGGACCGCTAAAGCATCACATGTTAAGATTCGATGCCACTGCAGCAGTAGCATCCCTTTTCGAAAATGATCCATCAAGATATATGAAACTTTTGCATGGGAGGACTAAAGCGCCTTTGCAATCCTAATATCATTGTTTTCATTAAATGCGGTTGATGCATAAGGTTTATGCGTGAAGTATTTCTGGCATATAATACAGTCGTCATATTCCACCAGGCTAGTTATATCGAATGACGTCATTGCATGGCTTCTGACCTACTAATTTAAGAAACTTGTAGTTTGCACAAGTTATCACCTTGCTGGTCTGTAGGATATAGCAGTGCTGTGTTATTCTGATTAGGATGCATGCATGTCCAAAGCAACAGGCATTGTGACGACCACAGCCGTTACGAAACACATCAACGGAATTCACAAGTGTGAATAAGGATTGCTATCAGCTCTAGAATGGAGTGACGACAATGAAAATTTGTGCCAGACCGGAACTCGAATCCAGATTTCCCACTTATTGGGAACGGTGACTATTCGTGCACGACTCACGGCCAGACCCAAACTTTCATTTGTCGTCAACCATGCGCCTACACTGCAATATCGTATTTCTCTGCCGATACCGGGCAAGCGACCGCCAAGTACAACGTCTGACCTGTATGGGGATATACGTAATGGATGTACGAGTACAGGTCGTAGACGCAGGATATGACGACACACGGAAGTTTGAGTCTGGCTGTGAGTCGTGCATGGATAGGCCAATGGTAAGGCGACCGCTCGCGATAAGCGGGGAATCCGGGTTCGAGTCCCGGTCCACCACAAATTTTCACTGTCGTCATTCCAGCCTACAGCTGACGGTAATCCTTAATTCGCAATTGCGAATTCATTTGATGTGTTGCTGCTCTGTTATGAAGTGTGCCATCCTGCGGGTTGTGCTCTTTGTTTTTATACCTTATGCCCATCCAGACTTCGTTGATAATATGGGGCTGCTGTGATACCTGACCGGTTGAAGCTCGCCAACGACGCTTCCGATCCGGCAAGTTAAAGGCCGTCGCTTCTGCTTCCAACAGGTCCCGGCTGGTTGAAGACCACCGCCGCTTCTTGGACTCTGCACATTCGAGGTCACTGCTGTTTCCACTTTAGATGTAGCTATACAACAATTTCCCCGCCACGAAAATCGACAAGTTGATTATCCTGGTCCGTAATACGCAGCTCCAGATAGTCCAAAGCCTGAACTGTTACTTGGAAGTAAACAGTGTTGATAGGGGTCTGAACGATCTTATACCCTGTTCCCACTGATGGGAAGAATCTGTAAATTGTATGAATCAATTTGTTGTTGAAATAAGAGTTTGGTGCAATGTTACACTCCACATGGATTGTACTGACAGAGAGTAAATCCACTGACTGTTCGGACCTGTATAATTTATTAGGATCCTTCTTCAGAACCTGTTTTGTGAAACCCAGCAGTTGTCCTATTGATTCTTTCTGGTTAAAGTCAATCGTTGTTTTTACTTCAAGTTTAAATGTATTGACGTTTGCACATACCACAATCCCTTTTCAAGACTGTTTTGAAACTTCGTTTAATGCGTCAATGCCGAATGCACCAGGTTCTATTTCCATAATTGCTTTTGTTCTTAGTCTTTGTGATATTCGCAATGCTGTTGTAAGTCTACAGCCCAATCAGCGCAATATTCCACTCCCTGTTGCTTAAATCAATCAGCGGGAATTAATTCGCGTGTAATACTGACAATCGTTCTTTTAAAGTCAGAGTATACGACATTGCACGTGAATCTCGACTGACAGGTGAATGCTTAATGCATCTCTTTATATATATGCTACTTCATAAGCTTTAGGAAGAACGTAATACACAGATGTGTCCTAGGAATCTTTCACGACGGCATACATGAATAAAACGTTCTCGGTTTTCATGCCGGGACTTCGTTATAAAGGAAGCGGCCGAGATTCGTTTAAAGACGACATTGCTCTTCGAGTGCCCAGTGTGTATGGTGTACCCTGTGAATGTGGCAGCATATATATCGGACAAACAATCCGCACGGTTGCGGAGCGTTGTACTGAGCACAAGCGTCATATAAAACAAAGGGAGCTTGCCAAGTCGGCCATAGCGGAGCAATGCCTAGAAAACGGACATAAAATACAGTTCGAAAATACAAAAGTGTTGGCTCGTGCGTCTACATATTGGGACTCCGTTATAAAGGAAGCGGCCGAGATTCGTTTAAACAACAATAATTTCAACAGAGACCAGGGGTACACACTCAGCAGGGCATGGGGGCGGGCGCTGGACATCGAAAGAAAGCAAATACAAATGCGCGACGCGGGAGCGGCAGTTTCAAACGTGGCGCCTGCCCCTAGTTCCACCTGACGTCACCGGTGCCGCTCACCGCTAGCTGTCCGGGTCGACTTGCGCGCGCGCGCGCGCCACATTGGGTCTATCTGATTGGCTGCTGATGATGTCATCATGCCTATATAAGCGAGAAACCGTAGTAGCCCCGGCGGAGATGGCCATCGAATGCTCGAGGATTTTATTCGAATTGACGCGGCTTGAAAACCGAGAACGCTTTATTCATATATGCCGTCGCGAAAGACTCCAAAGACACATAGTTTTCCTCTACAGTGAGGACACACTGCGCAGTGTGAGACTGTTAGAAAACTGCAGAAACAGACATCACATCTGCTGAGTTATTTGGCATTTTTACAACGCTGCCGGGACAAGGAGGTAATTCCTCGCTTTTCAGTAGTCGAACTGCTGCAGTGGACAGGATTTTGAAGAGGACCAGTCTCGCCATAGTGAGACAGCGGATACGACGGACAAGATACGAGCTCGATCATAATGCCAGGAACCTATTTGAGTGTCATCTGTCTTTGTCATCAACATTGTCACCATTCGATTGGGAGTTGGTGGATGTAGCCACGGCAGCGCAACAACATGCAAGTTTATCCAAGGCAACGTCGAAGCAGTGTGCCAAGTTCGACCGACTGAATCACGGGAGAACTATTGTGAAATCCGATAAGGCCCATAGAACGGTTGTTAATCTTACCAACCAAGAACTGGGCGACGGCTCTATATCAGCGCTGAGTAAAGGCCTCAACCTTTCTCCTGCTCCACGACGTCTGCCAATATTGGATATAATTGGTGGAATAGAGCATTGCATTAGGAATCTTTCGCACTATGCAGCTGAGGAGGTCAGGCTAACTACCAGCCATATCCTGGGGAAAGCTAAGCCACCAAAATCTAATATTAGCCAGGAGGAACGACGTTGCTTACGGTTATTACGTGAGAATGAAGACTTGGTTGTGTTGCCAGCCGACAAAGGGAATGCCATCGTGGTTCTGAACTCTGCAGACTACCACCTGAAGATGCTACATTTATTAGAAGACGCCACGTACCGCAAGCTTAGTCGTGATCCCACACAGACCATTGTCAGACAGGGAAGTTATTAAAGGATTCTGGTTTACCAGATGAAGTGCAGAAGAAATTAACCTCCCAGGCTTTATGGATTACCAAAGATACACAAGGAAAGTGTTCCTCTGAAGCCCATTGTTAGTGCAATCAGTTCGCCCACCTATAGACTTGCTAAACATCTGGCAGAATTACTAGCACCAAAATTGGGACATTGCGAACACCATGTTGTCAACTCGCAGAAATTTGTTGAGACACTCAAGAGAATGAAGATAAGCCCAAACGACCTAATGGTGAGCCTGGACGTTGTGTCACTTTTTACGAGGGTGCCAATACAAGATAAGCTGAATCTTTTGGCCCGACATTTTCCATCTGGAATCATTAAATTGTTCTGTCACGTCCAAACGACAACGTACTTTTTGTACTGCGATGAATATTATGAGATGACGGACGCCACAGCCATGGGATCGCCACTGTCTCTAGCAGTCACAAATTTCTTCATGGAGCACGTCGAGGAGCAGGCTCTGCTAACTGCGACATTATGGCCGTCTTACTTTCTACGATGCATTGATGACACCTTCCTGATATGGCCTCATGGTGAAGATACATTACAGCAGTACGTCGATCATATGAATGGTGTCCATCCCAACATTAAATTTACTGTCGAGATGGAGATGCACGGCAACCTACCATTCTTGGATGTTTTGGTTGAGCGGAAGGCAGGAGGTCATTCAGTGTACCGGAAACCAACACACATTGATCGGTACTTGAACGCCAATAGTTACCACCACCCTGTACACAAGAAAGCTGTCCTGAACACGTTGGTACATAGATCCAAGATTATCTCTTATGACGACCACCTACATTCTGAATTGCAGAACTTAAAACGAGTTTTCGGGGAAAATGGGTACAGTAAAAGAGACATCGCAAACGCTTTCAAGGGCCGCCGACGAAAGACACCTGGTGAATCAGTAGAAGAGGCCAAGCGAACTGTATTCCTGCCATACTGTGGAGAGACTAGCAGTAAGTTAGCACGTCTGCTGCAGAAACATGGGTTAAGACCAGTGTTCCGGCCCGCCCCCAACATACGAGATATGTTGGGCCCTGTTACAGACGACATTACTCTTCGAGTGTCCGTTGTATATGGTGTACCCTGTGAATGTGGCAGCATGTATATCAGACAAACAATTCGCACGGTTGCGGAGCGTTGTACTGAGCACAAGCGCCATGTAAAAATAATGGAGCTTGCCAAGTCGGCTTTAGCGGAGCATTGCCTAGAAAACGGACATAAAATACAGTTCGAAAATACAAAAGTGTTGGCTCTTGCGTCTACATATTGGGACTCCGTTATAAAGGAAGCCCGCATCTCGTGGTCGTGCGGTAGCGTTCGCGCTTCCCACGCCCGTGTTCCCGGGTTCGATTCCCGGCGGGGTCAGGGATTTTCTCTGCCTCGTGATGGCTGGGTGTTGTGTGCTGTCCTTAGGTTAGTTAGGTTTAAATAGTTCTAAGTTCTAGGGGACTGATGACCATAGATGTTAAGTCCCATAGTGCTCAGAGCCATTTTTTTATAAAGGAAGCGGCCGAGATTCGTTTAAACAACAACAATTTCAACACAGACAGGGGTACACACTCAGCAGGGCATGGGGGCGGGCGCTGGACATCGAAAGAAAGCAAAGACAGATGCGCGACGGGAGAGCGGCAGTTTCAAACGTGGCGCCTGCCTCTTGTTCCATCTGACGTCACCATTGCTGGTCACCGCTAGCTGTCCGGGTCGACTTACGCGCGCGCGCCACATGGGTCTATCTGATTGGCTGCTGATGATGTCATCATGCCTACATAAGCGAGAAACCGTAGCAGCCCCGGTGGCTCGGGAGTGTCATCTTTGTGCCGCCATTTTCGTGCAGTGTTTTACAGTGAGTGTTCCGTGTTGTGTCTTTTTGGGAAGTGTTGCGAACGGCCATCGTACTGTCGCTGGGTGTGATTTTTTTATCTCTTGCGAACAGAAACCAGACTGTCGCCATGTTTTTTAATTGTGTGTGTACTATGTTACTTGTCTGATTCCTGTCTATTTTATTAACATTGCCAACCCCTTTTGCTTTCTGTTTTAACTTTCCGCATTTTACCGCCATTTTACACTTTAAGTCACCATTTTATCGCCTGTTTTTCTTGTTTCTCTTCTTCTTCCGTTTTTAAAAAAGTCTGTAGGCTGTAGAGCAGTGTACTAAGCTGCTGCCAGCCCATCCCCTTCGGGGGGAATTGAAAATCAATAAAGGGAAAAAAAAGCAGCCCCGGCAGTCAGTGAACTCCTGACAACGATGGCGGAGATGGCCATCGACAGCTCGAGGATTTTATTTGAATTGACGCGGTTTGAAAACCGAGAACACTCTATTCGTAATGCGCATATGCCTGTGTAAGTAGGTATAATAAAATCTTGCTAGCGATGAAAATTGTAGAACACACATCTTCTGTTGGTGAAGTATCATTGTAATTCTTCTGGCAGCTGCAAGTCTCCAAATTAGTCGAAATAGTAGATGTTATTTGTATTTTTCTTAACATGCGCCACCCAGTGGATTCCTGGCCCCCAGCAACATCTAAAGTCACAGTTCCGCATTCTCCGGATTTCCACATAGTCTTTGGTAATGTTTCCCACATAAACATACCACGGAATCTTGGACTGCTGAATTTTTTCCGAACAAACTTCAGTAGATCTGTATTTGCAGGGTGTCTATCCAGAAGGATAGTTAACGGTTTTTTTTATTTAATTACGAAGAGACCTAGTCTTTCTTGTATGGTTTCAGGTATAGTCCTTTTCCGACGGTTGCTGCTTCCATCAAGTGGCTATGTCTTCTTGCTTCCTCTAGCTGCTCCTGTGAGTTCTGTGCGTTCTTCATGTTCGGGCTGTCGGGTCTTGCCCACTCGTCGTTAACAGGGTGCCTACAGGATGCAGCGTTATCGGAATGCTATACAACAATTCAGAATGTGTGTGTGTGAAATCTTATGGGACTTAACTGCTAAGGTCATCAGTCCCTAAGCTTACACAATACTTAACCTAAATTATTCTAAGGACAAACACACACACCCATGCCCAAGGGATGAGTCGAACCTCCACCGGGACCAGCCGCACAGTCCACAACTGCAGCGCCTCAGACTGCTCGGCTAATCCCGCGCGGCACAACAATTCAAACAAATAACATTAGTAGTTTTATTTCTATACAGCAATTGGCAATACCTAACTTTATAGATTTACAAGTAGTAGTCGCAAACGAGGGGGCGACATGTAATATAATTTGGAGTCTTCGATATGTGAACTGTTCAAGAAAGTTGACACGCGTCACTGATAACAAACGTCCACGATCCGGTGCCGATCTGCGCCGCCGAGGCTAACAGGAGCGTCGCTTATATTTCCCTCTTCCAGGTGTCGCTCTTGGCATGGCGCGGTCCAATTGCGCGCACCATTGGCCGCCATTTCCTTACTGCTTTATCTGTTCTTGTGTTCCGCATCTTCGCTCCGGCGCTTACGGTTACGCGAGAACACTGGCAATAGTCACAGCACCACCAACCAGCCAGTGAACCTCTCGCTGAGAGACCTGCGAGGGCAGGAATGAGGAAGGAGATAATACCACCTGATGTCTTCGGTGTTTTCAGAACCCTGGTTGCTTTAACCGGTCCTTTATGCTTCAGGGCACTCTTAGCTGCATACATCACTGTCAGGATGCAGATTTTTAAACACCACTGCCCTGTCTTCTTCTTCTTCTCTTTCTTCATCGTTCCCTTCTTCTTCAGTGCATGACAGGCAACGTTAATAGCTTGCCTGAAATTCACAGCCAACTTCATTTTACCACGCGTGGTTTCATCAACTAAAAATGCTGCAGTGCGCTGGCCTGTACCAATATCCTTTCTCGTACATATTGCCTTGGTTTTATCAGCTAAAATTCGATCTGCAGTCTGACGTTGTGGGAGATCTTTATGTTTTGTGTATGCAGTGTCATGTTCCAAACACGGCTCGTCAAGCACACCGTCAGTTGGCTTGCGGAGTATGGATGTAGATGTAGATGAATCCCCTTATCACCATGAGCCGAACTTTCTTGTAGCTTTGTACCAGGTCCACTGTAATTATAATAACCTGGAATGTGCAATTCGACGAGAAGTTTGTCGAGAATACCACCGCTTCCTATAATGCGCTTCCTATCACGCATGTAGCGCTACTGTGCTAGTTGTGCTGCGTGCACCCCATTACATAGCAAATCGTCAGCGTCATTCCGGCTGTTTTGCGTTGCGAGAAAACCAAGCCATTTAAATAGTGTTCTACTCATTTGACGTTTTAAGACACGCTCTATGAGAAACACGTGTGGTTCTGAGCACTTCCTCGATGTAAAAGCGTCCTGAATTTTCAGATCCACTGCTATCCTTTAAGATATAAGTTCTGGGATTCGTTCTCCGCACTTTGGAAACTGTAAATGCCTCACCCGACCAGTTTGGGAGGTATGAATTCTCAAATGCTCTCTTGTGTTTTGAGATATGTATCAAATCACTCACATTAAATTTTTGTTTACATGGCTCCAGCATTTTAATACTACAGTACACCATACCCATGAGTCCTTTATCATGAGCATCGATTGGTCTCATTTTGGTTCGACTGCACTGTGCAGTTATTTGTGGAGGATATCTGTCCATTTTTATGGGCTGCGAAGATTAAAATGCATCCACATTAGACCTTTTATTGTTCAGTTCAGACATTCCACAATACTCGTCTTCAGGTGGGTAAAAGTTGTGTAGTGATGTATTCCTCACCTCTGCGTCACAGTCTTGAAATACCTATTGCAGAACTCTCCAGCGTGATTGGTTTAGAGGTTGTCCGGGCGTCGATTCGTCCCTGTCTGCAACAAACGCTCAAATACATCCGTGACATTTCTCCCCGTTTTTGTTTTGGCCGGTAATCGCCAAGCAGTTTAGGAGTATATATCGACAATCATTAAATTATACACTGAAAAGCCAAAGAAACTGGTACACCTGCCTAATATCGTGTAGGGCCACCACGAGCGTACTGAAGTGCTGCAGCATGATGTGGCATGGACTCGGCTAATATCTGAAGCAGTGCTGGGAGGGGGGGGGGGGGACAATTAACATCAAGAATCCTGTAGGGCTGTCCATAAATCCTTATGAGTACGTGGGGGTTGAGATCTCTTCTGAACAGCACATTGCAAGGCATGCCAGATACGCTCAATAATGTTCATGTCTGGGTTGTTGTGGGGGAGGAGACCTAAGAGTGAGGTCATCGGTCTCATCAGATTAGGGAAGGACGGGGGAGAAAGTCGGCCATGCCCTTTCAAAGGAGTCATCCCGGCATTTGCCTGGAGCGATTTAGGGAAATCACGGAAAACCTTAATCAGGATGGCCGGACGCGGGATTGAACCGTCGTCTTCCCAAATGCGAGTCCGGTGTGCTAACCACTGCGCCACCTCGCTCGGTTCATGTCTGGAGGGTCTGGTGGCCAGAAGAAGTGTTCAAACTCAGGAGAGTGTTCCTGGAGCTACTCTGTAGAAATTATGGGCGTGTGGGGTGTCGCATTGTCCTGCTGGAATTGCCTAAGTCCGGTGGAATGCACAATGGACATGAATGGATGCAGGTGATCAGATAGGATGCTTACATACATGTCACATGCCAGAGTCGTATCTAGACATATCCGGGATCCCAATCACTCCAACTGCACACGCCCCACACCACTGCAGAGCCTCCACCAGCTTGAAAAGTCCCCTGCTGACACGCATGGTCCATGGATTCATGAGGTTGTCTCTATAACTGTACACGTCCATACGCTCAACTCAATCTGTAACGAGACTCGTCCGACCAGGCACCATATTTCCAGTCATCAACAGTCCAATTTCGGTGTTGACCGGCCCAGGTGAGGCGTACAGCTTTCAGTCGTACAGTCATCAAGGGTATATGAGTGGGTCTTCGGCTCCAAAAGTCCATATCGATTATGTTTCGTTGAATGGTTCGCTAACTGACACGTCTTGATGGCCCAGTATTTAAATCTGCAGCAATTTGCGGAAGGGTTGCACCTCTGTCACGTTCAACGATTCTCCTCAGTCGTCATTGGTCCCATTCTTGCAGGATCTTTTAGCGGCCACAGCGATGTCGAAGATCCGATGTTTTACCAGCTTCCTACTATTCACAGTACACTCATGAAATGTTCGTACGGGAAGATCCCCACTTTATCGCTACCTGAGATGCTGTGTCCCATCGCTCGTGCGCCGACTACAACACAAGAATCAGACTCACTTAAATTTTGATGACCTACCATTGTAGCAGCAGTAACCGATCTAACAACTGCGCCAGACACTTGTCATATTACAGAGGGACCGAGCAGATGACGCCTCTGCACTGTGTCAGGAATCGTCTGGAAGTGCTCGGGGATTTAAGAAAACATGATGACCCTGTGAATCATTTACTGTGACATCTTTACAAAAGGTGGTGCACTGCTGGACGTAGCTGCCTCCTGTCCTGATGATGGACAGACTCTTGGTGTCGGACACTGCGCCAGTCCTTGCGCCTCCATCCTAGCGAGACGTCGTTCCTCTTGCATCGATACGGATGCTTAGCCCAGCCTGGTCCAGCATGGATAGCTGCTACCGGCTGAGGGGGTGTACTCGATCTCACTCCGCGCCTATTCTTCCCTGGACCACCCCATCCGCTGTGTGGTGTAGGCATCAGGCGTTGAACCCAGTACTGCCGCCCTGGTCATCGTCTTCCGTCCAACACTCAGAGAGTACAGCACCTGGTACGGCACTACTGCTGGTAGTTCATCAGCTCTCCCATCAGTAGTGGTTGGTGTAACACAGCATGAAGTTCCTCAGTGGAGTTCAGCTCTGCGGCACTCCACGGCTGGCTGGTACTGCGCTGGTTGATCTGAGACAAGACTTACTAAAACAACATGGTCCTGGAGCAGATGGTCGTCGACACGGACTCCATAGTTCCCATTGACCTAAACCGTTCCGCTCTACTTGCAGCTGTGGCTCCGGTATTTACAGAGCTCTCCGTAGTACTGTAATGTGCGGTTTACTAACGATGACCGCATGTGGCCTCGCTATTCTGCTACCCTAGCTTTAATTCTCTCTTAGCAGCTACTTAAATAGGTCTATGAGTGTTTTCCATAGCCGTGACTATTGCTTATAACGGCATTCCACCGTGCGAACGAGCGTGCAGTTATTTTGCTTAGTCGCTGTCCTCTGTTTTCCCGCTGCGTGTGCTCTGTCTCACTCATCTGCTGAAGAGTTGCAGATTGTGCTGAAGTCTGTCTTGCATCACCGTGCTTCCTGGTCCGCCGCTAATCGTGGTGTAGGCAACCTTTCTTACGTCAAGGTGGTTGAACTCCGTTAAAAATTTTATAAGTTGGAACCCGTATTACTCTGTACCGTAACAATATACAGTATATAGGCGTTGAGGACCGCAGCGCCTTATTCTGCCTCTTTATATATCTCTGTATTTGAATACGCATCATCTATTGTTCTCATGTGAATATTACCTCATATCTTCAAGATCAGTCTGCCATAAGTCATCCAAACTTTTAACCGTAACGTGCTTACAAGGGTATGTTTTGCGTGCTGCTTTGTGCAGTTCTCAAACTACGGCTTGCGTACTCACTCAATTATACATCTCACTCTTAGCTCTGAAATTACTGAGACAACTGCATTCGAATGAGCCATATTGCAGTAACTGATGACATGAACGGTCTATTATCTCAGTGGGGCTGTTGTAGTATCGTATATGCTGAGAGGGCTGATTGCTGACTGTTTTATGCTGAATGTCAATACCATCGCCACCGCTATACTGAGCGTCTAATTATAATGGTTTTATAATACTTCTGTATTTCGCAATGCATTGGTTACCTGCTGTCCTGTTTACACCAATCAATTATTGTATTTCATCACACACCTCCAGGTCTTTGGGTGAAAATTTTACTGTCTTTGAGGGTTTTAGGACAATGACGTTCAGTAAACCCGGTGTTCATTGCAATTCCCTATCCTCTATCTCTATTGTTTTTTCATTTACAGTTATAGGCTTCGTGCCCAACATGTATGGCTTTTCACCACTGACACCAAATGTTTTGTCTGTCTTAGCGTCGCTGTGACAGTTAACGAAACCGGCAACAGCGTTATCATCGTCGTTGTGTCATTTCGCTGAGTGTTCATCGAGAGATTCAGTAACTGTTTTAAGCGTTTCTCGCAGTGTCTGCTCTCTATCCAAATGTCCTAACCTTAGCAATGGTAACTTGTCTCGAGCAGCCTTCTGCGCAGCGATCACCTTATGCATAGTTGATATCTTGCAACACTACCGACCATTAAAATTGCTACACCAAGAAGAAATGCAGATGATAAACGGGTATTCATTGGACAAATATATTACACTAGAAATGACATGTGATTAAATTTTCACGCAATTTGGGTGCATAGATCATTAGAAATCAGTACCCAGAACAACCACCTCTGGCCGTAATTACGGCCTTGATACGCCTGGGCTTTGAGTCAAGCAGAGCTTGGATGGCGTGTACAGGTACAGCTGCCCATGCAGCTTCAACACGATACCACAGTTCATCAAGAGTAGTGACTGGCGTATTGTGACGAGCCATTTGCTCGGCCATCATTGACCAGACGTTTTCAATTGGTGAGAGATCTGAAGAATGTGCTGGTCAGGGCAGCAGTCGAACATTTTCTGTATCCAGAAAGGCCCGTACAGGACCTGCAACGTGCGGTCGTGCATTATCCTGCTGAAATGTAGGGTTTTGCAGGGATCGAATGAAGGGTAGAGGTACGAGTCGGAACACATCTGAAATGTAGCATCCACTGTTCAAAGTGCCGTCAATGCGAACAAGAGGTGACCGAGACGTGTAACCAATGGCACCCCATACCATCACGTCGGGTGATACGCCAGTATGGCGATGACGAATACACGCTTCCAATGTGCGTTCACCGCGATGTCGCCAAACACGGATGCGACCATCATGATGCTGTTAACAGAACCTGGGTTCATCCGAAAAAATGACGTTTTGCCATTCGTGCACCCAGGTTCGTCGTTGAGTGCACCATCGCAGGCGCTCCTGCCTGTGATTCAGCGTCAAGGGTAACCGCAGCCATGGTCTCCGAGCTGATAGTCTATGCTGTTGCAAACGTCGTCGAACTGTTCGTGCAGATGGTTGTTGTCTTGCAAACGTCGCCATCTGTTGACTCAGGGATCGAGATGTGGCTGCACGATCCGTTATAGCCATGCGGATAAGATGCCTGTCATCTCGACTGCTAGCGATACGAGGCCGTTGGGATCCAGCACGGCGTTCCGTGTTACCCTCCTGAACCCACGATTTCCATATTCTGCTATCAGTCATTGGATATCGACCAACGCGAGCAGCAATGTCGCGATACGATAAACCACAATCGCGATAGGCTAAAATCCGACCTTTATCAAAGTCGGAAACGTGATGGTAAGCATTTCTCCTCCTTACACGAGGCATCACAACAACGTTTCACCAGGCAACGCCGGTCAACTGCTGTTTGTGTATGAGAAATCTGTTGGAAACTTTCCTCATGTCAGCACGTTGTAGGTGTCGCCACCGGCGCCAACCTTGTGTGAATGCTCTGAAAAGCTAATCATTTGCATATAACAGCATCTTCTTCTTGTCGGTTCAATTTCGCGTCTGTAGCACGTCATCTTCGTGGTGTAGCAATTTTAATGGCCGGTAGTGTGTATACTAAGCTGGCTGCTTCACAGGCTGCACCTTATATACATTTCGTTCAACCTCTACAGTTAAGTCACGTAGTTTCTTTTCAGTTCCACCAACCTTTACAGCTATGTTTCTCTCAGAATGATGCAAGTGTATGTCTCTAGTTCCTTAACTCGAGCATCTAAAATGTTGATCAAGCAAATGTTTTAGCTCCTTAACGTTACATTTGAGAGACTGAAATTTCCATCTATGTACAGATGCATTCTCTTTCTATGCACACCTATCCTCTCGGGCTGACTGCCTGACATACATGCGAACTTGTCCAAGGTATCATGTACACTAACATAATCAACACGTTTATCATAGCTATACAGGGTGTTACAAAAAGATACGGCCAAACTTTCAGGAAACATTCCTCACACACAAATAAAGAAAAGATGTTATGTGGACCTGTGTCCGGAAACGCTTAATTTCCATGTTAGAGCTCATTTTAGTTTCGTCAGTATGTACTGTACTTCCTCAATTCACCGCCAGTTGGCCCAATTGAAGGAAGGTAATGTTGACTTCGGTGCTTGTGTTGACATGCGACTCACTGCTCTACAGTACTAGCATCAAGCACATCAGTACGTAGCATCAACAGGTTAGTGTTCATCACGAACGTGGTTTTGCAGTCAGTGCAATGTTTACAAATGCGGAGTTGGGAGATGCCCATTTGATGTATGGATTAGCACGGGGCAATAGCCGTGGCGCGGTACGTTTGTATCGAGACAGAATTCCAGAACGAAGGTGTCCCGACAGGAAGACGTTCGAAGCAATTGATCGGCATCTTAGGGAGCACGGAACATTCCAGCCTATGACTCGCGACTGGGAAAGACCTAGAACGACGAGGACACCTGCAATGGACGAGGCAATTCTTCGTGCAGTTGACGATAACCCTAATGTCAGCGTCAGAGAAGTTGCTGCTGTACAAGGTAACGTTGACCACGTCACTGTATGGAGAGTGCTACGGGAGAACCAATTGTTTCCGTACCATGTACAGCGTGTGCAGGCACTATCAGCAGCTGATTGGCTTCCACGGGTACACTTTTGCGAGTGGTTCATCCAAAAATGTGTCAATCCTCATTTCAGTGCAAATGTTCTCTTTACGGTTGAGGCTTCATTCCAACGTGATCAAATTGTAAATTTTCACAATCAACATGTGTGGGCTGACGAGAATCCGCACGCAATTATGCAATCACGTCATCAATACAGATTTTCTGTGAACGTTTGGGCAGGCATTGTTGGTGATGTCTTGATTGGGCCCCATGTTCTCATACGGGATACTCTACCTGTGCTGCTAGAACATGTGCCTTTACAAGTACGACACAACATGTAGTTCATGCACGATAGAGCTCCTGCACATTTCAGTCGAAGTGTTCGTACGCTTCTCAACAACAGATTCGGTGACCGATTGATTGGTAGAGGTGGACCAATTCCATGGCCTCCACGCTCTCCTGACCTCAACCCTCTTGACTTTCATTTACGGGGGCATTTGAAAGCTCTTGTCTACGCAAGCCCGGTGCCAAATGTAGAGACTCTTCGTGCTCGCATTGTGGATGGCTGTGATACAATACTCCATTCTCCAGGGCTGCATCAGCGCATCAGGGATTCCATGCGACGGGGGGTGGATGCATGTATCCTCGCTAACGGAGGACATTTTGAACATTTCCTGTAAGAAAGTGTTTGAAGTCACGCTGGTACGTTCTGTTGCTGTGTGTTTCCACTACATGATTAATGTGATTTGAAGAGAAGTAATAAAATGAGCTCTAACATGGAAAGTAAGCGTTTCCGGACACATGTCCACATAACATATTTTCTTTCTCTGTGTGTGAGGAATGTTTCCTGAAAGTCTGGCCGTACCTTTCTGTAACAGCCTGTATAGATATAGAAACTCCTGGAAGTTGTCTATACGTACCATCATTCAGTTTTCTTGATTTATCAATAACAAGAAACCCGTAATGTGTATGGTTCCAGCAAACTGCACATATCCTTACAAAACCACTGAATGACATGTCAGTTCCTACATGCACCTGGTAAAAGCTATAAGGAGATTTGCCTTATCCCTCACCAGCTGTTTCGGGATTAAGGAACACGTCTAACTCAGCTAAAATATATCAATACCCAATGAGGACCAAATCAGATATATTGTAGTATTTGAACTTGGTTTTCCACAGTAAGATCGTCAAATACGAACACTGTATTTGGCTTTATTTGTCATGGTGGGGGAATTTGACTGCTTTGACTGAATGTCAGTATTGGGACAAGAGGGGCACCAACCTCCTCTGCATTGTTGCCAGATGTATCCAAGATGGCGTCATGTAGACTTGGTAACAGCGCATGACATAATCCAATATGGCGGCCATGACGTCACTCAAGATGGCTGGAAGTTTGAATTTTGGCGGAAAAGTGCCACGCCCCCTCCCCCAGAAAAACGGCGTGAAGTTCAAGATCCAACAGGATAATGCACCATCTCTATCTCTAATAAGCAAAGAAAATCGAGCAAAGATAGGCCACTTGGTTGACATCTACTAACCTAAGCACTCAGCCACCATTTCCTCATACGAACTGGCGCCAACTTTGAATTTTGGTGGTAAACAAAGCTCACTTGTGGTGAGAGGCACCCACATGCCTCGCTCATACTGTGGCATCAAGCAGTCAGGCCTGCAAGATGAGTGGTCTGCCAAGTGAATGGACTCATTCTTATTTATCGAGTAACATGAACTCTAGTACTCACAATTAAGTTAAAAGTTATTCTCCTTTTTGGATATTACGCAACGGAAACGCACATCTGACTATTAGTAATTTACACAACTCTGACTGTTCACTACGCACTAGCAATACCACATTTTCTTTCTTATTTAACGGCTTTGATCCACATGTGGCCATCGCACTGAATATGAATGGCGCACACATTACAAATTATGGGTATCATAACAACATACTATTCGAAGGAAAAGGCCACCAATCTTTTTCTTTTCACTATCTTATTTATTCCGATAAATTCTATAACCTAAACACACAAATTCTATAACCTACAACAATAACACATGAGAAATTCCGCCCAGTGGGCATGGCTTTACATTGATGATTCTCTATCTTATGGTCTCGTAATTATTTAACGCTACAGTGCACTTTCTGGATAGGATGGTGGATCTTTTGCTATATCTCACACTTCGACTCTCACAGCCATCATCACGAAACTTTCCTCCAGACCGAGTGGTACAAAAAGGAACATGCATAACTCACTGCCTCTGAAATTATCTTGTTACTCTCCCATGCCAACCAAACATACTTAAATTTCATGAAATACATCACACTGGCAACATACAATACAAAGAATAGTCACATCGTTATAATCACATCACTTTCAGCTTTCCCACTTCAATTAGTATTTATCCCAGTTTCACATGACACTGCCCCACTTCGTAAATTTTCTTTCCTACTATGAATTCTGGAGGATATATGCACGTCTTCCTGTGCAATGCAAGCCAAGTGGCGTTGCTGGATAGACGGCTGACTCACCTTGCTTCTCTCTCAGAGTATTATAGTTTGAATCAAGCGTCACACGGAAACATAACACGCAAAGTAATATTAAGAACATATTCATCACACACGCGAGTCCTCAACTGATACCATGGACGAGTACTTCTCTTTATCCTTTGTCTCACACACAGATTGAGATTCACACAGTACTCACCACGTGTAAGTACTCGTCTCTAGTTTCAAGTCCTGCACATGCCATTTCTTAAATATTTCCAACTTATAGTACACACGCTAGTAATTCAGCTTAACTTAAGCACTCGGAAGTATTTCAAATTGTTGCTACACGTGGTTTCATTGTGACCATTGGTCACTTTCAAAGATTACTACGATCCCCTTAATATTACCTGCCTGACATTTAATTCTCCCCACAAAAGTTCCTGAAATAGAGAAATTATTATTCCAAACTACACTTAAGTATTTCACATGCATACCATGTCTCCACTCTTTTTTCTTTACGGAGCACACCTAAGACAGGTCTTACCAACACAAGATCCAGCGGCAGAGTGCTGAAACATGGCCGTTCTTCAGGTCATCTCGCACCTCCGTTGAGGTGGGGGAAGACCATGCTACCCATTCGTCAGCCCCATTTCAGGCGCTCAAAGCTCCGGTAAATTTCATCTCTTTGGTTCCACCAAAAGTGACCGAAAGATCGTCTCAAAGATGATCATATATTCACATTCACTATCTGTGGTTAGGAGACGACCATACATTCATTCATTTCACAGATCTCACCAAACTGGATGTAGGGTTTTTATTTTGTGCGAATGCACATGTGATCAATTAAATAAATAAATTGTCATTATTTCCCATACTGGTATCCAGCTTCAGTGTATTAAGTGAAACTGAGTTATTATTACAGAAAATATGTTGTTCTGACAAGAATAATAAAGTATGTTGTACCTATTTTCAATGTCGGGCGGTACTGTACCCTTTCAGTGGTTACAGTGCTAGGGTAAAAAAATCGTGTGAAAGAAAGCACACGTGTACTAACCCGACCTCTTCCTAAGGATCCGTGGGGGAAAAAGGGCTTGTCTTTATTATTTAACCAATTTCAAACAGATGTGTTCGCCACTGGGTCTGGGCTCCAACTGGCTTAATTCATATCGTCGCCACCAGAGGGCGCTACCATGACGTCATTTGATTACGCAAGTAACATTATCCAAGACGGCGGCACCCAGTGTGTCCACCAAGAGGTCTGGAGCCCGACTGGCTTAATCCATATAGTTGCTACCAGAGGGCGCTATCGTGACGTCAGGTGATGACGCAAGTACTGTTATTCAAGACGGCTGTATACAGTGTGTGTCCACCACATGGTGTGGGTCCAGTTCATATCGCCACCAGCAGAGGGCACTCTCATGACGTTAGGTGATGTCACAAGTACCGTAACCCAAGATGGCGGCATCCAGTGTGTTCACCACGAAATCCAGACTCCAACACACTTAGTACATTTCGTCGCCGACAGAGGGCGCTACCGTGACGTCAGGTGATGACACAAGTACTGTTATTCTAGATCGGTGCATACATTTTGTTCGCCATGTCCTCTAGGACACAGCCACTGCACGATCCCATTACGTAATCCATGATCGTTTGCTCTCTCTCACACGTTTATAACGGGATATGTGGCGCGTGTACAGCCAAGGAGTGCACGACTGATTACGTCAGAGCCTCCAGCTAGCACGTTCATACTCGCGCCACAGATAGTCTTCTGCAAATACCCTAACGAATGTAACTGAACACATGTGACAATCACATAGTGCATCTAACTTGTCAATTACCTAAGTGCTTAATTCCAGTTCAATTTTAATTATATTCCATAAATGAATGTACCATTTCGATATTCAATTATGAAATGACAATTTTCACATTTTCCCACCAGGAGCGCAATGTTAATTTATTCACGACATAGCACCCCACTCCCCCACCCCTAGAATGCTGCACTCCTATTGGCTACTACATTAGACACGTGATCCAGCATCATAGAACCCCAGATGATGATCTGTATGGGGAAAATGGTGCGAAAATGTCTCAGGTTGCGCTGGGCTACAGGGGAGAGTAAGGAAGGAGAGCACTCTATTTATTTTTGAGGAACTCCTAATTTTCTGAAATAATTTCATTACCCAGTTGCAGACTCCTCCTAACTAATGCAGCACAGAGATTTGTAGACATGCTCAGTACTCGTAAACTGTCCAAATAATGCATAGCACAGCCTACAGGCCCGCTCGCAAAATCATGCAATCAACGTGCGAAGCAGTCTCCGCCAATCCCTGTCCAGTAGAGGGCACAGGCAACCCCAACGAAGTGGCGCGGCCGTCAGCTGTCAAACGACGGACAGGACACCGCTTGGGTGAAGCAAGCATGAGGCGGCGACATCCCTTTTCATACTTGACACATCATAAATTCCTATCGCAATACATGTTCACGCAGACACATGTCCTGCCGCGACGGCCAGGGACGCGTGCGCAGTCACAGTCGTGAGCCGCCGCCGAACGCAGGAGAAAGTTGCCTGCCTTATACTGACATCACGGAATTCCAAGACGCGCTCACACGAGACACCTCTGAGAAGCAGATGTCTTCACCGCCGATGACAGAATAGCACAGGGCACATTGCTCCCAGCGCGACATGACACACCCGTTTAACCATACTTAACTACCCAGCATCGCTCTCGCCTCGCCGCGAAACATCTGCGTGGCTGCTCGCCATCTGAAACGTTCTCAATCTTTTTCTTAAGTCACATGGCTTTGCCAAAAAAAAAAAAAATAAAAAAAAAAAAATAAGAGCCAAGTCCCTCTCTCGGGAATTGTATAGTGTCCCAGAAATAGTTTACGCTCGCTTTCTACATGTCTTAGCTTCTATGTACGGAAATTCTTACCCTAACAGAACCTGTTTACGAAAATAACATCCAATTCACTCGTCCCAGTGCACCTAATGTGATACCCTTACTGCTCTCAACATATGCAGACGTCCTCAAAGCTATGTAGAGGCTCCTATATCCTAGCACAAGGATGTGAATCAATTGAGAATTATGATTCGCTCTTATCGAATTTACCCGCCGAATTACTGATACCCCCAATACCGTTTTTCCCTCTGCAGACGAGACTTTCAGTGGTTATTTTGCACATATCGCCATATTGCACTGACAATTAAACCATACAAACTACCATACATATCGTCAAATATGGAAACTCTTACTATAGGACACCAGTCATCCTCTCTAGTCAGCCATAACATGAACTATAATAACTTTACAATGCAATATATACACATAATACATGTCGTAAGCCACAGTAGCTTTACAACTCAATATATACACATTTTACACAAACAGTGCAGTTATCTTCAATATCTGTACAGCACACGAAAAAATTATACTATGCCTACACTCACACAGGCTATATGTCACGATGCTCCCCAGTCCTAGGGAAGCACCGTCAGCCTTTTCTTTCTTTCTACAGACGTGACATTCAGCGCCATACAAAATCATCCCTTTTACATCAGAGCACCCTTAGCCGACTGAAGTCGATGTCAGAACTCTTCAGCAAATTGCAGATCGTTTCCCCTCGGCACAAACGCGTTACTGTTTCTGCTCCTTGCTTGCTCGCTTTTCTACACACATATCCAGACTCCGGGATTACTAGAACACACATATTTTTACCGTAATATTATACCATTTTCGCCGTACTTCTCGATCTCGAGCACTAGACGGCATTCTACCGATAGCTAGCGCAACATAATTCCCAAGATATCATCATCATCATCATCATCATCAGCCAATTCAGTCATTAAATGATGTGGCCTCTTCGAGTCGTGGATTCAGGTAGGCTTTCAGCAGTCTTCTCCAAGCAGGACGGTCTTGGGCAGTTCTCTTGCCAGGTGTTACCAGCGATCTTCTTGATGTCTTTGTCCCATCTGTCTGGTGGTCTTCCTCTAGGCCTCCGGTGCTCTTTCGGACTCCATTCCAGTACTAGCTTCGTCCATCTGTTGTCTTTTCTTCTTGCGATGTGGCCAGCCCACTGCCATTTCAAGGAACCTACTGTCTCTAAGAGGACATTAACCTTCGTCACAGACTGCATGTCATCTGCCCTTTTCCTGTCCTTTGTTGTATAGCCCAGCATTGATCTCTAAATGGCTCTCTGTGCTGTCCTAAGTTTTCCTTTTGTAAATGAGTTCAGTGTCCATGTCTCGCAGCCATACGTCATCACAGGAAGAATGCATTGATCAAATACTGCTTTCTTCAAATTTACTGGCATTTTTGATCTGAATACTTTTGAATTCTTCCCAAATGCTTGCCAGCCAAGCTTGATGCGTCGATAGATTTCTGGTCTTATGTCTCCCTTCATATTTATAACCTGGCCAAGGTAGACATATTCACTGACCTCTTCTAGTCATTTCCCAAGATATAGACTCGAAAATATTTCTCTACAAACTCCAAACTTTAGCGAGGCTCAGCCTGCTGTAAACCACTGAGTAATTAGAAACAAATAGAGGAAATTGGTGAATTATGCAGTAAACCAAAAAATATTGAATGTGGAATAGTTAATTTAGATACATTTGATCATGTTGGTACTCACTGGATTTGTCGTTATAAACCAGAACTTAGGAAATTTGTTCTTTATTCGTTTGGTGGTAATATACTGAAAGAATTAGTAAATTATTTGGGAAAAATGCCTTATATTATATCGTTGAAAGACTATAGAATTTACACAAATTTATTTGCAGTCATTTATGTTTATTTGTTTCAAAACTGTTGTCAGATAATTATAACTTCAATGATATTTTAAATAAAATAATTGGAAATTTTAAGAAATAAACTACTTCAACCGAAAGGTGGTATGAATATTGGAAAAACAATCCTAGAAAATATAAAAAATGATTTAAAAGAAAAACTGATCCAAAAATAAAACTTTAATGAAACAATTTTATAAGGAGTTATGTAACACTTTTAAAGTAACTAAAGGCTATATTGATTTTAGTGTTAGACGCTTAATATATATAAAAGATCCTGTGAATGTTAGGATGCAGTTACCAAACAATATTTAGAAAATGAGTTAATCAGTCTTGTTACAAAACCTGAATACACAAATATTCTAACACAGCTCAGTACCTATGTCCCTACAGCACATTCTACATTCTAAAAACGAGATTAATCGACTTAATAAAACTTATCTAACTAATTAATTTACCAAACAAGGAAGTAGAGTCAGTTTTTCAGATTACATCTCTAACACAGATTTAACACTACAACTGAGTCAGTTAGGTAATCTTCAGAAAAGAATGTATGACAAAAAATTGAAATTATTTTTTGGTAGAGGTGATGAAATATTGAAATATTCATTTGAATATGATGTAAAGATCAAGAGAATTATTTTATTTGGGGCAGTATAGATAGTCATTTGTCATTTACTGATTTTAAAATAGAGATAAAATGACATAATGTTGACGAATTTGAAATTTTATATCCAACTCAGTTCAGTAAGCCATTATTTCAAATGAAAATGAAAGATATTGGCACATAGAAGAAGGTGTAATTAGATGAATGACGAACACTAACTTCACTTAATGAAGGTTTATTCAGCACTTGCACATACAAGAGAGCAGAGTGAACTACCTCCTGCCACAACACATACACTATATATACAGTTACAGAACATTCCACTACAGTGATTCTTGATATTTCTAGATACTTCCAGAATGTACTCGAACTGAATATAGAAATTAAGATTTTACAATTCAGGTGAGTTTTGAACTCACGACCCTCCATGCAACAGTCTCGTATCATAACCCCTACATCACAGGGACTGTGCTACTCAGCTTCCTCTGTGAGAATATTTATAATTCTAATCTGTTAAGAGGGCACCTGTTTCAAGTGAATTGCTTATCATTGGAGAATTGATTTTAGAATCAAATGATGATGAGAGAATGAAACAATAAATTAAATGTTGTTAAATTTTTATCTGTAAAAATGTACAATCACATCTACTGCTGGAAATCTAAAAATTTACTGAAACACATAATCCTCAGAGAGTAACAATTAAAAATGGAAGCCAAAGAACTGAATGTCTTTCTACAATTTGTAACAGTAAAAGCAGTAAGATCGTTAAATATCTTCATAGGTTAAGGGGAAAGCATTTGTGGAGAAATTATTGTTGTTATTGTCTTCAGTCCTGAGATTGGTGTGATGCAGCTCTCCATGCTACTCTATCCTGTGCAAGCTTCTTCATCTCCCAGTACTTACTGCAACCTACATCTTTCTGAATTTGCTCAGTGCATTCATCTCTTGGTCTCCCTCTACGATTTTTACCCTCCACGCTGCCCTCCAATGCTAAATTTGTGATCCCTTGATGCCTCAGAACATGTCCTACCAACCGGTCCCTTCTCCTTGTCAAGTTGTGCCACAAACTCCTCTTCTCCCCAATTCTATTCATTACCTCCTCATTAGTTATGTGATCTACCCATCTAATCTTCAGCATTCTTCTGTAGCACCACATTTCGAAAGCTTCTCATTTTCTTCTTGTCCAAAGTATTCATCGGCCATGTTTCACTTCCATACATGGCTACACTCCATACAAATACTTTCAGAAACGACTTCCTGACACTTAAATCTATACTCGATGTTAACAAATTTCTCTTCTTCAGAAACGCTTTCCTTGCCATTGCTAGTCTACATTTTATATCCTCTCTACTTCGACTATCATCTGTTATTTTCCTCCCCAAATAGCAAAACTCCTTTACTACTTTGTGTGTCTCATTTCCTCAGCATCACCCAACTTAATTAGACTACATTCCATTATCCTCGTTTTGCTTTTGTTGATTTTCATCTAATATCCTCCTTTCAATACACTGTCCATTCCGTTCAACTGCTCATCCAAGTCCTCCGCTGTCTCTGACAGAATTACAATGTCACCGGCGAACCTCAAGTTTTTATTTCTTCTCCATGGAGTTTAATACCTACTCCGAAATTTTCTTTAGTTTATTTTACTGCTTGCTCAATATAGAGATTGAAGAAATTATTAATGAATTACATAGACTGATGAGAAAAAATTTTAAAGAGGAAATGATATTTCTTTTGGAATTGATCATTTATGACAATTGGATCTAGTCAAAATGGATTCAGGTATTTTAATAGGAATTTCCAAAATAAATAAAGGGTATATATATTTATCTACTGTTACTGATGTCTTTTTTCAAAATTTCCTTGTGCTGTTCCAGTTACAGATAAGACAGGTAAGAATGTAACGGATGCTTTTGAAAAAAATATTTAAAAGAGATCACCAAAAAATTTACAAACAGATCACCGTAAAGAATTCTGTACTAAAGACGTTAAAGAACTGATGAAAAATATATTATTAATCTCTATTCAGCTTTTACTGAATTAAAAGAATCTGGTGTAAAAAGATTTAACAGAACAGTTAAAGAAAAGATGTGGAAGAAATTTGACTTACAAGGTAATTATAAATAAACTGAATTGGTTTCAAAACTAATTAATGAATACAATAATCATATAATAAAATCCTTCAATAATAAAAATGAAGCCAATAAAAGTTAATGACACAAATTATAAACTAACTGTTGTTGAATCTAATGCTGATGATTAATTTAAGAAAAGGAGTTAAAGCTAGAATTAGTAAACTTCAAGTAATATTTGAGAAGCGATACACAGCCAGCTAATCAAGTAAATATTTGAAATCGAATCTGTTATTCCTTCTAATCCAATTACATATAATTTAAGACTATTAAATGATGAAGAAGTAAAATTAAGTATTTATGAGTATGAATTACAGGAAACACAATATACTGATGCATATTTTAGTGAAAAAGTTTTTGAAAAAGAAGGGAGATAAACTATATACTAAATTTCATAATTCGCATAATGGATGGGTAGATAAAACTCATTAGAAATAATATTATTTTATAAAAGTGAGACCCTTCCTCAGAGGATGGTCTATATTGTGATTTTAAAACAGATTCATTAATAAAATTTTTGTCTGCACGTAACTGTAACTGGTGGATACTATTTAATTCTTTATAATTTTTAAATTTTCTAAAAGATTTCTTATATGCTACAAAAGTTAGACCCAGTAATTAGCTGGGTCTAGCGGGAAAATTATTTTCTATTGACAAAAAGCTATATATATAAATTAATTGTGCGATACGTTCGAGAAAATTAGCCCTTTAATATTTTCTGTCTGTATGTTATCCTGATGAGGATGAAGATGTAATCGCAATAAACTAAATGGAATGTGGATTATTTATACAATCTCAGTAGAGAAGAAATTTGTTTTATTTGCGAATGCTGTAAAAAGTAGTTGTAATTTACGAACTACAGTACTTAAAATTTATTTCTGGGTTGGGTTAACTTCTCTTAAAATAGTCATACAGTCATTCCATATACTCCTCACCATATTTCCTATAATTGTATATCATTTAGATTTGAGAACATTTTCTAAACTTTGTCTAATAATGTTCAATTTTTCAGGATATTCTTCATAGATTTTAGAAACAATTGTAGTTAGTTCTACTCTAGTCAGATCATCTAATACAATTTTATCGATTACCTTACTGCTTACTTTAGTTGTGAGATCTTGAGAAATTGTAATGGTTGTAATTATTGATAAGGTAGCAACATGTTATTGTATATTTTCTCTCTAACTTCAATATCATCTGCTTTTAATTCATTCAACAACAAGTCATTCCCTCCGCTAGTCAATGTACAAGTTCTAGAGTTCTTTACCATCTTCTTTTCTATGTGTCTTAAAAGGCGAATAAAATAATTATTCAATAGTATTCAAATTTGTTGTCTGGATGTTCACCAGTGTTATAGGCAGCCAGTCTTTATTTAATTTTATTCTTCAGTGTGCCACAAACTTAATAAAAATGACGTTTTTGTAGTTGTTTTGTACTAACAACATATATGATTTTATTCCATTCTACTTTTGACATTTTCATATTTACCTTACTTAATTTTATATTTCTAGCTTTATCTCCCTCTAGTTGTTATTGTAGTTGCTGTTTTTGTTCCTCTTCTATTTTTAGTTTATTTTCAAATTCTGTACCTAGTTGTTTTTTTCCTTGTTCTGATCTATATTTAATATAATCGAATACCCTTTTTTCAACTATCACATAATATTTCCTAAAAGGTATACTGATTTGATTATTCATCATCATTATTGATTCTTTAAAATTAACAACAGATAATTTCAATCAAGTTTTCTGAATTTAATTATTTTTGCTGTAGGTTGACAATTCATATTCAAGAAATGGTCAGTCATCCAGTAAGGTATTATTCTGGTATCTAAATTTTTAGATACATGAAAGTCTTCATAAATAAAGCATAAAATATCAATTGTAATTAAGACATTTCTCTCTCTTTGAATTAAGGACTCCAAATGTATTTAAACTAATTGTCTAGAATTAATTGGTATACCAGTTTCTGAATAAATTCAAAGATATTCACCTCAGATTATTCGGCATTAGTTGTACTTGGAACTGGTTCCACTTATGAGAAAACTTCTGATTCGTTTTTTTTAATTTTTTATACTTTAATTTCATTTGGAATTTAAGTAAGTTTTAAAGCAAGTAGTTCGCCACATTTTATTTCAGTATATTCAAGATAAAAATTTTTTAAAGATCATATAAAATGCCCTTTTATGTATCATATATATCTAGTCTTTGCCGCCCCAGATATTGAAATACTCTGATGAATTGAGTTTAAAATACCATTTTCAATTAAAATCATGGACATATATTATTAATCAATTCTCTTTGTTACAAAGCCTTAGTTTACCTTTAAAAACAACCAAATGAACATTAAATAAAATTTAAAATAAAAGAATATAAATTTATAAAGATTTTTAAGAGGTTAACTTTTAGGTATCAAATCTTTGAATTTTCTTAATCACCTTTGTTTACACAGACTAAATTACCTTTGGTAAACAATCAACTTCCAAATGGATATTAACTGGATTTTTACATATTTCGGATTTTTGGTTTTACAGATCTAACAAAAATTACTTCTAATAAATGGTGAGCCTAAATAGTCTAAAAGTAATCAAGCTAAAAAAATAGAGCAAAAGAATTAGGACTTGAAGATTATTCAAAACTGAGGAAACAATAACTTATTAATCTCAAAACTAACCACAATATTAACAAAGAAAGAACAACAATAGTAATGAAGAAGTGAACAGTAACATTAACAATGAAGTGAATGATTTAAAAACTCAACAATGACCACTTCTTTAAATGATCTACCTTACATGTAAAAATTTAAATTTTAGGTCATTATAGAAATCGTATTTAATAAATAAAAGTTATAGAAATATAGTTGTAGATTACATTAAAAAGGAAAATCCATTTAGTGATTGTGAATGAAAACATATAATTTCAAGTCATAATATACGTGAATCACTTGTGAGAGAATTTCCAGGCAGATTATATTGGGAATATGTATCATGCTATCATGTATTACCCGACCATTTGGCAAGAAAATTTCCAGATAAAATAATTGGGAAAATATATGAATAAAAAAACATTTATCTGAAAACTTCATATGAAAATTTCAAGACAAATTGGATTTTGTGTGATGTGTACATCAGAAAGAAAAAATTCATGCAAGGATTTTATTAGAGAAATTCAAGATAAATTAAACTGGGAAGAAATATCATGTGGACAAAAAAAGTCTAAAGAATTTGTGAGAGACTTTCATGGCAAATTAAACTGGTACTATATATAAGGTTTTCAAGAACTGCCTGAAGATTTTATAGGAGAATGTTCAAGGTAAAATTAATTGGGATGTTGTAAACAAGTTTTAGGAAACTGAAAAGAGCCATTTGTGTAGATTTGCCTTTTCTCAAACCATTCTGTGCATTTACAAGAACTTTATTTTTGTTTATGAAGTGTAGCAAACTGTCATACATTATTCTTTCAATTATTTTAGAAAATACTTATAATAATGATAGTAGCCTGAAGTTTTTAATGTTAGACTTTATAAACTGGTATTACTGTTGATTGCTTAAGTTTACTTGGAAACACACCAGTTTCAAAGGAGTCATTGATTATGTCCACATGTTGAGAGACAACATTATCAGTACTCTATTTAATAATTTTGTCAGGGATACCATCCAATCTGCTGGTCATTTTACTCTTTAGTTTGCTGTTAGCCATTTGTACTTCTTTGAGTGTTATGGGATATAGGTACATTGTACTTTCATTTATTGGAGTTATTCCCTTTGTCTTTGGATTATATTTTGTGGTGACCATGTGTTGGGCTACATTAATGATCATTAAATAAATTAGCTATCAGAAGTGGATCATGAACAATTTCATTCCTGTGTTTTATGGTGATTTTTTACTTTCATTTTCATTTTTGCCTGTATGATTATTCATAACTTTCTACATAGAATTCACTTTGTTGATACCATTTCTGACATATGAATCATTGTGCTTCTTATTTGCAGCAACTATAGCTTCCCTATGCTTTTTCCTATAACATTTTACATATCGTTTCAAGATAGTATTTTGCTTTGCACACTTATATAGCATTCAAAGACTTTCTGATATCTCTTTGATTTCACTTGTTATCCATGAATTTGATATTTTGTTTAATTTCATTCTCTTCAGAGGGAATGAAATATTATGGCAGTATTCATAATCTGACTAAAACTTGTTGAATTTCATATCTAAAGAACTACTGCTTTCTATGTCCCAGTTTAAATGTTTTAACATTAGATTAAAGACCCTAATGCTGTCATCATTAATTAATCTTCTCTCAATATATCATCCGTTGTCACTCTTCTCATGAGATTTCTCTAACATGAATTTAACTGCTTGATGATCAGAGAAACTGTAACCAATACCTCAGATTTAAAACGACATTTTGATTTGTCAATGGATATTTGGTCCATAGTACATTCGCTTTTGCTGCCATATCTGGTGGTATTTTCTACACACATGTCCATATTATATAACATGTTTTTAGTAGATTAACAAGTTCCTGTCCTTTTTCAGAGTTGTCTTTGAAATTTTCATTGAAAGCTCCAAGCACAATTATGTACTTTGGCAGACTATTTAGATAGTTCAGAAGATTTTCAAAATTTTCAGAGAACAATTCAAAATTGCCAGATGGGAACCTATCTATACATGCAATTATAATTTTACTATCAGTTAGTTCACATAAACAGTATTCAAAATCTTCTTCAATACAGCAGCCATTTTTAAACCTAATTTCCTTTGATTTAGCACCTGCTCTTACATATATACATGTTCCACCCTCTCTGTATATTTTCCTGCAAAAACTGCTGACCAACTGAAGTCTGAAGTCCCAACTGCACATTTTTGTATTTCTTGCAGCCAGTGTTCAGTAACATATGAGATAGAAATCTCCTTCAATGAATGATTCAAACGGACCTCTGGATCAAATATCTTACTAGTTAAGATGTAGGAGAGTTAAAGGATTATTCATTTCTATGAGAGGTATATTTCTTGCCTGGTTAGTTCTTTGAAGAGTAAGCTCTAGTCTTCTTTTCCTTCCTGATCTGATTTACACCTCCTTGGAGTCTTGGACTTCTTTTTGGTTGTTTTCTTCTACAGTGGATTGGGCCATAAAACATCGTTCCTATGTTGTTTGGATGCTAACTTCTGCCTGGTGCTTCATCGTGACCTGTTGTTTTTAACTTCTGTCCACTCTGGTATGGCTTCCTCCTCAGTCTTTTTACATGGTGATATTGTCTTCTATGCTGGTTCCCTGCCATTTGTTCATTCTACTGAAGGCATATTTGCTGTTAACTTTTTGGTTTCTTCTTCTGTTATTTTCGTATACTGTGGTGATATTGTCTTCTGTGTTGCTTCCTTGTCACCTGTTCATTCCATAGTATGCATATATCCTTATAATTTTTTGGTTTCGTCTTCTGTTATTTTCCCATATTGTAAGCATACAGTTTCGATGAGTGACTGATCTGCCTGTTGCAAGCAATTAACAGAGACCAGTGACGATGTGTTGGGCTGAATCATGGCTGAATGATGAAGATTCCTGCATAGCTTTTCTTCCCTTTCAGCACCATATGTAGCCATGCTTCTTATAATCAGTCCTCCTTAAAAACAGATTAACATCCAGTACCTTAGCGTGACAGTAATAGGCAACATATTCCATCAAGAACGTGTTCATTTTGTTTATTTTGTCGTTCCAGTACGCCATGTCAAATCTGTAGGGTACTGTACATAGAATCACTTTAGTGTTCATAGTTTTTGTGATTAGCATGTTCACAGTGCGTTGGTAATCCTCGATATCCGATTCTACGTCATTTGTTTCAACCAGAACAATAACACAGTCAAATTTACTGAAGTCCTTTACCTTTTCTTCACTGTTATTAACAACATATTTCAATTGTACGTTTGGGTTGACAGCGGAATTCGCAAAATATCTTGGTGGAAGTGTGTGATTCAATAAACTGGCGCAGTGTCGTCCATGACTATCAGATAGAAATAAAATCTTGTGTCTTGTATCTGCACGCTTTCCAGTACTTAAAACTTTCTTGTAGCAATCGTTATTTATCTTACAGGCGTTACTAAACACACTACTTCTTGACGATGCAAGAGTACTTCGTTTACTTTTGGAGATTTCGTAATTTATCGTAGATAACACATCACAACCGTTGTTGTGCACTAAATTTACGCTGCTTTCATACATTTTTTATTTCCGTTCCCTGTGAACTGTTTATGCACATATATATTGTCAATGTATCCGAATAAGTCGAGTCTTCTTTCGTTGATACCTGCTTCAACATCAGTTCACGTTTATCTAATGTAAGTTTACTAATATCCACTTTCAGTTCACTGATCATGAGTTCTAACTTAGAAATACTTTCATTTCGTTTCGATATTTCAGGTTTATATTGGACACATACTTTCTTTTTACCAGCAAATTGGCGCTTTTTTGACGAGACACATGATAGACTTTTACACTGACCGCCATATTCAAATGCATTCATTGGTTGAAGATTTACTACATGCTACTAAAGTTATGTTCATAGATGATGAAGCTGTGTTTACACAGGTCTCCTATACAATAAGAATACTGTTGTCTGCATCAATCAAAGGTTCTTCTTTTGCAACAAGAAGGACTTCAGAATGAATGTCGTTTATTTTGGTATCCAAACAGAAATTAACTTCTGTAAATTGTTAATTTATATCTTGATTAACGTCATGCTAACAATTTTTTGATTGGTTACTTATTATAGATTCAGGTTCTGTTTTCAAAAGGTCATGTTGCATTTTATAGCCGACCCTAAATGACCACTGATGACTTTACCTTTTGATTCTATCCCCCCCATTCTGGATTCCATGGTCTAATTTAATGCTTATTTTCCCATTTGGCCTAACATTGCTCTCAGCAGTCTGTCTAACTCTGGTTTTTTCATCAACTTGCGAACTGACTCTAAATCCTGGCTAATATCTGATATGCCCCCTACTGCTTGATTCGCAGTGTCTTCACTGATGGTCATTTTTGTAATCTTAACCACAAACTACTCTATTTTAACCAAAAGACATGACGATTTAAATTTATTATTGTACTTTTTAAAGTACGTTTTAGAACAGATTATTTATTGTGTCATTATTCACCTGGATTACAAAACACAGTTAATACATTCCAGCAACAAAATATCCCGCCACGAGACCCCAAATCTAACCATGCCATCCCCATGTTTCAAACAATACAAAGATAATAAAATGACGAAATTTAAATTTTAACAGTAATGTTTTTTTTGTTTGAACTATCAGACATTTAAATGTTCACAAGCTAATGTTCAGAAACAACACTGAATAATAATTGTTCCAGAGTTGGTTATTGCAAACACTAGAAGATAATAATAATACTCACTTGGATTATTCAATGGAATTCGTGCAAAGGAAAAAGTTCATTTTTCTCGCAATGAATTCTAATTTTTCGTACAAATTAGGACATACTTAAAGGAGCCACCACACTTTATCATTGGGGAAGCTGTAATACATAATTCTGGCACGTAAATAACGAGTATGAAATTGGCAGGTTCCCACTCTCAAAGAAAGAAAAGGCAAGAATCGTTTCCAAAAGTGCAGTGAATGTACCAGTTGAAGATATGAGTTGATGCTTTAATTCATGGGTAAGAATGGCTACCACAGTAACAACAATACTCTGCAGTAAAACCATTTTATGGTTTCAGAAGGATGTTATTGTAATACTACATTTATTATTTTGATGTGCAAAGGAGTATGATTTTTGTATGTAAGTACACAAAATTATGTTACATATATGGTTCTCAAATGGATAGACAGATCGATTAAGACACAGTAAATAAACAGGTCAAATCGTATGAGACAAGGTAAGATGTGACTAACTCATTGGTACTCAGCTAATAAATCTGTTGCAATTTTTTAATACTAGTGAGGCATACACAGCGACTTCGTATTTGCAGATCATTTCTGAAAATAACATAACAGTACTTCCATGCTTGGAAATAATTTGGTATTGAAAACGGCAGCCCGTCACATTATTTCAGGTGGGTAAACTGCTATTGAAAAAACGTTCCCTAGGTGCTGGCAGGTGTCAACATGATGATGGTGTCAACTACCAACTGAAATCTTCAGATTGTAGGCTCACTAAACACAGTATAGGTGACCATTCCACAGGACCATTCCCTAGGTGCTGGCAGGTGTCAACATGATGATGGTGTCAACTACCAACTGAAATCTTCAGATTGTAGGCTCACTAAACACAGTATAGGTGACCATTCCACAGGAGGCTCACTGCGCACAGACACGATACAACCACAACAGTCAATACACATCCCTGCCAGTTGAAACTCCTCATGTACACATCATAAGTGACATCATGGAGAAGTGTTACTGAGGTGAGGAGGAGGAGGAGGAGATTAGTGTTTAACGTCCCGTCGACAACGAGGTCATTAGAGACGGAGCGCAAGCTCGGGTTAGGGAAGGATGGGGAAGGAAATCGGCCGTGCCCTTTCAAAGGAACCATCCCGGCATTTGCCTGAAGCGATTTAGGGAAATCACGGAAAACCTAAATCAGGTTGGCCAGAGACGGGATTGAACCGTCGTCCTCCCGAATGCCAGTCCAGTGTGCTAACCACTGCGCCACCTCGCTCGGTACTGAGGTGAATCTAGCATCTCCCACCAAGACCCTCCCTATGAAACTAAATTAAGATATCACAACTTCTTGATGCAAAGAGTACACAATATGTTTTTACAGTATATCTGATGTAGCATTTACCAAGAATAAGATATTTAGGATATAAACAGATTTTGTAGAGATAAAACAATTATACATACTTGAACATAATTTTCTAATGAAGTTTTGGTGATTGAGTAATGCTAAATGTATAAATATCTGCCAGTTACTAAAAGAAGAAACTTTTGGTATTTTATAGGATAATTAACATCAAAAAATGAAAAACATGTACCCAAAAAATTATAGAAGAAATATAAAAAGAGAAAAGAAATTTCAGATAAATGTCTCCAAACAAAGTGTTGATCCCAAAAACTCCCTTCATGAACATAAGATATGCAATTTTCGAAGAAACAAAGGTAAAAAATGAACAGAATTGGAGAGTTCATTAAACAGAAAGTGCATCATCAACTGCTACTGAATAGAAGTCCCTATGGCACAGATTCGTTATGGCCTGTGCTAGTCTATTTTTTATGTCCTCCTTCGTTCATCCATTGTGTGCTAATTTGTTTCCAAGGTGACAGATTTCCTTAACTTCTTCTACGTCATAGTCCCTGATTTTGATGGTAAATTTCTGACTGATCTCATTTCTGTTACTCTTCACTATTTTCATCTTTGTTCAGTTTATTCTCAGTCCATATTCTGTGCTTAGCAGATGGCTCATTCCATTCAGTGTCTCCTGTAATTCTTCCTCGCTTTCGCTGAGGACAGCAATGCCATCAGGAAATCTTATAATTCAAATTTCTGATTCTGGTCGGTTGTAATAGATAGGAGGCAACCAAGACTGGACGTCCAGGCGTTTATGAAAGCCCATGTCACTGATTCAGGTGTAATGTCTTGTAAAAGGACTGCTTCTATGCAACAGGTGATGCAGTCAATGGTCGTAGACTGTATTTGTAACCTTTGGACTTAGGGAAAGGGTCGACTAAGTCCAGGTGTATGTGCTATAAATGTCTTATCGATTCAGTGAGTGTGCCTTGTGGGGAGCAGACATACCATCCCATCTTTCTACGCTGGTAGAGAACACAGCCCTGCATCCAGTTCCTGCTGTCTACTTTAAACCCTAGCCAAACAAAGCATTCTGTAACAAACCTCATGGAATGACAAATGGTGGGCTGCCAAAAATTTATTTCCTAAATGGCATTAGAATCTGTGGGCATCATCTACCTTGCGATGTGTCACACCACAGTTTAATGTGAGATTCGGGTAAGCTTATTTGTTCTTGCTATACACCTGTGTTGAAGTCATATATGAGTTCATGTAAATGATCATCTTGTCCTTGTGCATTTGCTAGGTCCTCATAGTTGATTAATGTACTCATGGCATGGATGCAAGACATTTAATCTGCCACAACATTCCTCCTCCATCCTGAACATGTGTTGGATGTCTGTTGACAAGTGTGCAATGAGATCTAGGTGCTGGACGCGGTAGTGATACATATGACTAGTGTTGCGAACAGTGTGTATCAAGGGGTAGTGGTCAGTGAAAACTGTGAGGAGGCGACCCTCATTGTATTGCCTGAAATATATTATTGCCTCATAAAATGCATGTAATGCTGATCACACCGGCGTCCTCTTAATGTACGTGAGAAAAAACGTATGTGTTGGAGTACACCATTAACTGTGTGCTATAGGACTGCGTCGATAGTGCATGGTATGGAAAACATGTCAGATGTGGTCTTCTTGGTCTTTGGGCATGGGAGAGAATATCAATATGTCGTCCAGGTATGGGAAACAGAATGGGAACTTTTATGGGACTGTGTCAATAAATCTCTACCACACGTCAGCTGCGTTTTTTAATCTGAATGGCATGAAGAGGTATTCAAATAACCCAAAGATGGTAGTAAAGGCAATTTTAGTAATGTCTTCAGTCGCCACTGGTATTTGTAAATATGCCTTTTGACAGTCTATGCTGCCAAAGATCATTGCACCAAATAATGAGTCCTGCATGTTAGGTACCAGGTAATGGCCGGGGAATATCTGAGTGTTGAGTACCACTGAGTCAAAACTCATTCGGATTAAACCATCTTTCTTGTGGTCCAAATGTATTGGTGAAGCCCAAGGGCTATTTTAAGGATGGCTAATGTCCTTGTTAAGCAGCTTGTCTATTGTGGCTTTGACGATTTGTGTTTTGTCAGGAGAGAGATGGTGTGCTTTCGAAGAGACAGGCATTCTTTGTTGTTTCAATTCTTGTGTGCTGTGTCACCCATGATGCCACAGCAGGGGGGAGGGTTGGTGTTACTGCAGAACAAAAATGGATTTTATAGTCACTTTATGCACAAACACTGACTGCTGCAGTTTCACTTGTTTCCTTACCACTAACCTGTTTGTACATGATGGTTGCCGAAGAGAGGTGTTTGCTGTTGGTGAGGAGCAATGCCTGCAAGGATTCGAGCAGGTCAATGCAGTGCTGAATGGTGTCCACTGATTCTTTGCAGCAGTGAAATGTATGCATTTCTCCATTAGTGTCAATGGAGTCTAAGGTGAGTAACGTCTGTGTCAATAACTCATCGAAGTTATGGTGTTTGTTGTCGTTCATGGGGTTAGTGGTAAACTTCTGCACTCTTGTATGAGGGTCCTCAACTGGGGCGATAGGTGAGCTTTGACGGGACCTAAGTTACAGTTTTACCTCTTGTAGTGTGAGGCATTCTTTCTTTGTGTTGATTTACAATTGAGTGGTTGCTATCAACTGATCCTTGGTGAATAAGCATAGCAGTTGGAGCCTGTGTTCTTGGAGGCCCTGCCCATTTTGCTGCAGCTGTTAGAGGTTGGCTTTATGACAATTTTCCTCACTGGATGGGAGACAGATTATGTGGAGTGGTCCTCTCGTCCACCATACCTTTCTCCCCTTGATTTCTTTTTCTCGGGAATGCTGAAAGAGAAAGTTTACTCAATGAAGATCTAAACCACCTGATAGAACGCGTCACTAGTCATTGCCCTAAAATCGACGGCAATTCAGACCTAGTCCATCCAGTTCACCTTAATCTTGCAAAACGCATCAAATTATGCATTGAAAATTTAGTTTACTGTTCTCCATTCACAACAAAATTCTTACCATTGCTTTCATTTTCTTATAGTAATTAAATTCAAGTGCTGACCACAAATCTTAAACATGACAAGAGTAAACTAACAAATCTGACTTACTATCTTTCCGTTCATAAAGAAAACACATTAGTTCCACATACAGAGCCAAAAATTATGTTTTATGCATTTTCCATAACACCAGACAGCACTGCTTTTGTTGACATAAACTGTGGGTACAACCAGAGCAGGTGGTTGGTACAGGTATAGTGGGTAGCTGTACTCACTCTAAAAATTCAGAGTGGGTAAAATACCAACACTGGATTTGAGAGACTATGTATGCTGTGAGAGAATGTCCACAGAGTAGCTGTGATAAATGCAGTTACAGTGGTGTACTTATACTATAGCACGAGTTTTTGCTTCCTTTTGGGAGATCTGCTCTCCCAAAAGGAAACCCATCTGCTCCAAAATGGCAGACAGCAGCTGCATCTCGTTTGGGAGAGTTTCTCTTGCAAGTGGTACTGCAGCCTTTCCTAAGTGGGGCAATAGCATCACGAAAGTGAGGTGGCATCAATAACACAAGACACTTGTACAGCTGCTGCCACACATTAGGGAATGCTATGGTCCTAGATGGGTGAGCAGCTTACTCAAGCGATGAGATCGCCACTAATCATTGTGAGGTATAGCACTGTCCTGGGACAGCATCTCTGTCACATTCTCTCAGTGTACGAATCCATGTATTTGTGTAAATATATGATCAAGGTAACTAACCTAAAAAAAGGAATTAGGAGTAGTGGCCCTTATAAGTGCTATACTTTGTTATTGTATCTTTTTCATTTCCCAGAATTCAGATGTTTACGTTGAGAGTTTACCATAGACGAGCAGTAAAAGCCGTTTTTCAGACTATCAAGTGCTTATTGCCTGACACATCCCGCGCCAATTTTACAACACAAAAATATTTAGTGGAATTATTTTTCGTCAGTTCTGGACTTTAGCACAAGTTCGTCGGTTTTACGGTGCACATATAGCGTAAGGACAATATTAAACTTTTGTGTTTTCTTCCATGCTCGTATTTTAGTGTTGCCAAGTGAAGTTTATCCCACTGAGTCATGAATGTTGTAAGAAAGTAAGAGACTGCCTACAATAGGCAGAGCAACGCAGTATCATAAGTTTCACTTCCATTAGCACTTTAAACTGACGTAATGTATTCATGGGGAGAAGCAAAAGGAAAAACGAGGAGAGCGTAGACGAAGCAATTAAAAGCAGAAAACAGAAGAGATTCCTTAATCATCTTTGAAAATAATGTTCCTTGGAGCCTTTAGTGGTAAGTCAGGTTTCCATAGGCATGAATTTCTTACTCTTGCATCCCCCTGCTCCCCTAGCACCGCCACTACCTTACAGCATCGTTAGCGTTTCCACATGCTTGAGTTGGAAATGGCTCTGTACAAAAGTCTAATACAAGTATGCGTGATGCTCACATTGAATTACAAGTAACATTGAAATATTTGGTAACTGGAGTCACTGCAATATACGTATTGCATTTCGAAAAGCACTATTTTAAAATTTTTATGTTATCTACAACACACTGAAGGTACATCGGAAAGTAAGGGTTTTATCTCAACAGTTCAGCTTTGTTTTTATTTTCAGAGTTAGTCAAGGTTCTAATAGGTCACAGATGCCACCAATATACGTCTTGTTGCCAGTATGGTACTTAATTTTGTAACCAAACTTTGTAATACTGTGTGGAACAGTCATTGCTCAATGATACTGTCAAAACAAACACTGTAGGAACATAGGATTTTAATGACGGTCGGGAGTAGTTTTAAACCTCTAAGGCCATATATAAATTTCCATTTCGTGGTAATATTTACACTCAAAGACTAATCCAAAAATTATTGTCATTATTCTGATATAAGAAGACACCTTTACAGCATTGACAGTTCAGCACTAATATGAACCTCAGTTTCAATACTTCTTAATCCATTTCGTCACTTCAAACGATGGTGTGTTACTCTGTTACAAATAAGAGATTATAAGGGGTTGCTGAATGCCAGAATGATATTCCTATTGCACTGTTTAAAAACATTTTGCCACTTTAGAAATTATTTATTTACTTAGTTGAAGAGTAAGCCCATTACATTGGAGTGATGTTAACTTCCCACCTACATAAACCATAGAGTATATAGGTATGTATTTGTACCTTATGACATAAACAAACGATTCTAGATCCGTGCTGCTGAAGAAACCAAAGCAGAGCAAAAGCTGATACTATACGCTCTAACTAAGTTGACACTCGATGCGGCGGCTTACAAGAGCGATCGTTAAGGTATTTCTCATTTATAGTTGCGTCCATCAGCCACTGTTACCTCAGTTTACATGTACAATACATCTATCAGCAGTTGCTGAAGCTCGTCAGAAATGGAGGGGTAAGTGACGTCGTGCAAGAAAGTTGAATGCCTTTTAAATTTCGTAACTTTCGTTGGCATGACAGCCTGTAAATAGTGTATTTCAGCATTTAAGTTGACTGGTGAGAGTGGTAGTGAGAGGAGGCATATGTAAGAAATTCATGCCTAAGGAAACCCAGGCTACAGATAAGTTCAGCCAGCTGATAGTGAAGACCATAAGCGTACAAGAAAATCGCCAAGTTTTTCTTTTCTTTTATTTCGAATAATTGTGAACAGTATAAATAATAAACTTATACACACAGTGTTAACAGCTTCACTGTAAAAACAAAGTTTTTAGTGTCAGCATTTTACACTCCAAATTATATAGTTTGAATTTTGGACATTTGCAACAAGTAATAATATGCAGTTTGTTTTCATCATAAATCAACACTTTGATCTTTAGAGATATATTACGACCCTTAAATGTAAATGAAAAATGAGCAGTAATATAGAACATTCGTATTGTTTTCATATCTTTGCGTTAATTTTCTGTACAGTTGTTTTTGTATAACTTGCTTCTTATATCAGTTGCAAAACTGACTTTATTTTACAGTAATTAGAGGAAGTATAATCCATGGCTTCAGCTCAATGAAGATACTAAAAGAATTTGTCAAAGCCATACTGAAGTCTATGAGCGAAAGTTAATGGCCACTTTCAACAAACAGGCGCTGGAGACATGGAACAGAGTGGATAAGGACTTATGCAACAAGTTATTTTCATATTAATTGCAGCGAAACATTAAAAAAAATCCTAACTCTTTCAGTTGACATTGTTGTTTCAGTTGAAACAAATAATAGCTAATCGAACTACATTATTAGAAATGTTCTGCACATTAAAGGGCATGGCTATACAAGCCCTCCTGGTATGAGGATCCAACAATGATAAAAAATTCTAACTTTACGATATTCTCAAAAGCTCAGGCATAATATTGTCAGAATTAAAATCTTAGTTACAAGAGGATGTTTACAGAAAGATTCAGCACAAGAAAATGAAATGCTCGAGCTGATAGGAACTAGAGTCTTATGAGAAACTAAGGATGACATAAAAGCTGTCGAATATTTTTCAATTGTATTGAGTAAAACTCGTTATCAGTCCGAAACTGAAAGTTTCTGTTTGCTTCTGAGTCGTTTCTGAAGATATGACAGCAAATGAGTATATCATACATTTTTCTACAGGTAATACTTCGACAGAAACCTTGTTTGTTCACAGAGGCCAGTGTTATGATCGGGCATAAGATATTGCTAGTAAAGTCTCAGGACTGTAGCCATGAATATACAAACAAGAACCTCAAACACTTGTTGTGCATTGCAGTGTTCATGATCTTAATCTCCTTGTGCAGGATCTGACTGAAAAATATTACAAGCAAGAAAATTTTTTGAAATAATGTAAGATTTAATATATTTTGTACGAGATGCACAGAGGTACTTGCTCAAGTTAAGATCTGCAGATTGAAGCTTAGAAATGAACTGAAAAGCTTATGTACACTTATATACTAGTACCCTATCTATCAACTTACTGTCCAAGAACATATATAATGATAGGCACCCACATGCCTTGCTCATACTGTGGCATCAAGCAGTCAGGCCTGCAAGATGAGTGGTCTGCCAAGCGAGTGGACTCATTCTTATTTATCGAGTAACATGAACTCTAGTACTCACAATTAAGTTACATGTTATTCTCCTGTTTGAATATTACCCAATGGAAACGGATAACGCACATCTGACTATTAAAAATTTACACAGCTCTGATTGTTCACTATGCACTGGCAATACCACATTTTCTTTCTCATTCTACAGCTTTGATCAACACGTGGCCATCGCACTGAATATGAATGGCGCACACATTATAAATTCTGGGTATCATGACAACATACTATTCGAAGGAAAAGGCCACCAATCTTTTTCTTTTCACTATCTTATTTATTCCGATAAATTCTATAACCTAAACACACAAATTCTATAACCTACAACAATAACACATGAGAAATTCCGCCCAGTGGGCATGGCTTTACATTGATGATTCTCTATCTTATGGTCTCGTAATTATTTAACGCTACAGTACACTTCCTGGATAGGATGGTGGATCTTTTGCTATATCTCACACTTCGACTCTCACAGCCATCATCACGAAACTTTCCTCCAGACCGAGTGGTACAAAAAGGAACATGCATAACCCACTGCCTCTGAAACTATCTTGCTACTCTCCCATGCAAACCACACATACTTAAATTACATGACATACACCACGCTGCAACATGGAATACAACACAATGAATAGTCACAACATTATAATCACATCACTTTCAGCTTTCCCACTTCAATTAGTATTCATCCCAGTTTCACACGACACTGCCCCACTTCGTAAATTTTCTTTCCTGCTACGAACTTTGGAGGATATATGCATGTCTTCCTGTGCAATGCAAGCCAAGTGGCGTTGCTGGATAGACGGCTGACTCACCTTGCTTCTCTCTCAGAGTATTATAGTTTGAATCAAGCGTCACACGGAAACATAACACGCAAAGTAATATTAAGAACATATTCATCACACACGCGAGTCCTCAACTGATACCATGGACGAGTACTTCTCTTTATCCTTTGTCTCATACACAGATTGAGACTCACACAGTACTCACCACGTGGAAGTACTCGTCTCTAATTTCAAGTCCTGCACACGCCATTTCTTAAATATTTCCAGCTTATAGTAAACACGCTAGTAATTCAGCTTAACTTAAGCACTCGGAAGTATTTCAACTTATTGCTACATGTGGTTTCATTGTGACCGTTGGTCACTTCCGAAGATTACTACGATCCCCTTAATATTACCTGCCTGACATTTAATTCTCCCCACAAAAGTTCCTGAAATACAGAAATTATTATTCCGAACTACTCTTTAGTATATTTATGCATACCATGTCTCCACTCTTTTGTCTTTATGGAGCACATCTAAGACAGGTCTTACCAACACTAGATCCAGCGGCAGAGTGCTGAAACATGGCCGATCTCGCACCTCCTCCAAGGTGGGAGAGCACCGTGCTACCGTATTAGTCAGCCACATTTCAGGCGCTCAAAGCTCAGGTAAATTTCATCTCTTTGGTCCTACCAAAGGTGACCTAAGTACCATCCCAAAGATGATCATATATTGCACATTCACTATCTGTGGTTAGCAGACGACCATACATTCATTTATGTCGCAGATCTCACCAAATTGGATGTAGGGATTTGTTTCGTGGGAGTACACATGTGATCAATTAAATACATAAATTGTCATTCTTTCCTACACTGGTATCTGACTTCGCTGTATTAATTGAAATTGAGTTATTATTAGAAAAAATATGTTGTTCTGACAAGAATAACGAAGAACGTTACACCTATTTTCAATGTCGGGCGGTACTGTACCCATTCACCACCAGCTACCCATGCAGAAAAAAATGGCACTGTACTATCCTTGCAATGCGAGGGTAGTTCCGAACAATTTTTTTTAAGAAAACTGTATTCGAACAAACGTAGCAAGTCATTATAATAAACAGGAGGAGACTGTAGCCCCTGGTGACCTCAAATAGACGACCAAATGCAGTTACTTTACCAAATTATTGACCCAGTTATTGCATTATTGTACTCTCCACAATCCGGAGTAACGTACACATACAAATTTACAACAATCCACATGACAAATCAAACACTATATCATACAAATAAAAAATACTGTTGTGATAAAAATTTGCTTAGTTTCTAGGATCTTCGTTATTTTTATGAGTCATCCAAACTTCACTAACTCTATAACAAATAAAAAAATACTAATTATACTCATGAAATTTTAAATAGCTCACCGTCTAAACACAGAGCAAGTAATCTGAAATTCATAAATTGCAGGGTAATAATCTTTACACAGCAATGTGTAAATACAAAACAAAATCAACAAAAGAAAAAAATTGCGCACACTAGTTACATGTAGAAGTCAGGCTCCATATCAGTACCCTAAAATATACATCAAACCTACAGAGAAATAAAACTGAGAAGAAAAACAATTAAATATACCACAAGTTACATACTGGTTACGTAATATAGTTCATCTAAGACATCATGTCATACCTCATTAACTATCATCACTTAAACAATTACCACCACTACTCGACTGCGATTTTAACCTTATCCTTGTCCACCAGTACAAATACCTGCTGCTGAGCTAGTCAGTCCATCAACTTTGATCAATACACGCAGTAAATAGTTAGCAATAAGTGCTTGAATCCAACAGTAGCTCTCGTATCTTACTCTACTGCTCATTTCTCTGTTGTTACACATTTAGACGACAAGAACTTGCATTTCGACTAGCCTTCGTTACACTTTAATGTGAAATATCACCACTGTGATAATGCAAATAAGTGGCTTCAGTCAACACACCAACAAGATCATTACTGTCCACGACATCAAAATGCATCAGTTAATTCCGATATTTGTTGTGCAATGCAAACTCTTGTCCCCTGTGACAACCTTACTGACCAATGCAACAAGAGCCGCTATGTTAGTATTACGCCACTGGCTAATAATTAAAGCATCCTTGTACCAAATATTCTACAAACATGCTACGTGAGCTTGATAACCCAGAACAAACAAAAAAACACGCTAACTATTCTAAACACAAATGTTAATGAAATACAATTACACTTTCTGTCCTTTCAGGAATGAAACATATAAAAAAATTTACACAATTAGAAGTACAAATACATTATTCCCTATCTTGCGAGTCACACAGAATCATTTCATTCTGTGATTTTCTTGGGGTCAAAAAGTTGCTGATAGTTTTCCTAGAAATACTGTCTCGGTGTCAAAGCTCTCCCATGGTTACCCGGACGAAAGTCTTTAAGTCACTCAAATCAGCATTTTGAACACGCACTGAACAGTAAAGTGTATCTCACATTAAACACAAATGTCGTAGTCAATCTCAGAGTACCATGCACACGAATCTGGTCGTCCAGAAATGGCCCTGCAACTACTATTATCCACGGTCCTGCCCTTTCAGTTCATGGTGTAATTAAAAATCTTAAGTTCCAACAAAAAACACTTATTGCTAAACCAATTAAAGAAATGTCTCCTACTACAAATGCAAATGTCAATGTCCCACTTTAGTTTCTTGCGTTCAGACAATAATTAGTCACCATACGACAACTGTCCTCTTTAAGTATAACAAGCGTCCCACATGCAATTTACAAAGCACACTTAACAAGTCCCTGAGAAAAGTTTATGGATCCCACCGTTCAGTGGTCAAAACAAAACAAAACAATCGCCCTGTCTGCTAAAGACAAAATCTTTTCCACCATTCACACCGTGGAAACACCAGTCCTCCACTTTCCAACCAAGCAGTCATCTTGTTTCACGGCTCCACAGTCCAGTACTAGTTAATAGTTGCTGTTAAAAAATGCCCGCCGGACTCTGCCGCGCATCGTTCATTCTGCCGTCGCGCCGCCGCCGCGTGAGCCGTTTAGCAGAAAAAAACCACCCGCTGTTGCCTCCGCGGGACACTGTTTCCAGTCGTAAGGGTGGTGCAACTTATGAATGGCAACCAGTGGTAGGTGCGTGTCACCCCAGGCCGTTGACCTGTTGTAGTGGGCGCGTGGAGTGTACCCCAACCGACAGTGGAGTGGGGAGCGCAGCGGCTTTGTCACCTCTCTGATGGCGACGTCAGCTTGGCCTCCCACTAGACGTATGGGCGCGTTCTGCGTAGCACCTCAGTGCTACGACACCCAATCAGTCAGACCCTTCCGTGCATCTCGCAACATTACAGACAAAAGGATATTCTTACAGTATTTAAATACTCATTGATTACATGTATGATCTATTAGATACATTGCTAATAAAAGAATCTTTGTTCTAAAAAACATAAAATCATACACCCTAGTTTTCTACACATACAACATCAACATTTATCCCTTTTCTTTATACAGCCCACACTTGTGCTATTGATTGTACCTGTCGTCCCTCATACAAAACATGAAAGTGTCAAAAAAAAGGAATAAGAAACAATCTATACAGCTCATAATTACAATATCAAATAGTAGACTACTCTAACATCCTATCACAGTGAAAATATTAGAAACTGTTGATTCTAAAACAACAATATACAATGAACCTTTGTGCTTGTGACAGACTGAAATTAATTCCCCTTGAAAGTGTTCTAACAATAAAATAAGAAATAATCTACACAGCTCACAATTACATACCATATGATGTTAAATAGTAAACTACTTTAACATCCTAACACAATAAACATTTTAGAAACTGATGACTCTAAATCTACAACATACAATGCACCTTTGTGCTTGTGACAGACTGAAATTAGTATCTCTTTATATATTTTACCTTTTATTATATATAACAACATTTCTAGGACATGTGTGTACCATCCACATGATGTCAGATCCTGACCTGCCATCGAGGTTCATCCAAATCAAACAATAAAGCACAATAATGTTTTAGTTATGGATCGGTAGCATCCCCTTTACAGGAGTGTGCGCATTGATCACACTACTCTACGACTCTCACTCAACTGACACCACATTTTGCTTCTCATTCAATCTATTAATACACCAACAGAATAGGTCTAGAAGTCAGATATCCTTAACACCACCACACTCATGTCAGCATACCATACCTTTGCTCCCTTATACTCAACCAAATAACACATGGAGTTGTTTCGGAGATAGCATTCCAGTCTCCGATTACGTCCTTTCACTCTGGCACCTCTCTCCATTGGCTTACCTCTGCATTCACTTTACCGCTTATTCGTCCTGCTAAATATCACTTTAGAATTGCGACATTTCATCTAAGAACAAAAAATACACAAATTATTCATCCTGCAAAATAACTGTACACATTCTTGGTACCGTTTTGATTAGTTATACTGGTACCAGGCTTCAACAACAACAACAACAAAAATTATTTTTTTCATATTGCAAATGTTATGGTAAGAATTACATTTACACTTGTATTACATCTTACGTCAGTATTCCACAATGTTCAACATCTGGCTCTCATACTCCCTTTATGTCCTTTCACGTTGTGCGGTTGTCCTCATCTCTTCATTCGTATTTCGGCTCTCCGTCTGTCCATTACTCCATCATTTCCTGGTCTTCCTTCGCCATTCGCATCAATCTCGATTGCAGCATACACAGGCCTCTCTGTAACATACATCTAAGACATCTCCACATTATTAATTCTACTCACCTTCATTTACCACTGTTTCATCACGTCGAATCTCTCTCTATTAATCACACTGCTTCACGTCGCTCCTCTCCTTAAATATCACCTTCATCCACTACTATTTATCACGTCGCTTCTCTCTCTATCTACCATCTTTATCCACTCATTAATCATCACGTCGTTTCTGCTTGATCCTTATTCATATGACAAAAAAATACGTACATACACCACTCTGTCAACTCCTGTTCATGACTCATTCGACCAGTCTATTCCATCATACTTCCTGACATCCCGCCTGAAAATTCTTATGTTCGATATGATCCTGCACAACGTTACACACCACAAATAAATACGCTGACTATCTACCATAACTTGCCTACTTTCGATCTATCCAACTTTTCCATAATTTGATGTTAGAAATGTGATGAAGCCCACGCGATTGTTTTCCCTTGATCGTCTCAATCAGTACAGCATTTTCATTGACAATCCGCCTCACTCTGAATGGTCCACTATACACAGTAAATAATTTGCTAGTTAGGAATCTGTGCTTACATGAAAATTAAATGTGTGCAGAGAACATACAAGCTGGGAGAAAGGTACAGCACAAGTGTTAGAAACTTTGGAGCTAGTGGCCTCTTTCTCTAATACCAGATTCCGAAAAACCATACGCAGCACTTCATTATAGCTGTCACCACGACAATGACATACTATAGATCAGATGACAGGTAATCTAAAAACTTCGATCACATTGCTGATGTTACCTGTAACAGCAGTGTAAACGTACCCTATTCCATACAGATCACAATGTTGACTTTTTACATTACATGTTAAGTACCTGCAATAGTCAAATCGCACTAATTAAACTGGACTCATTGGCATTATTACATAACATTATTAGCAACTGGTTTTTTGAGGAAACAGTCCTTTTACTTTAGTGTTCCAAATCAAAATTTGCAAATTTTGTTATGAGAGACCAGCCTAACAGATTCCATTACTGGTGTTTTATTCTGTGATCAGAAGTATGGTATTTGCATTCCTACATATCAGTTGAGTATGTCTGCTACATAGACAATTTTCAGTGCCAGCGGCATATGTTTTAACGCAAGATGCTAAGGGCTGATATGTTGGATTAGTTTCTCCTATCCATCAATCCATTATGACAAGAATGAAATGCCAGGATTCCATGCTCTCCTGTCATTCTGATAGTTTCTGCCGTTCCTATCCTCGACACTGTCTAACCTATGAGTCGTGTCTCCGTTCTCGATGTTGCTCTCATTACCCAATTCTTGTAACAAGTCCTGAAATGACGCAGAATCGTCTAAGCCTTTGCCTGCTATCACTATATCTCTGCGCAATCTCACTGGCCACTTCGTTATACAGATCCCAATGAGTTCCCCAGTTTCGTATGGCACATCCAAATACCTGTTTCGTCTCAGCATTTCCTGATAGCACGCCACTGGATCTCTTATACCACCTTCGTTACAATTTGGCATCATCAATATGCTTTGCTTAACCTGGTCCTGCTTACTTTTCGACCAGAATTCATTTAAAAACTTGTCACAAAATATCTTGTAGCTACTACAGTCTTTAATAACTTCCTGCATTTTCGCTCTAGCCTCGTCCCTCAAATGGTTACACACAAACTTCATTTTGAGGAGCGGTCCCCCCAAGATGAAGGTAATGAATCTTGAAATTGAGACAGCCACAGGCATGGATGTTGGTAGTTATCAGAATCCGGAAAACAAGTGTACGTTTGTACTGACACGAAGTGCCTCCTACATTCTTCTTCCGCATTTATGTTTTTTGACCATGGACTATACCCAGTTGGGTTTGCCACCTGTTTTATCCGACACAACCGTTCTTCTAACTCTCTGAGTTCGTCTTCCTCTTTCTGCCTATTTTCGTTTTTTGAATTTATCTCACTCTCCCTCTGCAATCTACCTGGTGGTGTTTCACCTTCGCTACTGCACGCTAATTGCAACTGTGCTAGTTCTTCCCTATTTTTCCTATTTATTTCCAATTGTGCCTCTTTAAACTGTAATAGTGATTGTATCTCCTCCTGGTCGGCATAAAACTCTCGCTGCGTACTGTCAGAGCCTGTTTCGCCTCTTATACTGATCTTTTCTACATCTTCACTAATCATATTCATTCTGACCACTACCTCCGCAACTTCATCCCTGTGTTTATTTAGCGCCACATCCCGCCGGGTGACTTGAGCTTCCACGCTGTCTAATGCCCTTTGTTTATCTGCAAGTAAGTCCTCCACTACCTCTTTTATTCGCTCATCTGGCAACACGTTCTGTAATTGCAATTATTCATACCTCCAAATTATTGGCTTTTTCTTTCACAGCGTCACATACTTGCTTCAACGCACCCAGATGCTTCTCCCCCTCATCTAACCGATTACTAACTGCGGACAGACGCTCATCTATAACTGTGTGTAGCTTCCTCATTGCCTCTTTACTTCCCTTATCCATTGCTTCCAATCTTCCTTATTATCTTTATCCATCGCTTCCAATCTTTCCTTATCATTTTTATCCATCGCTTCCAATTTTTCCTTATTATCTCTATCCATCCTCTGTAAAAACTGAAGTAGCACATTGCCATTTGCTACTTTCGGTGCGCTCACCTCGCTTGCCTGAGAAACCGTAGCTTCACTAAAGGTAGCTACACTTTCACTGCATACTGGACCTAGTCCCGGTTCGCCCACATCGTTGGGAAAAGGCCCCGATTGTGGACAAAGCCCGCTGCCTAAAGGATCACCTAGCTGTGGTCCGCTGACCAATTCAGCCCCTTCCAAGTGTTTGCTGTTCTCGCTCATTAACCCAACGTCGACACCTACTTCCTCCTCCACTGCTACGTTCACCCCAGAATCACTCTCCTCCATAGTGACAACGCTTTTCGACTGCAACCTAGTTACTACGGACATTATGCAAAAAAAAAATTATACAACAATCTTCCAGCCTTGGACGATATAGCAATTAATTACATAAAAAAAATAAAAGATCCTCACCAATCCAGAAAGAAATTGCAAACAAAAAAAATTTTACTTCTTAGCACTTTCACAATATATTCCATCAAAAAAAATCTTAACAGCAAACCCTAACAGCAAAATCCTGGCAGGGTCGAATTATGAGAGGCACCCACATGCCTTGCTCATACTGTGGCATCAAGCAGTCAGGCCTGCAAGATGAGTGGTCTGCCAAGCGAGTGGACTCATTCTTATTTATCGAGTAACATGAACTCTAGTACTCGCAATTAAGTTACATGTTATTCTCCTGTTTGAATATTACCCAATGGAAACAGATAACGCACATCTGACTATTAAAACTTTACACAACTCTGATTGTTCACTATGCACTGGCAATACCACATTTTCTTTCTTATTCTACGGCTTTGATCAACACATGGCCATCACACTGAATATGAATGGCGCACACATTATAAATTCTGGGTATCATAACAACATACTATTCAAAGGAAAAGGCCACCAATCCTTTTCTTTTCACTATCTTATTTATTCCAATAAATTCTAAAACCTAAACACACAAATTCTATAACCTACAACAATAACACATGAGAAATTCCGCCCAGTGGGCATGGCTTTACATTGGTGATTCTCTATCTTATGGTCTCGTAATTATTTAACGCTACAGTGCACTTTCTGGATAGGATGGTGGATCTTTTGCTATATCTCACACTTCGACTCTCACAGCCATCATCACGAAACTTTCCTCCAGACCGAGTGGTACAAAAAGGAACATGCATAACCCACTGCCTCTGAAACTATCTTGCTACTCTCCCATGCAAACCACACATACTTAAATTACATGACATACACCACACTGCAACATGGAATACAACACAAGGAATAGTCACAACATTATAATCACATCACTTTCAGCTTTCCCACTTCAATTGGTATTCATACCAGTTTCACACGACACTGCCCACTTCGTAACTTTTCTCTCCTGCTACGAACTTTGGAGGATATATGCATGTCTTCCTGTGCAATGCAAGCCAAGTGGCGTTGCTGGATAGACGGCTGACTCACCTTGCTTCTCTCTCAGAGTATTATAGTTTGAATCAAGCGTCACACGGAAACATAACACGCAAAGTAATATTAAGAACATATTCATCACACACGCGAGTCCTCAACTGATACCATGGACGAGTACTTCTCTTTATCCTTTGTCTCATACACAGATTGAGACTCACACAGTACTCACCACGTGGAAGTACTCGTCTCTAATTTCAAGTCCTGCACACGCCATTTCTTAAATATTTCCAACTTATAGTACACACACTAGTAATTCAGCTTAACTTATGGACTCGGAAGTATTTCAACTTATTGCTACATGTGGTTTCATTGTGACCGTTGGTCACTTCCGAAGATTACTACGATCCCCTTAATATTACCTGCCTGACATTTAATTCTCCCCACAAAAGTTCCTGAAATAGAGAAATTATTATTCCGAACTACTCTTTTTATATTTATGCATACCATGTCTCCACTCTTTTGTCTTTACGGAGCACATCTAAGACAGGTCTTACCAACACTAGATCCAGCGGCAGAGTGATGAAACCTGGCCGATCTCGCACCTCCGCCAAGGTGGGAGAGCACCGTGCTACCGTATTAGTCAGTCACATTTCAGGCGCTCAAAGCTCAGGTAAATTTCATCTCTTTGGTCCCACCAAAGGTGACCCAAGTACCGTCTCAGAGATGATCATATATTCACATTCACTATCTGTGGTTAGCAGACGACCATACATTCATTTATGTCGCAGATCTCACCAAATTGGATGTAGGGATTTATTTCGTGGGAGTGCACATGTGATCAATTAAATAAATAAATTGTCATTCTTTCCTACACTGGTATCCGACTTCGCTGTATTAACTGAAATTGAGTTATTATTAGAAAAAATATGTTGTTCTGACAAGAATAACGAAAAATGTTGTACCTATTTTCAATGTCGGGCGGTACTGTACCCTTTCAATATTATGATTAAGAGTTTTATTAAATTGTGGTTGACTTTTAGGTTAATAGTCTGCCCTGATACCTGAGTGGTCAGCTTGACAGTCTGTATCGCCAAGGGGCCCGGTTTCAATTCCAGGCTGGGTCCGAGATTTTCTATCCTCAGGGACTGGGTGTTGTGTTGTCCTCATTATCATTTGATCATCATCAGTGGAAGGCAACGGGAAACCACCACTGGAATCAATTACCTAGACGCTCATGCAGTGGACCTCTCTCAAGAGGCTTTCCCCATGACCAGACCTGTCGTAAGGCAGAACACAAAGTAAAGTCTATATTATATTTATATACCAGTCTATACTTTTATTGTACAGGTTGATAGTAAAAATATAGTCTCTGAAGGCAGTAAGGTTGAGCAACTGATACATTTTTTCTATGATCTGTAATCGGATGACTGGAGCGGGTGACGTGATCGGGGTTGCTGGGCGTGGCAGGGTAGAAGAAGGTGGCTGTTTTTAGCAATCTTCCTCTTTATTGTTGGTTCTTCCAGCACATTTTCCGGTAGCTCAGCCCCACCACTCGTGTCGTGGTGGATACGTGCTGATGCACGCAGCCCCAGGGAACGCGACGCCGTGCCCGGTCAGTGGCTGCGCAGGCGGTAGGAGGTTAGCAGCACGAGTCCCGGCCAAGCTCGCCTGCCTCCTGCAGATGCTGCAGCTCGTGACGACGCCGGGAGTCGCTGGTGCAGCAGCGGCAACGCCCTCCGCCAGCCGGTCTTTGGGGACAGTGTCACTGATGACGACGACGTGACAGCCACCAAACGCCCAATCGGTCGAACCAAAAGCTGACGCCCACCTCTGATGCCCTTAAATAGAGCAGACCGCTGCTGATTTCGTCAGTTACGGGGCGCTGTGTTTATTAGAAGGTTTTCGATGAGCTGGCTAACGCAACCGCGACACATGCGGCCCGCGCCTGCGTAATTATGCTAATGCTGCGTTCTGGCTGTTGATGGCTGCCGCGCACGTACACACATACCAACGCTCGTTGCAAAACTGTGTCACGTGCATAATATGCTGGCCAGCCTTCGTCCATCGACTGCCGTGAGGCTGGCACGTCGCGCACTGAAACACACTAAATTACAGTTTCGCAGCATATTTCCTAAAAATAGCCCCTTGTCCTCTACAGAGCGTTCTATTGACAAGGGAAATAATAGTATGGTATCGTCCAAAGCGTCAATATGCTATGATTATTTGCAAAGGATCGAGTGCTATTTTAATTCAACAATGCTTATAGAAATTTTTCATGAATTAGAAATTTTAAACACAGGTTTACAGAAGTCTAATCCAAGTGTAATCGAATTGTATGAAAAAATGGATGATATAAGTACCTCTCGTGATTTCTAAATTTGAGGAAATTTGGTGTAAAAGTTTTCAAATTGTTGATGATATTGATCTTGAAGTACTAGCACTGCATCCAGAAAGCTCAAAATATTTCGATGAAGTTAATAACAAAAACGTGAAAATCAAAACACCTCAATAATTTCTCAGAAAACCATATTTTGAAGTTTTAGACCAACTGATTGCGTTAATCAGGAGCGATCTGACAATGACTCCACCACAATATATATATATATATATATATATATATATATATATATATATATATATATATATATTCTTTATAATGTTGGAAAAATATACTCTTGGGCATCCTACATATGTAGATGAAATTGCAAAATTTTGCACAATTATTTTCATGGAGAGAAACTGCTAAACGATACCACTGTGTTTCTGTAAGTTTTGAAGAGACGAATGGGCAGGCGAAAAACTTGAAGGCTATTGTTGAAGTTTAAAAAAATATATAAATGAACAAGAGGACTAATTCCAGAGATTGTGTGGTTTTTCACTTGCTTGTTACGCTTCCTAGATCATCATGTTGTAATGATCTTACCTTTTTTATACAGATTGAAACTTTAACATCAACAGTCTTGCGAGATTGACTTACAAATACCAGTATCCCTATTTGGCATTTTTACTGAAACATGACTTGTAAAGTAGATTTACTTGATTTGTTAAATATATTTACTTCGCGACATGCAAAGTAGAACACAGTTTTTGCATTGTGCATTGATTTTTTCTGTTGATTAGTATTTACTTTAAATGCAAACATTTTAGTTTAGGCTTCAGCGTGACTGTTAATGAAATTGTATGAGCCAACAAGTTTTACTGTCACCAGTCACTGTGGCCAGTAAAACTTGTTGTTACATTCAAATAGAACTTCATTAAATAAATAATACTTCAAGAATCATTTTGAATACAATTGCAATATTTATAATTTCTGTTCTGTTTACAAATTATAAGTTGAAGGTTGGGAAGGAGTGGGGGTTGAGAACCTGCTGTGGCCGCCCACTTCATACACTGTACCGCCTACTGCATCGGCATCCCACTTCACATCCAACCAACACGAGATGCCTGCATCACAGGGCATATATAATCATCAGGAAAACCTACTTCGTCTGTGTTGCAACACAATTATTTACCGGCGGCCACAACGCAACACAACACCAGGTCTCCACGAGTGCCACCAGGGACTGCTACTCATTCGCAGAGCCTGCAGAACAGCTTCACCAAAAGTCGCAGCTAGCCCAGGAACTCCTTTGATACGCCAGGCATGTGATCGCAAATACTTCCAGCAGATACATCCGCCAAACGGGCTTTATAGGGCAGCGCACTGTCGACAAAGGGCAGTTCGATGCACCGCTTGAAAGTATAAAGAGCTGCCACCCCTGCAGCCACGGCCAGACACCTCTTCTAGCTGACCGATCTGTTGCAGATGGACCTGGTATAGTCGACGAATATCTTGACATTGTAGAATTGTTTTATTCTGATTCCTCCCTGTGAAGAGTCTCGTCTTTCCTATTATTATTTGTTAATTTATGTTTGTGACGATCCTCTGCTGGGATCGAGCCCATTGTTCTTTTCGGGATTTTATTATTGTTCCGTTTTGGTGAGTCCAATAAATTGTTTTCGGACTTGTGTTTTCCTCATTTCTAAAAATGTTCAAATGTGTGTTAATTCCTAAGGGACCAAACTGCTTAGGTCATCGGTACCCGTATTCACACACTACTTAAACTAGCTTATGCTAAGAACAACACACACACCCATACCTGAGGGAGGACTCGAACCTCTGGGGGGAGGGGCCGCTCCGTCCGTGACATGACGCCTCAAACCGCCGCATTTCTATTCTGCTAGTGCAGATACACTAGTAGCGAAGATTTTCCCACGTTTGCTCGGTTGTTGTCCACTATGGCAGACGGTATCTCAGGGATTGATGAACCCTCAGCGTGAGTCACAGCGCTGTTGGAAATTATGCAACAAACGAACGAGCTCATTATTCATTGTTTACAGGTGATGTCCAGCACCTCCTTCGGGGTGCCTATGCAGGGGTCCCACCCAGCTTCCCCGCTTCTGGGGCTCTGTGCCATGCCCCCTGCGTTTCCCAAGTTCGACGAATCCATTAAGCCTTGGGGCAACTACATGGCTTGTCTGGAACAACATTTTATTGCTCATGATGTCACTGGTGACATTCAATGTCGCGCATTTTCTCTCGCCAATGTGGGCCCGGAAGTTTACCACCTTCTGCAACAGTTACATCCTGATGCAAAACCTCATGCTCTCTCCTACAAGGCGTTGACTTCTAGCCTAGTGAATTACTTAGACTCTCAGATGCATGTGGCGGTGGAACGTCACAAGTTCTTCTGTTGTCAGAAGCGTCCCACACATTCATGCAGGGGATGGATTACTATGCTGCAAGGTCTCTTCCGTGATTGTCGTTTTTTCTGTGGCAACCCCCATCGCAAGTAGTCTTATGGTCCAGCACTCATTTGTGGTATGATTCTTGTCCATGCCCCAGATGATGCCCTATGGGCTGATCTTCTAAAGATGAAAGATCCCTCTTTAGACACCTGTTTATCCACTATTCATGCTCATGAGGAGTCATTTCGCTCTGCTTCCATACTCCAGTCCCTGGCACAGGTCTTCGCCGCCCACCCCCTGCGACGCCAGTTCACGTCACCACAGCCACCGCAGCAGTGCCAGGGGCCCTCTCCTGAGGCCGTGCCCGCCCTCCAGGACCAGGGTGCTGGTCCCCACCTGCGCCAACGGCGGTTGCAGTGGCAGCAGCAGCAGCGAAAATGTTTACCCTCCTGCAGTCAATGCTTTGTCACACATCAGCAGCAAGATTGCCTCTTCTGTAGGGTGACCTGTTTGGCCTGTGGAAGGCAGGGTCACAAAGCCGAGGTCTGTCAGTCGTCATCACTGATGGCTGTGAACACCACCGACTCTGCGGTGGATGAGACTATCCCACTGCCGCCAATTTCCTTTGTGCAGTCGGTTTTTCCACACACGATAGCAGTGATGACTCTGACTATGCAGTTGGAGAGCACTCTCCTCCCTTGCCAAGTGGATACGAGGTCCTCCGCCACCATCATCAATAGCGATTCCCACTGTCAGTTGGGTCCACTGCCGCTACGTCCATTCCATACTTCCCTGAGAGCTACAGCAATGACGTCATCTGACAACAGGAGTGGTTTTTGGCTCAGGTCGGGTCCCTCACACACAATGTCACAGCCTGAGTTTTGGTCCTTGCCTTCCCCAAGGCCACCAGTTTATTGGAAATGGATCTTTTTCCCTTACTGGACCTCGAGATGCATGACTTGGGCCTGACCATCCAGTCGTTGTCAGCAGACAATCACTTTCAGCAGCTTCTGGATGACTTCCCAGACGTGTTCTCTGCCACATCTCTAGGGATCTCCAGGTTCGAAGCTCATATCGAATTCCTCCCCTTAGCAGTCCCGAATTTCCACAAGGCTTGCTCGGTACCGTTCGCCCTCTGTGACAAACTGCTGCACGAGCTTCGTCGCCTAGAGGCTGAGGCCATCCTGACCCCAGTCCACCATAGTCGTTGGTCTACACCCATCATGGTCCTTGAGAAGCCAAACGGATCTCTTCGCATTTGTGGGTATTTTAAGGTCACTGTCAACACTCAGTCTATTATTGACTCCTATCCTATACCTAAGGTTGATGACATCCTGTCCATGTTGGCTGGTGGCAAGGTGTTTGCAAAAATTGACCTATGGGATGCCCATCTCCAGTTGCCTTTGCACGAGTCGTCAAAAATGATCTAGGTAATTAATACCCCTTATGGGCTCTTCTGTAATAACTGCCTCCCATTCAGGGTCGCCAGTGCTCCAGCAATCTTCCAGTCTATTTGGAAACAGTGACAAGAGACATTCCAGGGACAGCTAACTACCTTGATGACATCTTAATCGCTGGTTTGTCCACCCCAGACTTGGCCCGGGACCTCCAGCACCTCTTCTGTGTTCTTCAGGGTGCCGGCTTACGTTGCAACAAGGAGAAATGTCTTTTCTTTGTTCCTCAGGTGACCTACCTCAGCCATGTGTTGGGAACTAATGGCATTCAACTGACACCCCAGTATGTTGATGCTATTCAGCAGCTGCCGCCCCCAAAGGACATCTTCCAGCTCAAGTCAGTCCTGGGTCAACTGAATTACTACCGCCATTTTATCCCACATGCCGCAGCTCTGGCAGAATTCCCTCACTGCTACCTCCATGAAAATGTTACCTGGGACTTGTCGCCGGCTTGTGATAGGGCATTCCACCATCTGAAGTCTTCTCTCTTGACGCCAGCTTGCCTTGTCCATTATGAGTCTACGAAGCCTCTCACCTTGGCTGCTGATAAGTCTGACTAAGGTGTGGGGGCTGTCTTGTCTCACATCACTGACAGTCAAGCGCCCGGTGGCCTTTGTCTCCAAAATGATATCCCCCACTCAGTGTAACTACAGCCAAATTGAGAAGGCCATCATCTTTGGGTTTAAGAAATTCCACGATTTCATCTATAGCTGTCACTTCACCTTATACATCGATCGCAAGCATCTGGTCTCGTTGTTCAGTGCTATGTCCGCCATCCCCACGAGGACTGCTCGCCACCTCCAGTCCTGGGCACTGTTCTTCACGCAATATTCCCATGACATCCGTTTTCAGGCCACAGCTCTCCATGCCAACGTGGATCTTCTCTCTTGTCTCCCAGTGGGCACTGACCCTGACTTTGATGCTGACCTGGTTGCCCATTTCCACCTGGATGATGACGCTGCTGAGGCAGTAGCTGATCTGCACTGGATGCCAAGCTAGTTGCACATCGCATGGCAGGTGACCAGACCCTCCAGGTGCTGATGCACCATGTTCAGCATGGGTGGCCATCAGATCGCCATCAGCTGCTCCAGTCAGAGGTCTGGGCCTACTGGCACTGCTGCCGGGACCTGTCTGTCAGACATGGGGTCCTCCTCCTCTTGGGTGACAATGATCATTGGCAGGTTGTGCTGCCACCCTCCTTCACCAGTGGGCCTAGGAGCTCCAGCACTATGGTCATTGGCGGATTGTCCAGACGAAATGGCTTGTGTACCAGCATGTCTACTGGAGGGGGATGGACGCCACCATCACCCACATGGTGGCCTCATGTCCCTCTTGTCAATGGCACCAGTCAGCGCCCCCTTGACACCTGTTACAGTGGCCTCCTGCTCCTGTTCCTTGGTCCCATTTGCACTTGGATTTTGCGGGCCTCTTCCTCATCTCCTCCTGGCCTATCCTTGTGGACGTAAGCAATGGGTTTCCTTATGTCTCCCACATGTCCTCCATGACATCTGCCCATACTATCCAAGCTCTTTCCTGCATCTCTGCCATTGAGGGCCTTCCGGGGATGGTAGTGACCGACAACAGCAGTCAATTTACATTTGCTAAATTTATCTCCTTTGCACCACCCTGGTCACCCAGTTGATTCATACCACTCCTTTTCATCCTGAATCTAACAGATTAGCTAAACAGTTTGTCCGTACATTCGAAGTTCAGATTTCTAAATTGCGTCCCAACACTCCCTGAACTACGCCCTTACCAGATTTCTTTCCTCCTAGCCATCCACTGTACAGGATGGGTCATCCGCAGCTGGAAAACTTCACAGCTGCCCTCATTGATCACACTTGTCTCTCATATTTCTGTCTTCTCCCTGCCTACCTCTTCCATGTTTGGCACAGCCCCATTTTTCTCTGCAGTATCCGGTCTGGGCGATGGTGTTCACCCAGAATCGTCCTCGGGGGGGCCCCACCAGGGTCTCGTCACTCATCAGCCGCGCTATGGCGGCAGTCACCCTTGACGACGTTGGTGTGCCGGAAGCACACCAACCAGCTTCACCCCCAGTGTGGGCCACAGCTGGTTCCTCTGCCATCTCCATGGCTGTTGGCCCTCGGGAATGACGGTGCTCCTGTCCCCACCCAACCGCCGCCTTCGCCATCGCTGCCGGTTATACCCCAGGCGGACCCTCCAGTAGAGGTCCCTATGCCCATGGAGGTGGATCCTGTGCCCACGACCGACCCTGGTCTCCTGTCGCCGACGGGCCTGGGGCCCAATGTCGAGATGAGCCTACCGCTCACCCCTGTGCGGAGGGGGGGGGGGAAGGACGTTCGGGGAGAGGTTGTGGGGGAGGTCTACTGTAGCCACCCACTTCATACATGGTAGAGCCTACTGCATCAACATCCCACTTCGCCTCCAACCAACACAGGATGCCTGCATCACAGGGCATATATTCACCAGGAAAACGTACATCATCCGTGTTGTCAATGCAAATATTTACCAGTGGCCACAACACAACACAACACCAGGTCTCCATCAACAGTCGCCAGGGACCGCTACTCGTTCACGGTGCTGCAGAACAGCTTCACCAGAGCTCGCAGCTAGCCCAGGAACTACTTTGATATGCCAGGCACGATAGTTCCAGCAGATACATCCGCCAAACTGCTGACAAAGGGCAGTTCGACACACCACTTGGAAGTATAAAGAGCTGCCACCCCTGCAACAACAGCCAGACGCCTTTTCTAGCTGGCCGATCTCTTGATCTCTTGCAGATGGACTTGGTATAGTCAATGAACATCTTCACATTGTAGAATTGTTTTATTGTGATTTCTCCTCGTGAAGAGTCTGGTCTTTTCTATTATTATTTGTTAATTTATGTTTGTGACGATCCTCTGCTGGGATCGAGCCCATTGTTCTTTTCGGGATTTTATTATTGTTCCGTTTTGGTGAGTCCAATAAATTGTTTTCAGACTTGTGTTTTCCTCATTTCTAAAAATGTTCAAATGTGTGTTAATTCCTAAGGGACCAAACTGCTTAGGTCATCGGTACCTAGACTCACACACTACTTAAACTAACTTATGCTAAGAACAACACACACACCCATACCTGAGGGAGGACTCGAACCTCTGGGGGGAGGGGCCGCTCCGTCCGTGACATGACGCCTCAAACCGCCGCATTTCTATTCTGCTAGTGCAGATACACTAGTGGTAAAGAGTTTCCCACGTTTGCTCGGTTGTTGTCCACTATGGCAGACGGTATCTCAGGAATTGATGAACCCTCAGCGTGAGTCATAGCGCTGTTGGAAATTATGCAACAAACGAACGAGCTCATTATTCATTGTTTACAGGTGATGTCCAGCACCTCCTTCGGGGTGCCTATGCAGGGGTCCCACCCAGCTTCCCCGCTTCTGGGGCTCTGTGCCGCGCCCCCTGCGTTTCCCAAGTTCGACGATTCCATTGAGCCTTGGGGCCACTACATGGCTTGTCTGGAACAACACTTTATTGCTCATGATGTCACTGGTGACGTTCAATGTCGCGCATTTTCTCTCGCCAATGTGGGTCCAGAAGTTTACCACCTTCTGCAACAGTCACATCCTGATGCAAAACCTCATGCTCTCTCCTACAAGGCGTTGACTTCTAGCCTAGTGAATTACTTAGACTCTCAGATCCATGCTTTTTAGATTTAGGTCTGTATCAGAAAAGAGAAGAATTTGGAAGGAAGAACATTAAAAATCAAAATGAAAGACTGGAATTAATTTGTAGGCTATTATGATCGCAGACATCAAAAGGTAAGTACTATAACTATAGCATTTTCTCAGTGCACTTGTAAAGACAATGACTATGTTGTGTGAAACATTTTTTAGTGTTTGTCTCTCAACTAATTTTGTTCAAAATGGAAAACCAAAATCATTTGGATAACGAAGAATCTGTTTTAGATGATCATATAGAACTTGACAAAATTATTATCTAGGAATTATTATGTGTAGAAGCAGAGAAAACGTTATAAAGGTTTTGCGCTAGATTTAAAAATGAACGTGCTTCCCAACAAGAGCTTGCAGCACTAGTGCCGACTAAATTAAAAGAATGTGCTGCGCATGGCACATCATGCTCTTTCAGACTTTGTTCTTTAATGCGCACCTGCAAACCAGTGTAGGTTCCTGACATATTGCTGGTGTTGTCATATGACTGACCTCTATAGTCAATAATATCAATGGAATTTGTAGACAGGACTTTTAGTACTGCCCCAGCGAAGTTTTCGTACTTGTGTTCCAATTTTGGTAAAAACTGAAGGAAACGTTCAATAGGTTCACCGTTCTCGTTCACATACCTTAATATGAACGATAAATGATCAATATGTGAAATGTCCACAGTAGAATCTACTATTATAGAGAAATATTTGCCTTGTTTTACTTCACTTATGATAATTCTTTTTATTCATTCAGAAAGAAGCTCTATAATTTCATCACAGACTGTTGAAGAAAGATAACTTGTATGTTCCTGCGCTGGATTTTCATATCATTCAATGTTCTCTGCGAGAAATGAATCAAACTCGGCTATAAATTCAAGAGACATAATAAATTACCCATTATGTAATGAATGGAATCTTTCAACGTGTCCATGTAGGGGAAGTCCATGACTTGTCAGCTTCTTCACTACTGCAAACACCCTTTTCAACACAGTGGCAGTACATTTTTTCTGTCTGAACATATGACTCAAAATGATTACCTATTGTTCCAAGTGACTTTTTTCTTGTTAAGAGTGATAACTCAGAATTTTTGTGTTCAAATGAATTCTCATGATGAGATAAAATATTAGATATATTTTTCCAATCTGTAATACCATTAGTAGCAATTGCGGCCTTATTTCCTAACAATTTACACGGTGCACAAAAAACAGCACTGGTGCAACAGGAATATACTAGAAAATCATGCAAAGCTGATTCATCATTTAAAAGCTTACAGTAAAATACATTTTTGTTCAAATATCTGGTTTTATCGCCTATTGCTCTTCTTGAATTGTAAAAATCACCATTACAATTTTGATTAATTCCACGTTATAAGAGAATGTCGATCGTTGATTCACTGGTTCAGATGCAGGCTGAGTTGGCATCCCTTCACTCCCAGCTTCAGGCAGTGTTGGCTTCGGTCACACAGCTTGAGGCTGTTGCCAATGGGCATCACTGTGGGGGTCCGGATGGGGGTTTGTCGGGGACGGCCAGCTCGTCCCACACATCCCCAGATCGGACTACGACTGTGGTTGCCCGGGATACTGCCCACATTGAGGCTGATCGCTCACCTGTGGTAGAGTGGGAGGTCGTCTCAAGGTGTGGCAGGGGGCGAAAGACATTCCGGAGGGCTGAACGGAAGGGCTCTCCAGTTTGTCTGACGAACCGGTTTCAGGCTCTGTCTCAGGCTGATACTGATCTTCAGCCGGACATGGCTGCTTGTCCTGTTCCAGAGGTTGCCCCTCAGTTTGCAAGATCTGGGCAGTCGCAGAGGGTGGGCTTACTGGTAGTTGGGAGCTCCAACGTCAGGAGTGTAATGGGGCCCCTTAGGGATATGGCAGCAAGAGAGGGCAAGAAAACCAATGTGAACCCCGTGTGCATACCGGGGGGAGTCATTCCAGATGTGGAAAGGGTCCTTCCGGATGCCATGAATGGTACAGGGTGCACCCATCTGCAGGTGGTCGCTCATGTCGGCACCAATGATGTGTGTCGCTATGGATTGGTGGAAATCCTCTCTGGCTTCTGGAGGCTATCTGTTTGGTGAAGACTGCCAGTCTCGCTAGCAGGATGAAAGCAGAGCTCACCATCTGCAGCATCGTCGACAGGACTGACTGCGGACCTTTGGTACAGAGCCGAGTGGAGGGTCTGAATCAGACGCTGAGACGGTTCTGTGACCGTGTGGGCTGCAGATTTCTCGACTTGCGCCATAGGGTGGTGGGGTTTCGGGTTCCACTGAATAGGTCAGGAGTCCACTACACGCAGCAAGCGGCTACACGGGTAGCAGGGGTTATGTGGCATGGACTGGGCGGTTTTTTAGGTTAGATGGCCTCGGGAAAGTACAGAAAGGGCAACAGCCTCAAAGGGTGCGGGGCAAAGTCAGGACATGAAGGACCAAGCAGCAATCGGTATTGTAATTGTAAACTGTCGAAGCTGCATTGGTAAAGTACCGGAACTTCAAGCGCTAGTAGAAAGCACCGAAGCTGAAATCGTTATAGGTACAGAAAGCTGGCTGAAGCCAGAGATAAATTCTGCCGAAATTTTTACAAAGGCACAGATGGTGTTTAGATAGGATAGATTGCATGCAACCGGTGGTGGTGTGTTTGTCGCTGTTAGTAGTAGTTTATCCTGTAGTGAAGTAGAAGTGGATAGTTCCTGTGAATTATTATGGGTGGAGGTTAGACTCAACAACCGAGCTAGTTTAATAATTGGCTCCTTTTACCGACCTCCCGACTCCGCAGCATTAGTGGCAGAACAACTGAGAGAAAATTTGGAATACATTTCACATAAATTTTCTCAGCATGTTATAGTCTTAGGTGGAGATTTCAATTTACCAGATATAGACTGGGACACTCAGATGTTTAGGACGGGTGGTAGGGACAGAGCATCGAGTGACATTATACTGAGTGCACAATCCGAAAATTACCTCGAGCAATTAAACAGAGAACTGACTCGTGGAGATAACATCTTGGACCTACTGATAACAAACAGACCCGAACTTTTCGACTCTGTATGTGCAGAACAGGGAATCAGTGATCATAAGGCCGTTGCAGCATCCCTGAATATGGAAGTTAATAGGAATATAAAAAAAGGGAGGAAGGTTTATCTGTTTAGCAAGAGTAATAGAAGGCAGATTTCAGACTACCTAACAGATCAAAACGAAAATTTCTGTTCCGACACTGACAATGTTGAGTGTTTATGGAAAAAGTTCAAGGCAATCGTAAAATGCGTTTTAGACAGGTACGTGCCGAGTAAAACTGTGAGGGACGGGAAAAACCCACCAGGTATAACAACAAAGTTAGGAAACTACTGTGAAAGCAAAGAGAGCTTCACTCCAAGTTTAAACGCAGCCAAAACCTCTCAGACAAACAGGAGCTAAACGATGTCAAAGTTAGCTTAAGGAGGGCTATGCGTGAAGCGTTCAGTGAATTCGAAAGTAAAATTTTATGTACCGACTTGACAGAAAATCCTAGGAAGTTCTGGTCTTACGTTAAATCAGTAAGTGGCTCGAAACAGCATATCCAGACACTCTGGGATGATGATGGCATTGAAACAGAGGATGACACACGTAAAGCTGAAATACTAAACACCTTTTTCCAAAGCTGTTTCACAGAGGAAGACCGCACTGCAGTTCCTTCTCTAAATCCTCGCACAAACGAAAAAATCGCTGACATCGAAACAAGTGTCCAAGGAAGAGAAAAGCAACTGGAATCACTCAATAGAGGAAAGTCCACTGGACCTGATGGGATACCAATTCGATTCTACACAGAGTACGCGAAAGAACTTGCCCCCCTTCTAACAGCCGTGTACTGCAAGTCTCTAGAGGAACGGAAGGTTCCAAATGATTGGAAAAGAGCACAGGTAGACCCAGCCTTCAAGAAGGGTCGTCGAGCAGATGCGCAAAACTATAGACCTGTAGCTCTGACATCGATCTGTTGTAGAATTTTAGAACATGTTTTTTGCTCGAGTATCATGTCGTTTTTGGAAACCCAGAATCTACTCTTTAGGAATCAACATGGATTCCAGAAACAGCGATCGTGTGAGACCCAACTCGCTTTATTTGTTCATGAGACCCAGAAAATATTAGATTCAGGCTCCCAGGTAGATGCTATTTTCCTTAACTTCAGAAGGCCTTTGATGCAGTTCCGCACTGTCGCCTGATAAACAAAGTAAGAGCCTACGGAATATCAGACCAGCTGTGTTGCTGGATTGAAGAGTTTCTAGCAAACAGAACACAGCATGTTGTTATCAATGGAGAGACGTCTACAGACGTTAAAGTAACCTCTGGCGTGCCACAGGGGAGTGTTATGGGACCTTGCTTTTCACAATATATATAAATGACCTAGTAGATAGTGTCAGAAGTTCCATGCAGCTTTTCGTGGATGATGCTGTAGTATACAGAGAAGTTGCAGCATTAGAAAATTGTAGCGAAATGCAGGAAGATCTGCAGCTGATAGGCACTTGGTGCAGGGAGTGGCAACTGACCCTTAACATAGACAAATGTAATGTATTGCGAATACATAGAAAGAAGGATCCTTTATTGTATGATAGCGGAACAAACACTGGTAGCAGTTACTTCTGTAAAATATCTGGGAGTGTGCATGCGAAATGATTTGAAGTGGAATGATCATATAAAATTAATTGTTGGTAAGGCGGGTACCAGGCTGAGATTCATTGGGAGAGTCCTTAGAAAATGTAGTCCATCAACAAAGGAGGTGGCTTACAAAACATTCATTCACCTATACTTGAGTATTGCTCATCAGTGTGGGATCCGTACCAGATTGGGTTGACGGAGGAGATAGAGAAGATCCAAAGAAGAGTGGCGCGTTTCATTACAGGGTTATTTGGTAACCGTGATAGCGTTACGGAGTTGTTTAGCAAACTCAAGTGGCAGACTCTGCAAGAGAGGCGCTCTGCATCGCGGTGTAGCTTGCTCGCCAGCTTTCGAGAGGGTGCGTTTCTGGATGAGGTTTCGAATATATTGCTTCCCCCTACTTATACCTCCCGAGGAGATCACGAAAGTAAAATTAGAGAGATTAGAGCACGCACAGAGGCTTTCAGACAGTCGTTCTTCCCGCAAGCCATACGCGACTGGAACAGGAAGGGGAGGTAAAGACAGTGGCACGTAAAGTGCCCTCCGCCACACACCGTTGGGTGGCTTGCGGAGTATAAATGTAGATGTAGATGGCACACCATTTGGCAAGATCCTCACTAACAAGGTTATTTCTTTTTGTAATGTCTGACACGACACTTAGTTTTTCGTGAAACTCGAAATCAGGAACAATTCTTCATTTTTAACTTTTGTTTCATCTGTATTTACTTCTTTTACAACAGTTGCAGCGCCAGAAATATCATCTGCATGACTTGAACTCGAACTCGTACCAGCAACATTTTTTGCGAAAAATGTATCTACTCTGCCAAGCGTGTTTAGAACATTGGCTTCTTGTTCTCGCCTTTCCTTCGATAATTTCTGAAATACCACTCCACTTAATTTTGCACATTTGCTTTTTTCACTGTTATTCATTTTCAGGCACTTACAAAATTGTCAACCAATGGCCAAAGCAAAGGAAAAATATTTGTAAAAGGAAAGAAAGAAAGACTATATCCAGTTCCAGTCATACTACACTGCACATGAGCACAAAGCTTTTTACTTCAAATATGGCACATGAGCACAAAGATTTTTCCTTTAAATGTGGAGCGATGAACTGACCAGCTCGGGTTACTTGATGTAACTGAGTTATGAAAGAACAACAATGCAGAATAATTTAAAGTAACGTAATTTAAAAGTTTTCCTGCCAGTCTATTTTTGAAGTCTATAGACTTATTAACTACTTTTCTTAGAAGCTTAAAACTTTGTACACACATTTATGGCATTTTTATCTAAAAAGTAGGTTACAATCAAATGATTTCAATCAATTTGTTTTTATACTATAAATACATGAATTAGAGAATCAAAATTAAGGTAATTTTTTTAATAGTTAATAAGGCTATATTTTTCCTCCTGGAGATAGTAAGCTGGTGTCTGTGGTCCACTTTTCTCAAAATGGCAGCCTGAAATGTCACAAAAAATTTCAGACCCTTAACTCAAATAGTTTTTTTGCATAAAATAAACATGTCAGAAAATTTGATTCTTGGGAAATTCAGTTTAAAGGAACATTTCATCTGTTACTCACCTCTGTTGTTCTTAAAACCCTCCAGTTGCATAATATTCTTGGCTTGTGGGTTCCTCTTGTTGTCTCTTCCTTTTATTGCTCCTCTTTGCCATTCTGGCCTCTTTAGTTGCCTCAAGAACCCATTTTTCTCCTTCGGACGCTCTCAAGGAATCGATTGCCATCAGTGCTTGCGTCATATTGAGACCAGGAGTTAGTCCCAACAACTCTAAAACATCACATCTGCTAACTGCCCCATCATTAAAGGAAATAACTGCATCTAATACACCTAATCCCATGGTATTGCAACCCACAAATACAGTTTTAGGCAGGCATTCCCATATCACACATCACATCTGCTAACTGCCCCATCATTAAAGCAAATAACTGCATCTAATACACCTAATCCTATGGTATTGAAACCAACAAATACAGTCTTAGGCAGGCATTCCCATATCAAATGATTGAAATATTCATTAACATTTTGTGTCTTTCCATGTAAGCACCATGACAATAGTTTAGTGTCACTTAGGTCCCCGTAATGGGTTTAATTGCTTCCAATACCTCAAATGGCAGGGAGTGATGGTGTGCATAAGTCTCACCATTTGCTATTGCTTTTTTGTATCCACACCATGTGTCTACACCACTGTCACAGAGAGCATGCTGTGGATGGTCATTGTAGAAGCTTTATGGAAAAAGGTAGCACATACGGCTTTCTTCATGGCCTCAATATTGTCTCAATTCCTTCTTATGGCTAAACCATAACAGAGCTGAAGTTTGTCCACCTCTTCCTTAGTAAGATGACCCCGACCACCAATTGATTTGCCATCACTGAGCTTTTTCCCCTTGATATCTTTTATTAGCTTACATAAACGTGTGCCCATCCTCTTTTGGACATGACCAACACACTCTAACTGTTCAATTTTTACAGTTCTTCCATAAGGCATATTTTCCAACACATTTGCAAACCCTTTGGAGTCTCTGTCTCCATGGTACTTCACATACTGTACACCATAATTCTCTTATGACCTATGAAATATTCTGAGAACTTCCTCTGATTCCATTCCACCACTGTACCCAGAAAAATTCTGAACACAAACATGATCCTGGTTAAATCCTTTGCAACCATGGCAGTACTTTGTCATGCATTCTTTGTTAATCACCTTTCCATTTTCTATGGATGTTGCACTGACAACACCATTCAATGATAGGTGACCACACTTCTGCCACGTCCCATCAAAGGCTGCAGCTATATCAGTGTCACCTTCATTGAATAACACAGTTTCTTCTACTGCTTTCTTCATTGACAAAGCATTCACTTGACCAAGACTTTCAAGAAGTAACTGTGTGCACTTCTCAAATCTTGCAGGTGAGGGCAAATTCATGATAGCACAAAATGTTTGAGCTGCCTTTCTGCCCTTCCCAATACACCTCATTCCATATGAAAGCCTGATATTTGTGTTATAAACTCTTCCTTTGCACAATCCACAAGAATGCCCAGTTTTAGTTACTCCACAAAAATCACAAAACACTTGTAACTTACTAGCCACACCTTTCCTGCCTTAAAAATCTTCACGATTTTAATACCACCTTTTCCCCAAAGCGCACACACTCCAGCATTCTTTAGAAGCGAACATAAAGCACTCAATTCAGCAATTATGGGAACACATTCTGTAACAGTGTTTTGATCATATTTTATAGAAATGTCACTCTGGGTACTCAAATATTTTAGCTTCTGTCTTGAGGCACTTGACAGAGTCGACATAACAGCCATTTGGTTTGTGGACATAATTACACAGTCTCTACTTTCCAACGAAGTAAACCGATTACCATTAAACTTCCATTTTCCCGTTCCAAAACACATTTTTGGAGACATAACTACTTCCGAGAATGACACAGCACCAACAACTCAATAATGTACAAAAGTTTGAACACAGAGAACTCTCGAAAACCATAGATACACAAAGGAAAACAAAGGAGCATCGGAAAGCGTGTGTGCTAAAAGGGCTGTCAACTCAAAAAACGGTTAAGCAGTGTATCTTTTCGAACTGGCAAATTAATAATGACGCCATTGACATCCGACCGCAGCGGAAACACGGTCGTTGTCGCATACCGACATATATTTAAATTTATTTTTAAAGATGTTCCTGATGTCCAAATCGATTCATTTAACTACCATTTTGTTCATAAAACCCTAAATATTGATTTAAGACGGAAAAATTCGAATGTTTGAAGTAGATTCACTAGCAAGTGACCTCAAGGTCATTGTCGCCTGTTTCTCTGCTGTCAGTGAACAGTAGAAGCACACTTGCTGGCTGGAATTCGTCTCGCATAGAAAACGGGACAGTCCCTTTTTTGGCTTCTGTTTCCTGCGTCGCCGGAATTTTGGCTAGGACGCAAATATGTTCTGAATATTCTTGACACAGTCTTTAAGAGTTAAAAAGCAAATAATGTTCGCAATTTCTTGCAGTGAGGTGTACTGGATCGACTTTTATACCACTTATTCTTATAACATTTTAGCGATTTCTGTAGGCAGAGAAGACAGACTACAAAGTTTAAGTAGTCTTGTTGGCAGTTGATGTGGTGTGTTGTCATTTGTGTGAACACCGCCATTATGTCTACACGCAAATGCACCTTTCCAACATAAAATAAAAATAACCTTTCCTCGAAGGAAAAAGAGCTTAGTTAAGAATTTTAATATAAAATTTGCAATGCCACGTACTGTTCGATTGCACAGCAGGGAACTTTGATATCGTGCAGGCTGCAGAACAATAAATGAGACAAACGAAAGTTAGTTTCATCTTCTTTTCTCGCCAAAATAAAAGTAACTAAGTAAATAAATAAATAAAATTTTTGAACTGTTGTGAAGTGTATTTCACACATTATTAGATATTCTGTTTATGTTCTTTTCGTATAAACATGTGTTTAAAAATGTAAAACATTCCCAGTGTCAATACATTTTGTTAAACGGGTGTGATTAAATCAAAGCTCAGATACTGAAGACCACAGAGCTTTCACATTAATTACAGTAGTGGAGAGTTGACTTGATACTTACCTTAATTTCTACAAGAAATTTACTGTAGAGTCGGGTTTTACATACTGAGGCCCACACAGGTTACACTATTTAAGAAACTGCTGATTAAAAACTTCCTGGCAGATTAAAACTGTGTGCCGGACCGAGACTCGAACTCGGGACCTTTGCCTTTCATGGGCAAGTGCTCTACCATCTGAGCTACCCAAGCATGACTCACACCCCATCCTCACAGCTTTACTTCTGCCAGTATCTCGTCTCCTACAGTCCAAACTCAGATGGTAGAGCACTTGCCCGCGAAAGGCAAAGGTCCCGAGTTCGAGTCTCGTCCCGGCACACAGTTTTAATCTGCCAGGAAGTTTCATATCAGCGCACACTCCACTGCAGAGTGAAAATTTCATTCTGGAAACTGCTGATTAGTTTTATCACAGCTTTTCACGGAGAAAATACAGAAGGGTTAAGTAGAAGCCAACAACAGTCTCGGAATAATAATGTTTCAAACACTGTATTGAAGTTTGCCATCCTGTCAGCTTAATTCAAAATATTTTGAACAATCAGGAAGATGATACCAGACGGAAACCCAATGTTAAGTTTACATTCAGTCACCACATAAACTATGTATACTTCCAAGCTTGTACAGAGCAAAAAATGTCGTCCCCTGAAGGTACCGCCCCTAGGTCCGTGCCTATTGGGCTTATATGTAAATCCGCCACTGTCTATACCCCCTGCAGTAAATCCATCCATGTCCCAGTGTATACTCGATAGGTTAAAGTCACTACCAACTAGTATTGCTGGTCTGGGTATTTATGCACAACTGACCATAGACTTTCATTGAATGACTCTAGAGCTGTCACAGCGTAGTCGGATGGTCAATAAAAACATCCAACAATTAACTTGGTTTCACCTAGACATGTTATATGTGACTAGATGACTTCACTGTCCCACTCAGTTTCAGCCTCAGTTGAGATAAAATTTTTGTCAACTGCAATGAACGCATCTACTCTGTCTTGCCGATAAACATTCCAAGTCTCACTAAATTTAATACGACACAACATTGCCCGCCATCTCCATACTGTCCCACTAACTAACAACTCATGACTGAAGGTCCGTGATGTCTGCCTGGGCTCAACAACCACAACAAGAAGACCTCGGCTCAGAGATATACCTATCTTATTCAAAGACTACTCATAATTCGTTCTCTATCTGCGACAGCACTGTTTATTCTGGCGTCCTCACGCTCAAATTGAATATTTGTATATATTATTTCAGATTATTTAATTTAATTAATTTTCATTGAGAAATTAAAGGAAGAAATGCGTAGATAATTTGTCCTTCAGGTCCAGGTAGTTATTTCTTGTCACTGCAACCTAAAGTCCCACATTACCATTAGAGTGAAAGTGTATAACTTATCATTTATTCTAGTTCACTTTCACAGCACACACATACAGCTTTTTAATCAGAAAGAGACTAGAATTGTGAAAACTATAGACTAACCTCCTGTTAATACATGTGTCTCAATGCCTTCATCAGAGTAACACCGCATTAAATTGGGGGACCACATTTCTCCAAAGAGGGAAGGTGCAGATTGAATACTATGAAGCACAGTAATTTTTCAGCTCAACGATCCAGTCATCATTCCAAAGGCACATAGCTGACGATGCAACCTAGTTGCAAATCACGAGACTTGTTAAGTCAATATGTGCCAACACTTCAGTAACAATGTGTCGATACAGCGTTGTGTCAAGAGGCTGTATGTGTCAAACACACTAGACAAGAAAACAACTTGGTATGGAGCTGTTACGAATAGGCAGGTTCAGTGACCTACCAGTGGCGAGGTGTTCAGTGACAGAGTGCAACAAACCTGCATGTTTCATCTTGACAGAAGCTCCACTGGACAGCTGCTGCTGATACTCCTCAGTATCCAAAGTTTGATGCCTTCGAGCTTCCTCTGGAATCCAGTGTAGCCTTTGCCTAACCATCATTGGCCATGCTAACACAATCACTCCTGCCTGCAAAAATGCTGCCCTGGCACCAGCTGGCTGTTTCAGCTGCCACTTCTGCACTGTCGGATTTCCACACTCCTAAACATCCCTAGGTCCAGTGTTTCTGATGTGATAGTGAAGTGGAAACATGAAGGGACACGTACAGCACAAAAGTGTACAGGCCGACCTCGACTGTTGACTGACAGAGACCGCCGACATTTGAAGTGGGTCGTAATGTGTAATAGGCAAACATCAATCCTGATCATCAAACAGGAATTCCAAACTGCATCAGGATCCACTGCAAGTACTGTGACAGTTAGGCAGGAGGCGAGGAAACTTGAATTTCATAGTCATGCAGCTGCTCATAAGGCAGATGTCACGCCGCTAAATGCCAAACGACATCCCACTTGGTGTAAGGAGTGTAAAGATTGGACAATTGAACAGTGGAAAAACGTTGTATGGAGTGATGTATCTGGTGATCCGATGACAGGGTGTGGGTATGGCAAATGCCTGATGAATGTCATCTGCCAGTGTGTGTAATGCCAACAGTAAATTTTGGAGGCGTTGGTATTAAGGTATCATTGTGTTTTTCATGGAGGGAGCTCACACCTCTTCTTGTTTTGTGCGGCACTATCACAGCACAGGCCTGCATTGATGTTTTAAGCACCTTCTTGCTTCCCACCATTGAAGAGCAATTCGGGGATGGCAACTGCATCTTTGAACACGATCGAGCACCTGTTCATAAAGCACAGTATGTGGCAGAGTGGTTACATGACATAACATCCTTGTAATGGACTGGCCTGCACAGAGTCCTGACCTGAATCCTGTAGAACACCTTTGAAATGTTTTGGAATGCCGACTGTGCGCCAGGCCTCACCAACCGACATCGATACTTCTCCTCAGTGGAGCACTCCATGAAGAATGGGCTGCCACTCCCCAAGAAACCTTCCAGCACCTGATTGAATGCATGCCTGCAAGAGTGGAAGCTGTCATCAAGGCTAAGGGTGGGCCAACATCATATTGAATTCCAGCATTAGTGATGGAGGATGTTACGAACTTGTAAGTCATTTTCAGCCAGGTGTCCAGATACTTTTGATCATGTAGTGTATGATGTTCTTAATTCCTGAAGGAGAAGTTGGCGATACATTCATATGGTTGAATTTTATGAGAGCTGCTTTTCCAACATACTGCTGTTACTCTTTTCTTGAACTGTTTGCCCCTGTATGTTATATGAGTATGAAAAACATTTGCAACATGTCATTCATGCCTTTACGTTTAATTCAATAGTGTCATTACATTGTTCTGTGGCCAGTTGTCCTGTCTCTCATTTTGCTACATTCCATATTGCCCTAAGTCTGTTATCAGAATTACTAATTTCTGACAATGTACATGTTTCTTGCTTTTTTTTAAATAACTTTTCCTAGTAATTTTAAGTATTTTTGGTAGTGTGCAACTACTTCAAGATCTTTACTTGTTTCTGCCAATGAAGACATTTCTCCAAGGGCAGCTTGTTCTAAAGGGCCAGAGGGGCCTGGCCCCACCAAAAATTTTATGATGTATATTTTTCAGTTTTAGATAAAAAAATTCGAGTATGACATGATTGTGGTGTAGCACGATACACAGAAACTCGATGTAATCAGGAATATTCTCCCTTCTGTAGACACATGTCAAGTGTACCATTCTACAGTGTCAAACCAGTTTTTCTTTCTGAATCTCATTCTTCCAAAGCTGAGAGCCAGTGGCAGTTGGCTCATAGCTCCGTACTAACTCCACACTCCTGGCCTGCAATCACAGTGATGCACAAAGCGGTTTTCCCTTCTCCACCTTATCCCTTGCTGATGCACAGCAGCAGGCCATGAAGCACGGGTCCCATTTGACGGGCCACCATACATCTACCCCTTTCCCTACAACCCAGCCATGTCATAGGGTCAGCGGTAGGTGACCCTTACTCCCCCCACAGTCCCAACTCCTGAAACTGCAGTCGCAGTGATGTGACCAAGCTATTTCCCTTTCTCCACTTCAGACCACATCCCAGTGTAGCTTAGGGCCAGCTCAAGTGGGCCCAGTGGATAGACCTCCACACCCATACCCCTCTTTCCCTACACCCCAGTGAACCCTGCTGTCCCTGCCGCATTCTCACTCTCCTCCTCTTACCTACCTCTCCACAGTTCTTCACAATGTTTGGAGCCAGACACCTTGGTCTCACAGCACCTAACTGGAGTTGCTGTCATGTGCCTTTCTGAATTCCTTCTCCCTCCCTCCCATCCCCTCCCCCCGTACTGCCATTCATCAACAGGAAATGTTGAAAATAGTAAACGAGGCCACCTCTCAATAGTGTCCCGTATTCTGGAGCTGTGTGGTTAAAACTTGAGTGTTCATACAGTGATTTTAAAATGAATAAATTAGATTGTTTGCTTTAAATGCTGCTTCATTTAATATGCATAGAAGAGAAGCTGAAAATCAAACAGTTAGGTGCACATCAACAAAAAGATTTCTTGATGTCTCAACTCGATGGAAAGAAGAAGAGAACTTTCTGCAACACATGTTTCCATAAAAAGTCTTGGTTAACAGTGAGTGAATAGAAACAAAAATTATTTTGTTTCTATTGTGTGTTGTTTGGTGGTGAAGGATTGTGAACAACAGTTGGCCGTAGGAATCTAAAGCATTTAAGAAAATGAATATAGAAACATGAAGGAAGTAGACTACATTTAGAAAATGCTGTAAATACGAAATTTTTGGCACAATTAACATTGCTGCTCAGATTGAGTCAGCATATAAAATGTCAATTCAGAAACATAATTAATTATTTAAGAAGAATGGACACATATTAGGCAGAATTGTAGAGTGCTTAATGTTTTTTGGAACTCATGAGTTAGCACTAAGGACTCACAATGAAAAACGGGAGTCAGCAAACCATGACAATCTCTTAGATTGGTTATCTCTTCTAAGAAATCTCAACAGCGTGTTAAATGACCACTTCAGCAGTTCTAGTACTTCTGTACGTAAATATATGTCACACATGATACAAAATGAACTTTTAGTATGTCCACTGTTACGTGCACCACATTAATTTGGTTATTCAGAATGATTGTAGTAAAAACAAAGTCCGTTAGGTTGTTCTTCGCAAATATTTCTGGACTTACAACATTTTTCCCTTCATTGCCTAAACGATGAGTTTTTTTATGGACACTCTGCAATAAGAGATTTCTTTCAGTCTCTTGAACTAGATGAAACATCCAGTCTCATGTAGTAACTAATGTTCAAGAAAACAAATTACCTTTATTGGAATGTTTTGATAAGATTGAGGAAGAAGATACTTGGGATGATATTGAACTAAGAGAAGCGTTTGCTTTAAGAAATTTACTTCACAATCCATACATTTTATTCCTTCTAAATTTTTTCTACGAGATTATGAAACATGTTGATATTTTGTATAACGCAATCCAGATGTAGAGTGCAAATGCCATTACTATATCCAATGCATTATGTCATTTTGCATCAACTGTTTCTGAAATGTGAGATAACATTGAAAGGGAATGAGTTTCTGAAGTGAAGCTTTTGGTACTTAAGGAAAATGTCCAAATATAGCACTGAACCTAAACTGGCAGCAGATGCCAAAGAAGTTTGTGACATTTTGGCCAACCGATTGAAAGGGAGGTTCCAAAACGCTCACGTATTCAGCTACTTCGAAATTATTAATCCAAAAAAGTTTGCTTATTTCAAAGAACATTTTCCAGCCACTTTAGTCAATACTTTTTTGTTAGTTACAGTCCCTTTATTTGACTTGATAAATTGAAAAATGAACTGTCAGTGATTTATTGCAATTATATGTCTAAAGGCATTACATTGGTTTGTGAGCTGTTCACCTTTCTTGTGGAACATTCCTTTGAAGAATCATTCATTGAAGTGCAAAAAACATTGCAAATTGGGCTGCGTACATGTGTTTCAATAGCAGGAGCAGAATGCAGTTTCAGCATTTTAAATAGAATTAAACCCTTCCTCAGGATCAGTGTGGGTCAGGGAATGCTGAACCCACTGGCTGTTTTCTCCATTCATAAGGAGGAAACCAGTGAAATTATAAACCCTCAACATCACAGTAGTAACTGATATGTTTGCCAGTCATAAGAATAGATGTGCAAAATTACTGTATAAGTAACCTGCTGGGATAGGGACCTCATTAGTTAACTTTTGGTTAAAATACATGTGAAACCGCTCCTAACCAAGGTTTTTCCCAGAGTGTTTGCGCTTGGCCATAAGGTAAAAACAAGGAGTGTCCCTATATTTGCTTCTTAGTGCATTCCCAGAGGAACAGCTACACCATTATTTTTACATCACAATCAGACTATGGAAATATAACTAGAATAAGTATGAAAATCAGATCTATACTGGCTGTTAAATATCCTTCTGGTTAGTTTATGTGGAAAGTTATTTTCAAATAATGATATGAACTTATCATTGAACAGATTAAATTTTATGTCAGCATTTGATCCATTAAAAATTTCATGTCAGGTCATCTCTGGTAACTTATTATTAAGAACATTTGTTCTGGAGTCATTAATTATTCTAACTGATTTCCACTGAGGAGTATCATTGCTGTAAGGCACTATCTTATTTATCCTAAGTAACTATGTGTCATAATCAGAGAGTGCATTTGTTACTGGGTATACAGTTGTTTTCTTGCTTTGAGCTTCATCAAAGGAAACATTGTCATTTAGGGCCCTACTGTCTTTAACTACCCATGTAGCACAGATACTTATTGAGATCAAATTATAGGATCCAAATAAAATATCCAGATAATTTTTCCTATCAGAACCCTTTAAAAAATCGACACTGAAATTATCACTGACTATTAACTACTTGTTTCTGTCTGACAGATGGCATACCAAGGAATCCAAATTCCTCACAAAGAGTTTAAAATTACCCAGTGGCAATATATATACAGTTACAATTAAAAGTTAACCGGTTTCAGTATTAATTCACAAGCACACACTTTTATGTGATGATCACTGAAAAATCTACTTGTCTCAATGTTTTTGAACTTTTGCTCTATCTTAAAAACGAGGGAAAATCAGAAAGTCTTTATTTATTTATTTATTTATTTATTTTTTTTTTTTGCGCGAATTACGTCTGTAAATGTGAAGTCAACATATTCATTCCCACTGGTGGAACTTTCTTGGGCTGGCCTGGCTTTACTGCTGGAGCTCCAAGGTATGGCCCTGCTCTCAGTTGTCGAAGATGGCGGTCGTGCTTCACACGTCCATGGTGTATGCGGAATGAAGTGCATTTCATTATCTAAGGAGCAAGGCATAAATGCCCATTGAAATCCACAGGGAAATGCAGCACATATATGAGGAAAAGTGTCTCACTTTGAGGTGGTGGTGTCGTGGGCTGCTGTCAGTTGTTGAAGATAGTAGTTGTGCTTCACACGTCCGCGGCATATTAGCAACAACGTATGTTTGATTTTCTGTGGGGCAAGGGACAAAGGCCCATCCGAATACACAGGGAAATGTAGCCCACACATGAGGAAAAGTGTCTCACTTTGAGATGGGGAGTGTTGTGAATTTGCAAAAGGCCATGAAGACTTGCGTGACAATGAGTGTTTGGGGAGGTCGCTTATATTGCTGACTGACAATAACATTTGCAGTGTGAATGCAGTGGTGAAAGGGGATCAGAGTGTGCACCTCAATGACATTTCTCAGACGCTTGGCGCTTTGTATGGGGGTGTTTACATCATCATTCGTGGGTCCTTGGTGCACCAATAAGTTTCATGTCAGTAGGTGCCTATGCAATTGAATGATGGGATGAAATGTAAGGGAATAATTGTTTCACTGAATCACCTGGTACAGTATGCCAAGAAGGATGACAGTTTCCTGTACCACACTGTCAATGAAATGTGGCTACTGTATTTCATGCTGAAATTAAAGCAGCAGAGTACGGTGTGGAAACATGCGGTTTGCATGTGACAAAAAATGTCATTCAGTGCCATCTGTTGGGAAAAATGATGTTAATGGTCTTCTGGGATAGCAGTGGACTGTTCCTGCTGGATTCCATGTCACAAGCTGCGATCATCAATGTCAGTAATTATTGTTTCACAGTCCCCTTTGTGGGCTGCCATCAGGAACAAAATGCCAAGGGATTCTCGATGTTGACAACATCGTTATCCTTCATGATAATGCGAGACCATGTGCTGCAGTCAAAACTGCCAGCAAGCTCCAGTCATTGCACTAGGAGAGTGTGGACCATCCACCATACACTTTGAACCCCACCCCATAGAGATTTCCACATTTTCAGTCTGCTGAAGAACTTCCTGGCAGGACAATGATTCATGTGCAACTATGAAGCCAAACCAGCAGTCTGATGGTGGTTCCACTGTCAGCCAGACGTATTCTACCACAGGAGCATCCCAAATTTAGTACTGCGCTGGGACAAATATCTGAACCGGTGTAGGGACTTTGTGGAAAAGTAGTGCAAGGTACATTGAATGGTAAGTATATTTGTAATTACTTTTATGTAACTTATTTTGGCTAGTAAAAAATAGGGATAAGGACTCTTATTTGACTTGTATATGGAAAAACTAATTTCCTCATATTAGTTCTACGTGTGTAACATGCTAGAGTCTAGCCCTCTTTATTGAATTTCTCTAATCCTGTGGCCATGTGGTGCTCAAATAGGCACAGGATGTCTTTCTTTTCAGAGCTCTCTAAATCTGCCAAACACACAAGAAGCTCTCCTGCTTTATTGCTCAGTCCTCCAGCACTCTGATGAAATAAGCTAACCTTACTTTTCTAAGCAGTCTTAAGCATTTCGTGTGGCTCTTCTGTTATTTTAAGTTCTTTCATAACAGGGTTCCTGAATCCTGATTCTAACCTAAATACGGTAGCTCTCGTACATAATTAACCACAGGTTCTGTGTGATGGTGGCCTCCTGTATATTACGTACAAGAAGCTCAGCTAACCTATCTTTCTCTCTCCTATTCAGGCGTAGGCCATTTCTCACATATCCCCATCTACCAATGTAGCAACAGGCACTGCACTCATATGATATTTCATTTCAATCAGCAGCAGTCTGCTCAACTCAGTGTCCACACTGCTCACAGCAGCATTATCCCACGGCTGGTCATGATGCTGCAGGACATCCAAAAAACTCGCATTTATGTGTGTAGTTGCTAATCCTACTTCATCCAGATTACTCCTGATGCTGTAATTACTGTCTTTAGCCAGGCTGTTCCCTGCTCCACCTACTACAATAACCTGATCCTCTTTGCCAAAATCTTTACACATATTCCCTATGTCCTCTTGTCATCTGGCTAAGGCTAGCAGTTGGCTTCAAAATACTTGTGACCTGGTGACCTGTTTCTAATTTGTCTTGTGCCATCTGGCCTCCCATGGCCACTAGCTAGGAGCAAAACATTTTTCATTCTATTCTCTTTTGATACTGACCCAAACTTAGTTTCTTTGTTTAAAGTCTGCTGCACCTTACTGTGACCTACCGCTGGATGAGGTTCCTCCCCTTCTATTTCAGGTACCACGTCAAACTTACTATATAGTGTCAGCTCAAATGTAGATGGAGATGTAGAAGACCCCATTTCTCTTTGCTCAGTGCTTGTTATCTTTACCCAGTTCCCACAATCTTTTTCCTCTCTTCAACCTCTCTAGTTCAAATATCATGTAACCTAATTCAGCCTGAAGGGCCTAAATCTTTGCCTCCTGGTCAGTGATTCTCTTGTCTTTTTTGCACAGCCTACAGCACCATGGAAGATCCTCATTGAGATCCCCATTCCCCCACAACAGTCACCCCAATGGAATTCCAAACTACAATCTACACATAACACTCTCAGTCTGACTACCCTATGGCAACAGTCACATTTACCACAGAATGCAACATAGATTAAATGCTTAAAAATAGAATTAAATCATGCAACACACTTTACACTGCACAAATTTTTGTTGTTAATGGGCTGCAAAAATTAGGCCTGTAGGTTGGAACTTCTAGTGTATGATATAATGTCAAAGTGAATTACTTTCACTTAAAACAAGAACTCAGCACTCACTTAACTGCTGTGTCTATTAATTAATTTCTCCACAATGAAATATAACTTTTAATCACTATTTATCATGCTTATTACTCAACATTAGAAAATGTTTACTATCGGTAGAACATGGACTACCTGCATCATGTGATTTTATGTGATAATTTAAATACAATATCTCAGATGACAAGATGTTCGCTTGCCTGGGTGAAGGAGATATAAAGGAACAAACTTACATGTAAAATATGCTTCATATAATCATTTTACTGTAAGAAAAATTTCTATTTTTAACTGTGTTCTGTAATTAGTCCGATCTTGTCTTCATGGCCCCTATGGTAGTGATATATAGAGACTGTAAAACATTCTCAGATTCCTCACTCAGCATTGGTTCTTGTAAACAGACTTTCACAGAATAGTCAGAATCTGTTTTTAAGTGTCCGCCAGTACCAATTTCTTGGCATATCTGTAATACTCTCCCATGGGTCAACCAAATCTGTGACTATTCATACTGCACTCCTTTGTATACATTCAGTATCCCCAGTTAGTCTTATCTAGTAAGGGTCCCACATGTTTGAGCAGTAGTCTGAGATGTCTTGCTGCATGTGTGATTTGTAAGCAGCCTCCTTTGAAGACCGATTGCATTTTCCCAGTAGCCTACACATGAACCAAAGTCTGCCACTTGCTTGACTTATGACCGAACATGTTTCATCGTCGTGTTTCACATCTTTGCAAGTTGTTACACCCAGGTCTTTGCACAGGGGGGGGGGGGGGGGGTAAAATGGAATTAGCCTGGAAAATATTTATAAGACTGACACGGTATTGGCCCTTTTTTATTGACCAGAAGAATTACCAATAACAGAAAATGCTGGAAACCATGATTTTGATGTACCAATAATTTGCAGTCCCAAAAAGTCTAATTTGGAGTTTGGTTTAGTGATGTGTGTTAACAGAGACTGTAAAGGAAGATGATAAACAGTACTCCAGCAGCAGTCATTTCTCCTCACTTCCACAATCTTGTGTGCTACCCTGCCCCACGTCGTCTGCTACCAGTACTACTCAGTCACTGCTGGAGTACTAGTTATTCTTCACATTTTACAGTCCGTGTTAAAACACGTCACTGAACTGAATATCACATTAGACTAATTTGGAACCACTCTATATGTTTCGTGCAACATCCAGTGTCAATGGAAAATATTGGTTTGTTTTCCAGTACAAACAAAATGACATTTAAAGTAGAATTTTATGTGCCTGTTCAATAGAGTGGTCCCAGATTAATCTAATGGAATATTCAGTTCAGCAATATATTTTAACAGGGACTGTAAAAGATGAAGAATAACTAGTACTCCACCAGTATCTGTTTGGACTGTTCCCATCTAAGCATTGCAAAACCAAAACTGCAAATATCTGCTAAAACACCAGAGAAAATGTGCCAACAAAAAATATTTATATTACCTCATACTAATTGGGGTTTTCTGTAAAAATGACAAATTATTTCTATTCAGGAATTATTTCTCTGTGGTGTATAAGTAGTTGTCAAAGAGAAACATCTTTAATAGGCACTTGAAAACACTCCTGCTATCTGACATATGTTATTTCAATAGGTAGATTGTCAAAGAGATTTATAGCTGCATATTTCACCCCTTTCTGTACCAAAGTTAGATTTTTTAAAGGATCTCTGATATTTTATAAAAAAAATGAATAAGTGGATAAATTTACTGTGAGGGTGTGGTTAATATTCCCAGCTGCTTAAAAGGTATGCCTGCAAAATATATGTGTGTACACCCAACACATCACTCTAATTACTTTCTTTTGTGCAGCAAATACTTTTTCCCTAACTAAGAAGTTACCCCCAAACATTATCCCAGAATATATCAGTGAAAGAAAACGGGCAAAATTTGTTAAGTTACTGACTTCTATATCCCCAAAGTTGGCAATCATTCTAATGGCAAAAGTAGCTCGATCTATACATTTTAGTAATGCTTGATTTGTGACGCTAGCACTGGCACACCATACTGGTACCTCTGCTGGAAAAAATTAGAACTGCAGCTTCTGAGATAAGGTGTGATCAAGCTTTTGGTGTGATTGAAGCAATGTAAAAAAAAAAGTTTTATTCACACTTTTGAAATGCTCAGAAAAGTATTAAAATAACATTTTAATAAGTCTAAGCTTGAAAACATCCCCTGAAAGGTCACAGTACCAGAACCTTCTCTTTTGCAAATCAAGCATTGTGTTCTATTATGTCCACTGTACAGTTTTCCAATTTAACTTTTCATCAATGTGTACACCTAAAAACTTAGAACTTTACACCCTGTTTATTATGTCATGTTGGTATAGTAGGTTAATAGGAAATGGGATATTCTTGACAGTATAACACTAGATGAGTGTGTGGGTTTTTTTTTCCTCCCCTTCAAAGTTTAAGGCTCCCCCAGTTATGAAAAACCAGTGAGTAATTTTCTTAAAATCATTATTTATTATTTTCTCTGTTGATGCTTCTTTACTATACTTCACAACAATGCTTGTATCATCTGCAAACAGGACTAATTCTGACTCCTGATTCAAATAAAATGGCAAGTTCTGAACATAAAACAAGAACAGAACTGTGCCAAGATGAAAATTCCACTGTAATTTCTCCCCACACAGATGATGTGTCTCTCTTTGTTTTATTCAAACAACCTAGGATAACTTCCTGTGTTTTGTTTCTTAAGGGGAGTATGTATGGCGGAATTGGTCAAAAAGTGACATTTTCGGATTATTATCTCATTAATATTTGATCTCTCCTGAATAATTTGATGAATTATTTGTCAAAAAATTCCAATAGGAAGTGTAGTTTTTATCATTTCAAAGTTAATAGTGCGTGTGTAAAATTATCCAGTCGTTCTACACTGACTTGCCTAAGTATCTCTATCTCTTGAACTATTCAATCTAGAAGGTTGTGGTTTTCAGCTATTTATTCCTTGAAATCATGTTAATGTTTGTGTTAAGAGGTTGGATGCACTGTGTAAACAGAAATGGCGCTATAGCACATGCATTTTGTTTATTTATTTTGTTGTTGTCATGTTTCATAAGTTTTGAACTGAAAACATAGTGGTTTGGTGTGTTATTATACACTCTTATACCTCTTTTCAAGATGACGAAAAGAAAGGGTCGTTTTAAGAAGCGACGTTTCCATGGAAATCAGCATATCACAAAATCTGAATCCAGTGTTGATCCTGAAATAGATTTTTCACAGACCCGTGGTAAGGACACACCTACTAGTGCTTCAAAGAGGAAACTTTGAGACCATGAGGATTTATTTATTGGCAAAGATCAAAATAGTTTAGGTTATATTCTTTTAGATTTGAGTGTGTTAGGACAAGTTTTGCAAGATGCTGTGTCATGTAAGGTTTGCGGTGGGCAAACAAACTTGATATTCATTGCGAAATTTGCAGGCTCTCGACATCATTTTGGACTTCTGAAAAATGCAAGAATGACTTGTTTGAGAGCAATGTTAGATTCCTGTATGGAATGAGGTGCATTGGGAAAGGATTGACTGCAGCTGAAGTATTATGTGCAACACTGAACTTGCCAAACCCACCAACCACATCAAGTAAGTACACAGAAGCAATTGGTGAATGTGTCAAATCTGTTGCTTCTATGAAAGCTGCTGCTAAAGAAGCAGTAGAATTAAGTAACACAGCAGATTTATCTGTGGCAGTTGCTGGCACATGGCAGAAAAAAGGTCACAAATCAAAAAATACAGTTGCAACTGTCACTAGTGTTGACACAAGTAAAGTTTTAGACATTCAGTGTAAATCAATTGATGAAACAAGTGAAAGCCATAAAACAAATTGTGCTAAGAATTGTGAGGGAACTAGTGGGGGGGGGGGGGGGGGTATGGTGGCTACAGCAGTTGTTTCTATGTTCAGACGTTCACAACAGGAGAGAGGTGTGTGTTACACTGAGTATGGTGATTTAAAAGCTTGGAAATCAGTAGTGGAAAGCAGATTGTTAAGATTGACTGTGTGGGCCACGTTCAAAAACAGATGGTAACACGTCTCCGAAAATTGAAGAAGACAAAATGAAAAGAAAAGTTATCAGATAGAAAGACTCTAAATGGTAAAAGAAGACTTACAGACAAAAACATTGATGAACTCCAGTATTATTATGGAATGGCAATACGAAACAATACACATGACCTACAAGGGATGAAATGAGCAGTGTGGGCTACATTCTTCCACAAATCTTCCACTGATGTTACACCTATACATGGTCTTTGTCCACCTGGTGCTGATTCATGGTGCAAGTACCGCAAAGCTCAGGCAGCAGGTAGCAAGGAACAATTTAGGCACAAAAATAGCATACTGTCTGCAGTGATGGAAGCTATTAAACCAATATATAGAGAACTAGCTCATCCTGACCTCCTTTCCAAATGTCTCCATGGTCGAACACAAAACCCAAATGAGTCTTTCAATAATGTAATTTGGACCCGCATACCAAAAAATGTCTTTGTAGGAAGGAAAACTCTATGCTTGGGTGTTTGTGATGCTGTGATAACGTTTAATGATGGTATAAAGGGAAGAATTGGGATACTAGAGGAACTTGGTATCACTCCAGGTGCCAACACACTGCAAGCCTTTCAGTGAATGGATCAACTTAGGATCATGAAAGCCCAACATGCAGCAGAGGAAATGATTAAAGAAGCAAGAGGCAGGAAAAGAAGGAAGCTTCTAGGTTTGCAGGATAGTCAAGCACAGGATTCAGATAATGCTGATTATGGCCTGGCTGTTTCTAGAAACTGGCATGCCTCCATGTGTAAGTTAATATCAAATAAAATGTTTGAACTTGATTTGCCAGAAATGACATTTTTAAAATTATTTGACCCATTATCTCAGGAACTATTACAGATACATATCTCTAATTTTATACTATGTTACCATTTAGTATACTACAGCTACTGAACCTCCCAAAACATCTCTACCTCTAACGGTTTTTTACTTACGGAAGAAAAACTGGACTTTTAAAACAAAATATTGAACAACTTTTAAAAAATAATAACTAGCTAATTATTTCTCTGTACATTTTGATTCTGGTTCAGTAATCAGAAAAGGAGTGATACTATACATCCCAAAAACTTCAGATGTCTATCTGTCACAGGTTCTGAGATAATGGGTCATCAATATCGCAAATTTAACACTGTGGGTATAGGACGTACGTACTCCCCTTAAATAAGAAGCAAACCAGGCATGTGCTGAACTACGTATTCCTTAAAAATGTATTTTCTCTAAAAGAATATTGATGTTTACACAATCGAACGCCTTCAGTAAGCAACAAAAGATATAAACTGGCTGTATTTCATCATTTACAGATTTTATTATGTGCTCAGTAAAAGTATAAATAGGAGATTCAGTAGAATGGGCCTTCTGAAACTCACACTGCGATTGGTTAAGTGTTCCATTACCACACAGATAGGTGACAACCTTGGAATACATTACCTTCTCAAAAAGTTTAGAAAATTATGTAAGGAGTGACACAGAGTAGTTACTGATATCTGTGGAGTCACCTTTCCTATAGTGAGGCCAAACAATGGCAAATCTGCCATGCTGTTGATAAGAAAACAGAAAAAAATAAGTTAATTTCTGAACAGGCTATTAATAGTAATGTGTGCTCAAGAAAGGGGTGATTGGCCCTTGCATATTTACGAGGGACAAACACTTGCCACATGATGATGAACTATGAAAATATTTGAAAGAATTTCAAGATGGTGAGAAATAAAAATGAAAATCACATGAATGAAGACGCAAAAACAGACAGTGATAGAGAACCTCATTCTCTGATGTGTTGTTGTGTTGAAGAAATAGACAAGGAGGAAAATTTCTTTAGTATTTTTTATGCAGAGAAGGCAGAATTGATTACATTAAATATGCTGGGGCTGGAACATTTATTCAATTGTCTAATTTTGAAACTATGAGTAACAAGTGTACATTGATGTTCATGTGATCAAACTCCAACACAATTTCAATTGTTACCAGTAAATGTGCAGTAATCATAGCTATATTGGTGAATAGGCACAAAAAATTGGTAAGTCACATCTGCTCTGCTGGCCATGGGTTAGTGGAAATTACACCCAGTTAGCTGTATCAGCTGAAACAAATTACTGATAACACAGAAGTCATGAGTTGAGTGGTGTGATAGACACACTTGTCAGTTTTGCCTGCGTCTAACACTGTTTGCACATTTCATTTCACTGCCATAGAAAACATGTTTGATTCCTGACTCTGTCAAGAATTTTCCCTTTTTCATTAAATGGCAATACATATCAATTTCTTTTTGGTCTCAATCAGATACAAAATGATGCACAGTTTGCTGCTGTACAAGTCTTTCCAGAGATGGCTGATAAAAAAAATGCAAGTAGATGCCACTGACATTCTGGCAACTATCCCATTCTGTCGGTGAACTTTCTTGGCTCAAAGAGAAACTGCTGTGGATCATAAACAATAGGTTATTTTCAGTTGCTTGTGGGAACACTCTGTATACTACACAAGTCACTGGCTGCAGGAGGACTGGTACAGATAAAGCATACAAGTCAGTGGATGATGTGGCAGAGTTCTAGTCTCAGGGGAACAAAAGAAGAAACTGTGACAGAACAATCTCTTATGCAAGTTAGGTGGTAGGCTAAAACAGGTATGCAACAGTATGCACAGCTTTACATACTGGAGATCCCACAAGAAAATGCATACATATTTTGACTGCTTATCACCTTCAATGCATGCACAATCTTAAAAGCATAAATACCAACTATTACGAATGAAATGAGCCATAACATGTATGATAACTGATTTTTTTATTCTACAGTTGTGAGCTCCAGGACAAGTTCTATCGTGAAACTTCTAGCCAGGCACTCAGAAATGTTCTCCGAAAATAACTATCATGATCACACAGTCTAGACATTCACATAATACATATTAATTGTATCATCCATAACTGTTGTTTGAGTAGCTTGTTCACCACTAAAGTCACACATTACAGTTGTGTCATAAGCAGACTCCAGTATTAGCACTGAAAAAGTAACTGTTGGCTATATCAAGTTTCAAACAAATTCAATGTCCCACGCAACATGGTGTTCTGAATCAAAATGAGTTCTCATTCCTTTCTATGGATCTGCACAAAATCTGAAGTAATTCTTTTTTACATTCAGTTTTCTCAGAGCAGCATGGTGACTGCATCAATAAGAACAACAACTTGACACCTTAATATTGTCACACTCACTTTCAGCAATATGAGAAACAGTACTGCCAATACAGTAACCCAAAATCAGCTTATCTGGCATGGTCCCTAATACTATGTTTTTACATCTACATTTACATACATATTCCACAAGCCACCATATGGTGCATGGCAGAGGATACCTTGTACCACTACTAGTAATTTCCTTTCTGGCTCCACTCATAAAAACAGTGAGGGAAAAAGTCTATCTATACGCCTCCATAGGAGCCTTAATTTTTTCTTATCGTCATGGCCCCTCTGCAAAATGTACATTGACAGCAGTAGAATCATTCTGCAGCCAGCTTCAAATGCCTGTTTTCTGAATTTTCTACATAGTATTCCTTTGGGAGGGGGGAAGACTCCTTCTCTCGTGGATTCCCTTTTGAGTTCATGACGGATCTACATAGTACTTACATGTTAAGTGTACCTTCCAGTAACAAATGTAACAACACACCTCTAAATTGCTTCGATGTCCTCCTCCAATCCAGCGTGGTGGCAATCCCAAGCATTCGAACAGTACTAAATACCAACTATTACGAATTAAATGAGCCATAACATGTATGATAACTGATTTTTTTATTCTACAGTTGTGAGCTCCAGGACAAGTTCTATCGTGAAACTTCTAGCCAGGCACTCAGAAATGTTCTCCGAAAATAACTATCATGATCACACAGTCTAGACATTCACATAATACATATTAATTGTATGGGTCGTGGGCGCTTTGAAAAGTTCTCGAAATCACCACGAGAGGTCAGTACTAGTGCAACGAGTTGTTCATGTGATATGCATTGGACTGTTGCCTGTAAACACGTGCCACATCAGTGCTCTTCAAAGAGAGCTGTTGTTGTTCCCGCGTAGTAATTTGCGAAGATGGAAAAAAAAATTGAGGCTCAAGCAGTGATTAAGTACTTCGTAAAGAAAGGTATAAAAGCAAATGACATTCACGCCATTCAACTGTTGCCAAGTGGACAAATGAATTTACATTTGGTTGGGAGAGCTTCGATGATGATCCACACAGTAGTTAGCCAAGATGTGTTGCTACTCCAGAAATCGTTGCAAAAGTGCACAAAATGATCATGGAGGATCGCTGACTGAAAGTGCTTGAAACTGCCCATACTTGCCAGATGTCATCTGCAAGGGTATATCACATTTTAACTGAGGAATTAGAAATTAAAAAATTATCTGCAAGATGGGTGCCGTGAGTCTTGACGCTGGATCAAAAACGCATCAGAATGGTCATATCAGAACAATGTTTGGCCCATTTTAGGAGAAACAAACAAGATTGTGACCACAGATGAAACTTGAGTGCTCTACTATATCACAGAGAAAAAGCAACAGTGAAAGCAGTGAAAACATGCAGATTCTCCACCACCAAAGAAAGCAAAGACAAGTCCTTTGGTGGGAAAGGTCATGGCATCAGTGTTCTGGGAGGTGAAGGGAATTCTGTTTGTAGATTATCTCCCCACTGGGCAAACAACAACTGGAAAATACTATGCTAATCTCCTGGGCAAACTGCAACAAAAGATACACTAAAGAAAGCCAGGTTTAGCAAGGAAGAAAGTCATTTTCCATCAAGACAATGTGTGCCCGCACACATGTGCTGTCGTCATGGCAAAATTACACGAACTAAACTACGAATTGTTGCGACACCAGCCTTAGTCACCTGATATGGCTGTCAGACTTCCATCTCCTCCCAGAACTGAAAATTTTTCTTGGTGGACGAAGATTCACTTCAAAAGAATTGATAGCTGGAGTTGACATCTATTTTGAAGGCCTGGAGGAAACTCATTTTCGAGATGGGATCAAGGCACTGGAACATCGTTGGACCAAGTGCATTAATCTACAAGGAGACTACATTGAAAAATAAAAAAGTTTCAGTGATGTAAGTACTTTTTTTCTATTCCATTCTGAGAAATTTTCAAACCACCCTTGTAAACATGGTCTTATTTAAGTCTACCATTCATCTTCCCTACTGCCGACCTTAAGTGCTTGTCCCATTTCATATTGCTTTGCAATGTTGTAGTAGTTGTGGTCGTCAGCCTGAAGACTGATGTCTATCCTGTGCAAGCCTCTTCATCTCCATACAACTACAACACAATTTTGTGTTTGAACAATACATGGTTTTTTTTTCTTATAGTCATCTGCATTAACTTACATTTTCCTACATTTAAAGCAAGCTCTCATTCATCACACCAAATAGAAATTCCGTCTAAGTTATCCTGTACCCTCCTACAGCCAGCCAATGACACTTTCCCGTATACTACAGCATTATTAGCAAACAGCCATAGACTGCTCCTCCCCCCGTCCGACAATTCATTTATGTATATAGAGAATTATCAGCCCTACCACACTTCCCTGGGGCACTCACTGATGAAGGACAATGGACAGGGTTTTATTACTTTGTGTTTGTTTATACTGGCACTTCAGTAAGTATGTGTTTCAGTCAGTATCAGCAATGCTTAACACACACAAAGATCTGTGAAATGTGTATCTGTCATAGGTGTATCATTAGGCTTAATGTGCATTCACAACCTCACCACAAGACCGAAGTTCATGCACACTACACAAAAGACTTAATATAATGGAAGAATTTTACAAAACATATTGAAATATGTAAGGGCAAATAAATTCATTTTATTGAGTGTAGGCTTTGCGGTTAATTCCTTGGGAATATACCTGTAGCAATCGGAGGGAAATCTCATTCATTCATTTATTCATTCAGATGATGGTAATAAATATCAGGAGCCCATACCAATGAACAGCATTACTTGGGTGTTTACTCATTTGTGTTGTCATAATATATCACTCCATCTAATGATACCCAAAAATGATTAAAGCAGTTTATGGATAGTACCAAACGTATTTACGATTATGTCCAAACTTGTAAATTTAATTAACTTGTACATTGAAGTTTGCTCTGCAACATTTTAACAGAAAAATATTCATAAATCAAACAGTCTAACTATTTCGATATCACACAGCTCTCCTCAGGAGCATTTAAAGTGCCATCAATGTGACTTACAAGCCTTGCTGTTACACACTGGAGATAATGAGGTGATATATAAAATAATTAACAGATTATTCCAACAAAACAAGACAAGTTACAATAAAATGTCATTCCTACTGAAATACAGACTTTCACGATTAAATCATATATCAATTATATCACACAAATTCTCAGGCCATTATTCTAACTAAATTTTCTGCTATGAAATACCAATGTATCCTACATGAAGGAATACTTTAAAGACCCTTCAGTCATGTAACATTGCAATTTTATTAATAGGGATTAAACAACAAAATACAGTGTACTATAATAAATCTCACATTTTATTAAAAATGAATACATTCTTGAAATGTAGTCCATATGAGGTCATCAACTGATCAAATGTTTTATTGTGTAGAATATGGTTTATTTAAGCTTCAAAACACAATAAACTCTTTTACTCTCTGGCTTCTGCATGACCAACACTACACACCTTCACTGAAAAGATTTAATCAGTAAAATACAATAATGAATCACTGTTGTTGAAATTAACATTTTAGTCAATGACAGTGACATGAAAAGTATGGGTGACCAGCATATTAAAAACTATAATTTGTTAACTATAATATGAACAACATACTGAAATAACAAACACGATCATACCATCTGAAGGAGGTAACAAAAATATTATGGGGTTCTCTATGAAAACAAAGGGCCTGCCTGCTAGTAAAATATGATGTATCAAGTCCTGAAACTTATAAAACTTGTAAACTAAACAAGGCAGAGGCTCCAAATTTTGCTGTGTGTACAGTAAATTAGTAACTGCAATTTGCCTCATCAAAAAGCCTGATGTTTCCATAACAGCTATTCATAGGCTGCATGTGTGTAAATTAAAATTTCTAAAAATACATAAATTCACATTGACTTTGTCTCTTGAATGTTCAGTAACACCACACCTGTCAAAAAATAGTTTTCTGAAATGGTACTCAAATGTTTAAAAACTGCACGCAAGTATTATGGAAAACTTGATATTAAGTATCCACAATTGTCCTGTAATATCATACTGGCAAATTGGTTTACATTCTCTTAACAGCCTAAACATGAATTTACCTTGGTCTTTGATCTTTGCCGCCAAGAACTGAGAGGTTTAGGATAACGGGTTAAGGCCTGTGCTACACGCCAAACACATTCAAGTAAAATAATAATAAAAAAAAAATTAACAAGGTGGCATATATACGAGTTCTATTCATTTTATTATGCCATTCTAAGGAAGAAACTAATATCAATAATAAATTAAATTCATGAAATTTTTGTTTCAAAATCACTAGCTAATACTTTTCAAAATGAATATTATTGATAGTACATGTTCATATCAGACAACAAAACATTTCCATCTCAAATTATAGAACTGTACATATACGGATTTACCCAGTAGCGACTGACCGCAAGTAAAAATAATACAAGCAATGATTTAAAAAAAATAAAAATAAAAAAAAGTGGGGAAAAAAGGAATACACCATACTATGAAAGCTCTGATAGAATTTATGCCAGGTAATTAAAAAAAAAAAAAAAACTTCCTGGCTACTTTACAAACTTACAGCCATAGTTGGCTTTTGTAGAAGAATTTACACTTTTATAGATTTAAATATATATATATATACTTTTATATATATATATTTATATTTACACACCACACATCCATACACACACACAGACATATACACACTACACACATATACATGTATGCACGCATATGTACACTTGCTCGTGCATACATGAACACACTTTCACACACACCTTACTTTTGAAATAGGGTCTTTCTTTCCTAGAAAGAAGGGTCCCATGATTAAAAATATAAGGGCAGCTGTTGCAGAATATAGCAACAGCCACAATTTGACTCTTCATTTCATCTACCATATTGCTTAACACAATGATTTTTGTACCATCTGGAATAGTCGGCTGCTGTGCAGTCTTTAGTAGTGCACATGATTGAAAAAGGTAAGTCAAATAAAATTTCAGTAAAAAATAATAAAACATACTCTGATATTTATATAGTCCTTTTTTTTAAAGAAACACATTTCCAGTTTTTAAATAAATTAACTTTTCACTTTCCAAGATACCTCAAATTAATTTGTGCTTCATAATAAATTAGTGAAACAGTCCGTTCATTGCACTTCAAAAGTTTTGCAAAAGTTCAGATGTGATAACACATCTCGTACACATTATCAGAAAAAACTGTCATCACTGTACACAACAATTTTTTTTTATTTTTTTATTTTTTTACACAAGAAAATCAGGATCACTGTATTCATTATCACTATCCTCATCAGCAATCTTCCGTCTCTTCTTTTTGTGCCTGTGTTTTTTATGCCGTTCTGTTTTGTGTGCTTTGTGAGCACGATGTGGCCGAGATTCCGGTGGTTTAGGAGGTACAATGGTTAACTTTGGTACCCTCTGTGGTGTTTCCTGAAACAACATTGTTGTAATAACAAGCATTCAGAAATCAAGGTGATGCATTTATGTTGAATATCACTGCATGACACAAACATTACACAAAGATTCAGCAACTAGTAATGTTATTTCCATTTGACTGAATCACAGAAAGTTTCAAAACATTAACTACTACGACTTAGACTGACCACTTTCTGACCTAAGAGAGGAACAGAGAGAACAGAAAAAGTATGTTTATTATATTTTACCAATGCTATGCATAGACAAATGAAGAAATAATATTAAAAATGAAACACACAGTATTAATGTTCCATAATAATACTTATTTTATATTTTATTGTGAAAAAGCTTTTGGCTTTTTAGGTCATCACCAGACAACTGATTATGTATTTCAGGTTTTAATATTTTTCTGTTTCTCCAAGAACTAATGAAATATTCCATAAATGAATAAATAATACATTAAAGTTTGACAGCCACTACAATGATAACTGCAAACAGTGATCACAATGGAACATAATGATTTCTCATATTGAATAGAGCACACAGGTGAAAGATGAACCAGTTACGTTTTTGAATCATTCTGTAATTTTATCAAAAGAAAATGAAGTGTGAACATTTCAAACAATCACATTCTCTGACAACAAAATGTCATTCTTTCCAGAAGTGATACTTGATTTTGGTTGGTAAGTCTTGAACACACAGTTCATGCATATACTAGTAGATGTCATCGAAACAACCAGAAATGTCATTGTGGCATGCCATTCTTACATTTAACATTATGTGGTGGCTTTTGTACATTATTTACACGTACTTTTGATATCAGATTGTGACTGAGAAACACCGTATACCACAAATTACTAATATTCATCCAAAATACAAAAGGGTGAAAGTAAGACAAATACCATTAATTTTCAGCTTTTCAGTTCACAGGTATTTTATGAGTCCACTGCATAATATAAACAGCAAAAGGTGTGAATTCCCACATTAACATCAGAGATAAATTCAAAGAAGGCCTTGTGAATATGAAAAAAAGATATGACAAAATGCCATTTACTGTAACAGACGGACAGACAGACAGACAGATTTGAGAAAAGGAAAGTCAGATAGAATGAATACAGATGAACCTACATTTGTATCATTCATGCATTTGGGGGAAGGTTTTGACAGTGTAAACTAGAATACACTCAAATTTTGAAACTAGCTGAGATAAAATACAGGAAGCAAAATGTTATCTGCAACTTGCACACAAACTTGGCTGCAGTTTTAAGACTGAGGATACAAAATGGAGGCAGTAGTTTGAGAAGGGAGTGGGACAGGGCTGTAACTTATCCCTGATGTTATTTAGTCGGTATATTGAGTAAGCAGCAAAAGAAACTAAAGAGAAATTTGGAAACAGAACTGAAGTTCATTGAGAAGAAATAAAATCTGTAACATTTGCTAATGATATTGTAATTCCAGCACATGGCAGAAGACTTGGATGATCAGTTGACTGGAATGTATTAGGTTAGGAAGTGACATGCTAAGTAGTAGATGAGTTTTACTATTTGCTCAGCAAAATAACTGACAATGGCGGAAATAAAGAGGGTATAAAATGCGGACTAGCAACAGAAAAGAAAGTGTTTATAAAAATGCAAAAAATTAATGTCTAATATAAATTTAAGTTTATTAAGGAGAAGAGAAGCTTTTAAAATGAAGTGCTACAGAAGAATGCTGAAAATTAGATCAGCAGATAGGATAAGTAATGTAGGGATACTGAATGAAACTAGTGAGGAAAGAAGATTATGGTACAATTTGACTAAAAGGAGAAATCCATCAATAGGACATATTCTCAGGCATTAAGGAATAGCCAACTGATTATGAATAGAAGTGGGGGATGAGGGGAGGGGGAGCAAAAATTGTAGAGAAGATCAAGGTTTCACTACAGTAAGCAAATTCAAGCAGATGTGGGTTGCAATAGTTATGTGAAGATGAAGTGACTCACACAGGATAAACTATCGTGTAGAACTGCATCAAAACAATCTCCAGACAGAAGAAGAAGAAGAAGAAGAAGAAGAAGAAGATGATGATGATTACAAAAGTAAAATTAACAGTAGATGAGGGAGGGACCAACCAGCAACTAAACATGGGTTGTTCATACACATCTTAAAAAGGTTTTGCACCACCTCATTTGAAACCTCACACTCAATACTCTTTTGAACCAAGGGGCTATTTATGTACAGCCAACTGCATAACAGACAAAAGTAAACCTGCATTCTCAGTTCACTGTGTCATCTCCACAACATGCAGCTTGTGTAACTTGTTCAGTCTGTGAGCATGTCTCTAAGGGTAATTTCAAGGTTAGACCATGTTCACATTGACAGTTTACAGCATGGTGGATTGTCAGCAGGGTAGGTTGCCCACTGTACTGGCATATACCACAGTGACATCATTCAAACTTCCATTCACTATTGTGAGACATAAAAGTGCTTTGTGGTGGTCACTCTCTGTCAAGTTTCAAACTGTTTGAAACCCAACACACAAAAGTGTGTAGTCTCCATTTCAGAGAAAAACCTCTTTAGTTTTTACTTCACCTACGCAGCTCTCAGGAATGTAACACCATTACATTTTCAGCAGTTTTTTTTTTTCCAAATGGTTCAAATGGCTCTGAGCACTATGGGACTTAACATCTGAGGTCATCAGTCCTCTAGAACATAGAACTACTTAAACCTGACTAACCTAGGGACATCACACACATCCATGCCTGAGGCAGGATTCGAACCTGCGACCGTAGCAGTCGAGCAGTTTTTTTGCTGTGTATAACATTCATTATTCTGAAGAGCATCTGGATGTAACACTTTTCATTGACAAGACATATGACTAATAAAACAAAAATGCATAAAATTCCTGAAACCTGTGCTGATTAAAATGTACAACTGTCACCTTAAAATGGAGTTACAACTCAAACACTTTCACTCATGGGACATTCCATTTCGAAAACTGTTAGCGAATTCTAAATTCAGAGATCCATAGTGTCAACGGTGTGCCAAGAATACCAAATTTCAGGCATTACCTCTCACAATGGACAATGCAGTGGCTGATGACTTTCACTTAATGACTGAAAACAGCAGTGTTTGTGTAGAGTTGTTAGTGCCAACACACAAGCAACACTGATTGAAATAACCGCAGGAATCAATGTGGGGTGTATGACAAACACATCTGTTAACACAGAGCAGCAGAATTGGCATAACAGGGCTATAGCAGCAGACAACTGACCCAGGTGCCATTCCTAACAGCATGACCTTGCCTGCAGCATATACTTGGCCCTTGACAACTGGAAAACCATGGCCTCGTCAGACGAGTCCTGATTCCAGTTGGTAAGAGCTGATGATAGCGTTTGAGTGAAGCACAGACACCACGAAGCCAAGGACCCGAGTTATCAACAAGGCATTATGCAAACTAGAGGTGGCTGCATAATAGTGCGGGCTGTGTTTACATGGAATGGACTGGATCCTCTGGTCTAACTGAACCAATCACTGACTGGAAATAGTTACATTTGACTACTTGCAGACCATTTGCAGCCATTCATCAACTTCATGTACCTATACAACAATGGAATTTTTACGGATGACGATATGCCATATCACAGGCTGCAATTGTTCACAATTTGTTTCATGAACATTCTGGACAATTCCAATGACTGATTTTGCCACCCAGATCACCTGACATGAATCCCATTTAACATTTATCGGACATAATTGCAAGGTCAGTTCATAAACAAAATCCTGCAGTGGCAACACTTTCGCGATTATGGATGGTTATAGAGGCAGCATAGCTCATTATTTCTGCATGGGACTTCCAGCAACTCGTCGAGTCCATGCCATGTCAAGCCACTGCACTATGCCAGCCAAACTGCAGTCCAACACAATATTAGGAGGTATCCATGACTTTTGTCACCTCAATGTAAACAACCGTGCAAATTTCAATATAGTTTCAGCTGATCTGCTTTATTTCCTTTATGTCTTCAGTAGACTGTGTACCTGGTTAAAAGGAAGTTTGAGGAAAAGAAGGAGCAGGCTAACAAACTGTTTCTAGTACGGGTGAATACTAATGCTACAATTACCTTACGTAAATTGACAACTACAGTTACTTTTCTTTATGACAAGAGTTTAACATTACAAATGCCATACCTTTACTTCTGACTGTGCTGTTTCAGTCTGTTGTGTCGTACGGTCAGTTCGATTTTCTTCGTTGTTTTCTTTGGCATCTTCTGCTGGTTTTGAAGATGATTTTGAAGTTGTTATACGGTCATCATCATCATCAGGATCTTCAGGATCGAATTTCAACATCATCTGCTTGAACTAAACAAAAAATTAACAATGTGAAGTAATACATTAAACTCCACACCAGAACATTAAAAAAAAAAAAAAAATAAATAAAAATAAAATTAAATCTTACATCCAAGTACTGCTCAATAAGAGCTCTTCTTGCTGTTTCATCAAGAACTGGTGGTGGTGAACCTTGTCTTAATTTTTGAAGTGTATTTTTAGGATCAAAATGTGATGCTGTTCGACGATTGACAGTTTTTTCATATACTTTTGCAGACTCTGATGGAGAATATTGTGTTATTTTCCTGTAATAAAATTTACAAAATTAACCAGAGTCTCAGTGCACTATGAAGAATGGCTTTCCAATAAATGACACAGCTGAACACCTACGCATCACTGATTCCATACAGGTCTTTGAGGTGCTGTTTTAAAACAAGCAGCAGCAGGCAACCTTGAGATGCAGTTACACACTCTTGTAAAACTGTAGTATCCTCTGGAACTCTACTAAGAAGTGTGTCTTCATCTTCATCATCATCCTCCTCTTCATAGTAAACAGGAACTGCATTTCCTGTTTCTGGGTTCACTTTTGTGGCCTGAGGTTCATTATTATTTGGCAGGAGAGCCTAAAAAGGCAATTGTAAAATATTAATAATGTGACAAAAAGCAGAGAGAGAGAGAGAGAGAGAGAGAGAGAGAGAGAGAGAGAGAGAGAGAGAGAGAGAGAGAGAGAGGGTGGTGGTGGTGGTGGTGGTGGTGGTGGGGGGGGGGGGGGGTGTAGGTGTATGCTGCACAGTAATTCTCAGAGAGAAGTTGATATTTTGCCGGAGACAAACCAGGTAACTAAGTAGGGAGACTCATGGGAACAGATGGAACAGAATAACGAGAGCAGGCACAACAAGATTAAGTCCACAGACAAAATGTGGTCAACAAATTTTTTTAAGGGGGAAGCAATTGGGGGAGGGGGGTGACGGGGGGGGGGGGGGGGGGGGGGGAGAAGGCGAGTTGAAAGAAAGTGAGAGGATCAGGAAGAAATTCAAAGACCTGGTAACTTAAATAACAATATGGAAGGAAAAAAGGCTAGATTTTAATGTATTTGTACAAATAGCTGTCCATAAACTACAGTGTGCATCATAAATGAAATAACATATAACAAAAAGTTGTACTGACCTTAATGAATTTGGAAAAACCAAATTTACAAACAGACTACCTAAAAGAATAAGTAACAAATGCATTCCATGGAGCTGTGATGAACTAGCCAAAACTGTATACACTGCAAGATTCGATTTTGCACGTCTGTATGTCTAACGTCTCAGAAGCTAAATAAAAGTGTTTTTGTAGTACCCCATTGTAGTAACTGCTTGCATCACTAAAAGGCAATAATTTTTCAGTGAACTGTATTGTGGCTGTCACTGGTCAGCCAATATCTACATCTACATACATACTTCACGAGCCACCGTACGATGCGTGGTGGAGGTTACCACATACCACTACTAGTCATTTGCTTTCCTGTGCCACTCTCAAACAGAGTGAGAGAGAAATGACTGTCTATACGCCTTTGAATAAGCCGTAATTTCTCTCATTTTACCTTCATGATCTTTACACAAAATGTATGTTGATGGCAGTAGAACTGATCTGCAGCCTCAAATGCTGGTTCTCTAAGTTTCTGCAATAGCATCTCACAAAAAGTGTCACCTTCTCTCGAGGGATTCCCATTTGAGTTCCCAAAGCATTTTTGTTGCATACTGATCAAATCTAACAGTAACAAATCTTGCAGCATGCCCCTGAATTGCTTTGAGGTCTTCCTCTAGACCAACCTGGTGGGCATCCCAAACACTCAAGCAGTACTAAAGAATGGGCTGCACTAGCATTATATATGCTGTCTCCTTTATAGATGAGGTATACTTTCCAAAATTCTCCCACAAAATGAAGTCCTTCCCGACTATCAATTAGATGTGCTCATTCCATTTCATATCACTTTGCAGCCTTACACCTAGATATTTAATCACTGTGCTGTGTCAAACAACACATTATTAATGCTGTATTCAAACAATATAGGATTGGTTTTCCTAGTCATCCACATCAACCTAGATTTTGCTTCTATACTTATGTGAGAATGTTACAATATATCTTGCTGCCAAACATAAAGCCAGTCTGCTGCTCCCTCATTGGCCGGCAGCTGACCCATGCCCTATCATTCCCGTCACTCCCAACAGTGAGCGTTGACAACATTGTTACATGAAACACATAAGTACACCACTAGCCCCAATCTAGACTTTTACCATCTCCTGCAGATGTGTGTGCTATTGTTGAGAATTTGTCCAATTTTGAAGTTAGTTTGAATCTGAGTACAAATAGATTCAGGCAAACTGCAATTTTTAAATGTGGCAGATGTTCATTAAAATCCAAAGTTCACAGTGTTGATTCCCATGGCTGGCAGCACAGTGAAATTTGCTACCTGCTCAACACCCCCGTCCTCGCACTCATCATAGTTCTCACTTCTCAGCCAAGCT